>NC_133477.1:7132938-7168829 GCF_025370935.1 Choristoneura fumiferana
ATCGACATTTTACCTGTAGGTATTTTAACTTTCGATATTCAAATATGTAACCACCTGTATACCTGCTCCGAACAAAAAATATCATAAAAATTGAAGTGAAAAGATAAACTCAGACAACCCCGTTCTTTGTGTAACCAGCGGTGTTAGTTGAAGAGCGTTTAAAAGCTAGTTTTACTGTAGGAGCGACCCAGTTCCAAACATTAGTCAGCTGCCAGCAATAGCTCTTTTACCTTCTCGCTTAAAAACAACTCTTGGCTTTTAAAACGAGACCCTCCGCAAACAAAATTAAGTTTATTTTCCTTCGAAAACTTCTGTGTTTACGCAAAACGTAACATCGTAGGTCGGGTCGTGTAGAGGTCCCTTTACGGGAATGTGTGATGGACCCTTAAATCATTTTTATTGTTTTTGACAGCCTATGCATGTCAATGGACCGGTCACTCATTCGACCGGGCAGTCATTCAAAAGCACTGAGAGAAGGTGCACGTCAGTAACGGGCTCGGGGTCAGAGCGGAGCTCTCAGTGTCAAATCGTGTCATTAAGTAATCTAAGATCATCTCAATCATATTTATAAATATAAACAGTTGTACGGTATCAGTAACGCGATAATATAGTGGTGAACGTAATCGCAGTTTGATTTCATCTTCATAACCTCAACCCTTCACAAGACACCGGCGGCAGCTAGCTACAGGAGGCGGCAGCTGTCCAGACCGATCCCAGGGGCTTGAGAGGGTCTGACTTCACATCGGCATCATCACCGACGACCAAGGCGCGGCCTGCACATCGAACCCGCGAGGCCAGCGGTTTGGTCTAAGTATTAACGTCAGCGGCGCAGGGTGCGCACGCACATCACATCAAATTCAACCCACCGGCAGTTCTCAGGGCGAGAATTGCCAACATTTTTGGTGAACCCATGAGAGGGAGCAAACGTTAGAAGAACGTTAGAAAAGAATCAGCACGATAACGTACGTCGCAGGGCGCGTGTACTTCATTATCATCTCGGCACGGCGGGCGCCGCGCGCGCATACTTCACATCATATTATCATAATATTGATTAATAATATTAAGACATTAAATTCAGTGCGCGTTAAGTCATTTTCGCAGTGAGTGAAAGTGCGGTTTAAATAGTGCAATAGGTATTGACACTCGAAATATTCATCATTGGAAGAAATTTCGCCGCCATCTTGTTGCGAGTAGCAAACAAGCAAGCAAGTCATCACACAAATCATCGGAGAACGGACGGAACTCGGCAAGTCAATCTCATTCTCATTCATTCATTCAAAGACTTTAAGTGTTTTTTATAAATTGTCATTCACTTCACTCCGATCAATTCGGACAACTTGCGAGTTGCATTATCTATGGTCAGATGAGCGCATAACTGACTCATTCATTCGTTCATTTGTGTCAAATGTCATTTACTTATATCAACAATCGTTATCGGTAATCAATAACTTTATCACGTTATCAGTTAATCATTACGGCATAAGTAAACAAATGCTGTTTTAGTGAGGTTTAAGTTTAAATACAGTGTTGTGTTTAATTTGATCAAACAGTGAGATTTATTGTTGATATTGCGGGTCGATTGTTGTTAAAGTTAACTTTAGGTAGGTAGTTTAATAGAAGTGTAGCTCACAGGGTGTGACTATTGTTATTCAGTGTAAGCATTTATCTTTAGTCATTGAATTCAGAGGTTACTGATTTGATTTAAACACATCAAGTACTTCATTCATTTACGTCAATATGCCTCCTAAAATTCATGCCAAGATTCAATTTATGTCGAAATATCGCATGCTGACAGATTTTGCTAGTACAATTAGCGAAGCCCAAGGTACATCAGCGGTGGCAGTAGCTAAACGTAATTTCGGTTCATATTATAATCAGTTCGTACTAGCATATGAGGCGTTGCTTGGTCTTTCGTCAGAGGAGATTCCTGAGGGAGAAATGGAACAAATTCACGCACAGTTTAGTGAAATCAATAAGTTACTTGTCAGGTTGGAGCAGGCATCGGAGCGCGGGGGGTCCGCAGACGAGCCTAGGATACATCGTCATAGCCAGGTAATGGCAAAGTTGCCTTCCATTGAACTGCCTAAGTTTAGCGGCACGCCAATGGAGTGGATGTCATTCTTTGATCTCTTTCAATCCTTGGTCCATTCACGGGACATTTCAGATTCGGAGAAGCATTTTTATTTGCGAGCATCGCTGTCAGGTGAAGCTCTGTCGCTCATACGTCAGCTACCGATGGATGGTCAAAATTATTCAGTGGCACTGAAATTGCTCACAGATAGGTATCAGAACCACAGGATGCTGGTAGATACATACCTGTCACAGATCACCAACCTACCGGTCATTAACAATGTTGAGAGGTTAAGGTCAGATTTCTATGATCCTCTCCGAGAGTCTATTCAGGCCCTGGAAAAGCTCAAACAACCAATTAACGAATGGTCATATTTAATTGTGTTTTTAATCATACAGAAGCTGCCAACATTGATCAGGTCAGCATTCGAACAGCGGTATGGGACGTGTCATCATGTTCTACCCAGTGTTCATCAACTGCTCGAGGTACTCGACGAGCAATGCAGGGTGCAGCTCGCCGTGTCACCAACACCAGAAGCGGCTTCAGGGAGAAGCTACCACCGGCCACCACCACGACGAGGACGGCAGGGTGCGTCCACCTCGGAGGCACGTGGCAGGCCAGCACGCGGAGTGCGTCAAGTTCATCAGGTGAATTCTATTTCATCATGTTCATTTTGTAGCGGTGACCACTCATTATATAGATGCGCAGTGTTTCTAAGTATGTCACCAGTAGCACGCAAGGCGTGGGCGAAACGTAGTGGTCACTGTTTTAAGTGCTTGAGGTTGCACTATGCTAGGGACTGCAGTCAACGGAATTGGTGTCTGCACTGCAAGTCTCCTGAGCACAACTCACTCATTTGTAATGCAGGGGCAGCTCCTAAGGCTAGGGAGTCACCTGAAAGGGACCAACCTGTGGTGTCAACATTAGGCCACGGTAGGCAATCGCCCAGCGTCAGTCACCGGGCAGGCAACCCCAGCATCATGCACAAGGCGTGGGCCAGGGTGGCTACCCACTTGTGTGTGCACCTCAACCGAGCCAGGGCGGCCACTCAGATGTACCAGTGACTCAACCACTGTACCAGGAAGCTCCATCAGCTCAGGCGATGGCAGCTTACCGGCCAAGGCCTCCGGTAGGGGCAAGGGCACAGTGGGCTCAGTCTGAGTATCAGGCACTTAGGTATGGGCAGCGGATCAGCCCCATTCCTCCACAATCCCACCATCTCCTCAATGAGATGCTACCACTGTTGGTGTGACACAGTCATTACCAGTCACCATTTGTCCCACGGCGGTAGTAATGGTGAAATCAGGTGATGGCAATTATTTTAAGGTTAGGGCCTTACTCGACACCGGGGCGAGTGTCTCAGTAATTAAACAGTCAATAGTTCAAAGGTTAAAATTACACCAACAGTCTAATGGTAATAATATTTATGGAATTGGTCAGCAAAGGGTAAAGGTACCTGGTTCAATAGTCAAATTAATAATCAAACCTGTAGGTAAACAGGTACCCATCATTAGTACAATAGCTTCAGTCATGTATTCACTAACGGGAAACATTCCATCATATGACACTCAGCTCAAAGATCAATTACGGTTGTCACATATCATATTAGCTGATGGCAAGTTTGACAAAGCCTCAGATGTGGACATCATTTTAGGTACTGACATATTAAATTATGTACTCGATGGTTCAAAGATTTCCACTCACGTTCCAGGAATAGCAGCCTACGGGACATGCTTTGGGCATGTCATCATGGGTTCATTGACCTCGACTCACCAGTCAGCGGTGACGTCATCACAGTCAGCGGGTACGTCCGTGGAGGACTACGGCCTGCACGCCACTAGACTCGAGGAGGTGCTCGAGCGGTTTTGGAAGGTCGAGGAGCCGCCTTCGAAGCCTGCAGTTCATCCAGATCACATGGAATGCGAAAGGTTGTACATTTCCACTACTCAACGTCTGCCTGACGGCAAATACATAGTCAGGTTACCGTTACTTTCAACACGCTCATCATTAGGCGAATCAAGGTCGCTTGCAATGAAAAGGTTGCGAGCTTTGGAGAGAAAATGGCTAAGGACGCACTTTTCGCCTCCAAGTATAAAGATTTCATGAGAGAGTACGAAACTCTCGGTCATATGTCAAAATCGGATTTTCAATTTAACTCAGAACATTTTGTCATACCTCATCACGGTATCTTCAAAAGAGGCACAGATAAAATCAGAGTTGTATTCGACGGATCAGGGCGATCGTCCACAGGTGTGTCACTCAATCAATGCCTTCACTCTGGGCAACCTCTTCAAAATGATATCACTAAAATCATTTTAAATTTTCGACGTCATCAAGTGGTATTCACTACTGACATCAAAATGATGTTTCGTCAAACATTTGTTCACCCAGATGATAGGAAATATCAATTAATCCTCTGGAGGGAGGATCCGTCACACGATGTTCAGGTATATGAATTAAATACTAATACCTACGGGCTGAGGTCAAGTCCATTCATAGCTATACGGACGGTGTTGCTACTAGCGGACGATTGGGAGGTGTCGCATCCGAATTCACACGCAGCACACGTCATGCGACGAGATATCTTCGTTGATGATATCCTCACAGGAGCAGACTCAGTAGCAGAGGCTCAACAGCTCAAGCAAGAGCTCATAGCGCTAACCGGGAGCGCAGGTTATGAGTTACGTAAATGGTCGTCCAATAGTAGGGAGCTATTGCGTGACTTACCGGAGGAGTATTGCGAGCTGCCACATTCATTTGATACTGAGGATAAAAGTTTCATCAAGGTATTAGGTGTTCAATGGGATCCAGTGTCAGATTCAATGGCATATCAAATCAACGTGCCACTTGGTCACCCTCCTACGAAACGTAGCGTGCTCAGTACAATCGCACGTTTGTACGACCCGTGTGGTTATTGCGCACCAGTCATATTTCGATTCAAAGTATTCTTACAGTCATTATTCTCGGATGGGCTCAACTGGGACGAGCCGATCAATCAAAATCAAATCAATCAGTGGGACGAACTTACGCAGGATCTCAATCATTTGTCTCATTTACAGATTCCACGGTGTGTCTCACTACCGAGCGCCGTTTCATACTCATTGCACGGTTTCGGCGACGCCTCGGAGCTGGGATACGCGGCGAGCGTCTATCTACGGACGGTGGATGCGTCAGGACATGTCAAGGTCAGCTTAGTCATTGCTAAATCACGCGTCGCGTCACATAAAACCAAGCAGACGATTCCAAAATTGGAACTCAATGCTGCTCACCTGGTATGCAAACTGCTTAATCACGTCGCAGATTCGTACGACGACTCTGTTCAGTTAGAGACTATCAATGCTTGGTCAGATAGCAGTATTGTTTTGTCATGGCTCAAGGCCAAACCTCACATGTTACAAACATTTGAATGTAACAGGGTACAGGACATTCAACAGTCCAAACGTCACATCACATGGCGTCATGTCAGATCAGAGCGTAATCCGTCAGATGTCGCTTCACGCGGAATGTCCGCAAGGGAATTAATTCAATTCAAATTGTGGTGGTCACCTGATTGGTTATTGCGGGAGGAATCCCAGTGGCCACAGTTACCAGTCACTATACCTCAAGAGTTACCAGGTTTCAAGAAATTAGTTCATTTTGTTACGCCAGTAGAGTCGTGGGAAGACGCACTCTTATCACGTGTCAGTTCATATAGCAAACTAATCAATGTCAGTGCATTCATACTTAGATTTTGTAAAACATCAAGTTGCCGAGGGAGCAAAGGAATCTTCAGTCTACACTGTCATTGGACGAGATTCGCGCAGCTACTAAACATTGGATAGGTAAAGTTCAATTAGACGCTTTCAAGGAGGAAATTGTTATGGTCAAACAAGGAAAGCTGGTCTGTAAATCATTGCAGAAGCTTAGCGTTTTCGTCGATGACGAAAACTTACTGCGTGTCGGCGGACGACTACGTAAATCAGCTCTACCATATGGAGCAAAGCATCCATATCTCATACCTAAGGATCATAAATGGGGTCAGTTACTCATCGAATACTATCACAGGTCATATTGTCATGCTGCGACGAACGCGCTCATTGCTATAATCCGGAGGGAATATTGGTTTCCGTCACTCCGACGTCAAGTTTCAAGGGTTATCAGGAAATGTTTAGTTTGTTTCAGATTCAATTCATCGGTTCAACCGCCATTCATGGCAGATTTACCGGCTGACCGAGTCACGGCAGCACGGCCTTTCTCAGGCGTTGCGACAGACTTCGCAGGCCCATATTTAGTTAAGAGTAGTTTATTAAGGAATGCTAAATCAGTCAAAGCTTACCTATGTGTGTTTGTCTGTTTAGGAACCAAGGCGGTTCATCTCGAGGTGGTTTCAGCATTGACGATCGAGGCATTCATCGCGTCGTTCACCAGGTTTGTCAGCCGACGAGGGCTGCCTTCACTCGTCCGATCGGATCGAGGTACTAATTTTGTTGGCTCTAATTCTTACCTGCGTGATGTCAATCAGTTTCTGGTCAATAATGAGACTGTACTCAAGGGGGAATTTGCACGTCAAAATATTCGCTGGGAATTCAAACCAGCAGGAGCTCCTCACATGTCTGGTTTGGTAGAGTCAGCTGTCAAGCATGCCAAGCTTTTACTCAAACGAGAGGCTGGAGACACTATCTTCACGTTTGAGGAACTATCAACTCTATTTTCAAAAATAGAGTCCATATTGAATTCAAGGCCGTTAGTTCCTATGAGTGAGGATCCGTCAGATCTCGAAGTGCTCACACCGGGGCACTTTCTCATTGGTCAACCATTAGTAGCTCTACCGGAACCACATTGGAAGGACACTAAGACGTCGAGGTTATCACGTTTTCAGGTTATTCAAAAAATGTATCAATCAATCTGGTCAAGGTGGCATATTGAGTATCTCAATAATTTACAAGCGCGTAATAAATGGTATTCTCAAGTCAATAACCTCGAACTGAATGATCTGGTTCTCATTAAGGATGAGAACTCACCTCCATTACAATGGAGGCGTGGTAGAGTCATTGAAGTGTATAAGGGAACTGACCAGATTGTCAGGTCAGTTAAATTAAAAACTCAAGGTGGCGAACTCATACGCCCAGTAGTCAAACTGTGTAAATTGCCTATTGAATATAATGTAGGTCAATCATAATCATATTTTTCTATTTATTGGTAGGGCACCAATTGATATTGTTGTCATTTATAATCATCTGTTTATTATTATGTAGACCCTCAGTCTAATGGATATATTGTTCATTTCATGTGTATAAATGTATGGATAACTCAACTCTTAGGATAAGTCATAGTCAATTGTATACCTACATTTTCAGGATAGGTAGAGCGTTTATTCATGTTATACCTCAGCCTCATTTATCATAATCTGAAGAGATGATGCTTCGTTTCTGCAGAAGTTCCCTCTTCAATGCTCTATGGCATTGACTACAAACTTGGCTCGCATATGTAGTTGCAGCCCAACGCAAGTACAGCCAACAAATATACACTCAGCCAAAAACTAACTCATTCTTACAAACAGCAACATTTTAAACACGTATAACACTTTCGAAACTCGATTCCATCTACAAATCGTTTTATAATAAAGTACCCATAACTCTAACCATGTTTTTATCTACTTAAAAACATGTTTATCCGAACATAACCGTGTCAACATCAGCGGATTTCCACATCCCATTTCCCATCCCGTATCCCTTATTCATAATGTCCCATCCTTTATAAATTCGTATTATGCGTGGGCCTACGAAGGTGGGTGGTCTCTTTATCATAAAATTGTACATTTTGTTAGGTTATTTTTTAGAAAATTGTTATATATATTAATAATTCCTTTTATTGCAGGCATAATACACCCTTAAATTTAAAAAAAAAACGAAAGTAATATTAATCAAGTACAATTGTACATAATTAAGTCATAAAAGAAAGTATCTAATATTAATCTGGATAATAGTCCATAAGTCATTAAAACAACACAAAATAGGAAAGAAAAACAACAGTACAAAAAAAATACTACAGTAACTAGACGTCAGTTCAATACATCTCGTCAACAAAAGCATCATTGATAGACAGCCAATATTCATTAATGGGACACCCAAAGTCCCGGGACACGGTCTCCAGAATCTAATCCGAGAGTCAGTTGTCCCCAAAAGAGGCAATACGAACACGCATAACCGCAAAAAGTCTGGAACTCTCGCCTCAGTAAACATGCTAGAGGCACTGCAGAACCTCGGCAGCTTCATCAAAATACGAATATATCATTATACTGCACTCTGATAGTGCTATAAGACTTTCTGCAGTGCCCCACCCAGAGCTGGCAGGTGTAAAACGAGAGGTAGTAGGTACGCGTTAAATAGTGTGAGCCTCGTCTGTTTACTACATCCGGCAAATCTACGGGCTATCATAATGCCCCTAATTGCCAGAGCCATTCTCTCTCGCTCCATACGCTTGTTATCCCTCAACGTTTCGGTTAGTACTTGCTCTAGGTCTCTGAACTGCTCCACAATACGAATCGTCAAGCCGTAATAATAATTGTGTTTTACATGTAGTGTAATGCGTGGAGGACGTCACACGGCACGGCACGGTGATAACGGCAAAACATAGAGAATCTCTTAAATCTTTAAAATCTCTGTAACTTACCTACGAGTATGTTAGGTATACAAATAAATCATTCATTCTTTAATTCATTCACTCATTCACAATATTGACATATATCTACTTTCTGTATTGCACACTATCTGATGCACCATCAGCCAAATAATTGGTCTATTCTTTTTTATACAAGTTCCTATCAAATGAATACTCGTATATCCTTATAGTCGAACTTTCAAGTTGACAGACACGTGTATTGGCATTATTGTTTTATGAATGACATGCAAAGATTATCAACTTTAGGGTAGTAGTCCATATTATTTGGCTGATGGTACATTTAGCAGTAATTGTATTGTATCATATACAGGGAGTCCCTGACCATGGGGCTTCAAATCCAGGGCTCGATTCTACGCGTATAACTGAGCTACTTTTATTCTGGTACTTTTTAAAAATATGACCACTGTTATTGAATATTTTTCTTACAAATTAAATGTAATTTTCAATGTATGCCACATAAATTGACAGCACATTGCTAAATGTTTATCTTAGCGATGTAAAATAAATGTCAAAAATTATTTAAACGCCCCCGTACCAAGAAACAGCGATAACACCGCCATGTCTGATACACTGATTTAACGATTAAACTTTGAGGATCAAAAAACGATCAAATTTAAGTTTTTTCAAAACGTTAGAAAACAAAGCAGCTTAGTTTTTTGTGTAGAATCGAACCTTGAATTTAAATATTCATGGTCAGAGACACCCGTGGACTACATACACATTCTAATGAACAAATTTGACGGAACATACATACTTAGAAGAAAGTGGGCATAGAGATAGTTTGAGACCCCCGAAAGGACTAGGATAGTTTTTTTCTTGGAAAATACATAATTCCCCAGGATTCTTCGAGTATGTATGTTCCGTCAAATTTGTTCATTAGAATGTGTATGTAGTCCACGGGTGTCTCTGACCATGAATATTTAAATTCAAGGTTCGATTCTACACAAAAAACTAAGCTGCTTTTGTTTTCTAACGTTTTGAAAAAACTTAAATTTAGATCGTTTTTTGATCCTCAAAGTTTAATCGTTAAATCAGTGTATCAGACATGGCGGTGTTATCGCTGTTTCTTGGTACGGGGGCGTTTAAATATTTTTTTACATTTATTTTACATCGCTAAGATAAACATTTAGCAATGTGCTGTCAATTTATGTGGCATACATTGAAAATGACATTTAATTTGTAAGAAAAATATTCAATAACAGTGGTCATATTTTTAAAAAGTACCAGAATAAAAGTAGCTCAGTTATACGCGTAGAATCGAGCCCTAGATTTTAAGCCCCATGGTCAGGGACTCCCTGTATATGATACAATACAATTACTGCTAAATGTACCATCAGCCAAATAATATGGACTACTACCCTAAAGTTGATAATCTTTGCATGTCATTCATAAACAATAATGCCAATACACGTGTCTGTCAACTTGAAAGTTCGACTATAAGGATATACGAGTATTCATTTGATAGGAACTTGTATAAAAAATAATAGACCAATTATTTGGCTGATGGTGCATCAGATAGTGTGCAATACAGAAAGTAGATATATGTCATATTGTGAATGAGTGAATGAATTAAAGAATGAATAATTTATTGTATACTAACATACTCGTAGGTAAGTTACAGAGATTTTAAAGATTTAAGAGATTCTCTATGTTTTGCCGTTATCACCGTGCCGTGCCGTGTGACGTCCTCCACGCATTACACTACATGTAAAACACAATTATTATTACGGCTTGACGATTCGTATTGTGGAGCAGTTCAGAGACTAGAGCAAGTACTAACCGAAACGTTGAGGGATAACAAGCGTATGGAGCGAGAGAGAATGGCTCTGGCAATTAGGGGCATTATGATAGCCCGTAGATTTGCCGGATGTAGTAAACAGACGAGGCTCACACTATTTAACGCGTACTACCTCTCGTTTTACACCTGCCAGCTCTGGGTGGGGCACTGCAGAAAGTCTTATAGCACTATCAGAGTGCAGTATAATGATATATTTCGTATTTTGATGAAGCTGCCGAGGTTCTGCAGTGCCTCTAGCATGTTTACTGAGGCGAGAGTTCCAGACTTTTTGCGGTTATGCGTGTTCGTATTGCCTCTTTTTGGGGACAACTGACTCTCGGAATTAGATTCTGGAGACCGTGTCCCGGGACTTTGGGTGTCCCATTAATGAATATTGGCTGTCTATCAAATGATGCTTTTGTTGACGAGATGTATTGAACTGACGTCTAGTTACTGTAGTATTTTTTTTGTACTGTTGTTTTTTCTTTTCCTATTTTTGTGTTGTTTTAATGACTTATGGACTATTATACCAGATTAATATTAGATACTTTCTTTTAATGACTTAATTATGTACAATTGTACTTGATTAATATTACTTTCGTTTTTTTTTTTAATTTAAGGGTGTATTATGCCTGCAATAAAAGGAATTATTATTATATATTACCAATTTTCTAAAAATAACCTAACAAAATGTACAATTTTATGATAAAAGAGACCACCCACCTTCGTAGGCCCACGCATAATACGAATTTATAAAGGATGGGACATTATGAATAAGGGATACGGGATGGGAAAATGGGATGTGGAAATCCGCTGATGTTGACACGGTTATGTTCGGATAAACATGTTTTTAAGTAGATAAAAACATGGTTAGAGTTATGGGTACTTTATTATAAAACGATTTGTAGATGGAATCGAGTTTCGAAAGTGTTATACGTGTTTAAAATGTTGCTGTTTTGTAAGAATGAGTTAGTTTTTGGCTGAGTGTATATTTTGTTGGCTGTACTTGCGTTGTGCTGCAACTACATATGCGTGCCAAGTTTGTAGTCAATGCCATAGAGCATTGAAGAGGGAACTTCTGCAGAAACGAAGCATCATCTCTTCAGATTATGATGAAAATGAAGCTGAGGTATTAAAGATAACGCGTAATTAAAATTTTAGGGATGTTAGAAATAATTTCGATCCGCATTAGCGATCCCTCACTTCAAATAGTGAATCTACCGTATTAAAATTGTAGTTGTACTAAATACTTGTGATTAATCATCTTTTTGACTTTCTAGCCAAATTTTTCTCACCAGAGATTATTTCAAACCACAAGTCTTTTTTTGGCATTTATAAGTGCATCTTGCCAGGGTTCAGGGGTTGTCATAAGTACGTCTTTTTAATCGATTTTGCTCGCATTTTACGATCCCTGGTTATAGTCTAAATTGAATAAGATATTTTTATCTTTGATTTTGACCTTTAAGTCGATGCCGTTAACGCTGAAGAGTTTCCCCCTGCGGACACGATCCTAACCGGACAATCGGAATATTCATACCATATTTTTATACTATATACAATGAATTGTTAAAGCGGACCACTTATATGTTTTCATACATGTATTACAAACAGTGCAAGCCAAATAAAAACTTGTAATAAGCGAAGGAATTCAAGGAATTTAAGGAAGGAAGAAGTATTACTACTCCTTCCTTCCTTAAATATGAATTTGTAGTACTTATGTTCCCCATCTTTCATTCAATTCACAATCCGATTACAGTTCACAATCCACATCACCACCTACTTTACTAAGACAATAGAAAATACCGACATGTAATGCGGCTTCGAGCTTTAATCAAACCGGAGATGTCAGCGACATTAAATTTTAAAGTACATGCAAAACGGTCCGACCTGTGTAATTTTACGGTTAAATGAAAATTAATCTGGTTATCATGGCTAAAGTAACTTTTTTTTCTTAAGTTGGAATTATTGTTTTGTGGTAAAAACTAAGCGATTAATTGTTCTTTAACACTATAGATGTAACAAGGCTGATCAAGCCTTGTTGATTTTCAACCTCTTCCTCAATTTCATGTTTCGGTCGTTAAAAACCTATGTCTTCGATTTTCAATTTTTCGAATATTCTCTGTACTTTTCTATTCAGCACTTTATTTTACGTCAAAATTCATTCTCAGCTCAGCAGCCGTACCGCCTATGTAATATAATCTTTTTTTATTAATTCTATTCTTTATTAACACGGCTTAAAACGTGAGAAAGTGACACGCAACGTAGTTATTTGGTTCTTGTAAAAGTTTATCAACGTTTTTTACTGTAGTAACGGTATCAACGTGACACGCAACATAAAGTTTTTGTTTCTTGTAAACGTTTTTTAATGTAGTAACGGTA
Organism: Choristoneura fumiferana; assembly: GCF_025370935.1. Classification (NCBI taxonomy): domain Eukaryota; kingdom Metazoa; phylum Arthropoda; class Insecta; order Lepidoptera; family Tortricidae; genus Choristoneura; species Choristoneura fumiferana. Next base: position 7,145,826 of record NC_133477.1, read on the forward strand.
TCAAATTGTGAAAGTAATTAAAACGCTATTAGAACGTTATTCAACGGTAACGATATTTTTGTAGTATCAGGGTACTCAGAATTATTATGGCAACACCGGCCTACGCACACATGTTTATAAAAACGGCCTCACTCGGCGTTTCACCGCGCTCCATCTTTACTTTTTATTTGATCTCAGGATTTATAGTTTATAATATCATCAACCCTAGCAAAGGTCAAAAACATTTTCATTCAATAATGTTAACTAATTATAGAATAGCGTAAAGAACAACAAAAAACACACCCATAAGTGTTACCATTTAGTATGCGTGTGCTGGCTGTAGCATACCCTCTGTGTGCGTTACGCCTCCCCCTGAGCTTTATCCCATTTTTTTATCAATTACATTTATTGTTAATGTGTGTTCATCAATAATCAACTTTTACATATAGGTAACTGCACTTCGATCTGTTTTTTTTTGTTTGAAATGTTACTTACTCTTCAGTTTACCAATTATATTTTCATTCAAACTCGGGTAAGTAAGGATAGGTGGATTGATTCTGTTTAAAATAAGTTTTTTATTTAGTTAGTACAGAAGTTAGTGCCTATGGCACCTCCGGTGGGTTTAATGCTCTAACGAAAACAGCCACCCTTCGGACGGACACTTAAGACACGGTGCCCCATTTCGCATCAACAAACTACTTATTAATACCTCCACCTACGCCACAAACCAAAAACAAGAGTCTTTGGAAACTTGGAGTAAAAACATTACTCAACACATAGAAGGCTACTGGGCGAAAACTTGCTGGCCATAAATTACATGTATTACGACTGTTTTATTTGTTTTTATATCCGTTACTCTTGAGCACATCCGTTGAATACAAGGCAAGGAATACAAGCACAAGTTTTGGACAACGTCTATGTTATTGCCTTTTAAATAGTACAACTCGAGATGACAAGTTGTTTGTTTTGAAATTGACTTCCTCTTCCTTTCAAAATAGTTGGTAAGTTCGTGCGTTGCTGTTTATATAAAGTTTCTATAAGTTTTAACATGTGCCACTGTTAGCTATAAAGGAACTAGGTATAATAGGTAAGCGGTAGGTCTTAGCTAGGCACTGGACCAATTTATGTTTAAACGAAGCAGGTAGTAATAATGGTAATAAATACTAATTATAGCATAAGTACCAAACTAACACAATTTTGTAGTTGTAATAGTTTTATATTCTTTATATTGTGTTTTCTTTGTATTTTTATGAAACCATGTTTTCTGAATTAAATTGTTTTATTATAATTATGTATTTTCACACATCAGTATGTTTATGAGCATCGTGTGGTATACACAACATGAAAGGCAAGATTATACATTCACACTCCTAGATCAACTCAGAACTCAAAATAATCCACCATTTTAAAATTTAAATGTTTCAGATATTGAATGGACTCTAAATCAAAATTGGGTATATTATTTTGAGTTGATATAACTTGTATACAAGGTGTGAATTAAATAACTAATAACCTACATTTTGCATACAAAGACGTGTTTTACATGATCTCTAAGTTTTAACAACATTAAACAAGTGTTAGTTGTCTGTAGTTCTGCAAAACAACCAAAACGACTGAGCTTCTATCATAAAAAACAAAAGTACATTGTTCAAAGTTAAGTAATGGATAGTTAATTACGAGAAACTAGTACAAGAATAAGCGCGAAAAGAAATAAATCATTGACTTAACACCGCCCCGGATACCGTTCCATAGCGCTACGAATTCTCGTAGCTACTCTGCTACGCCGTAGACGTGCTACGAAAATACAATAATCAGTGGTATGCCGGTTATTTAGAAGCTATTAAGTCACTAAATTCTTTATAAAAACAATTGATAACAAAAAAACACTTTTAATACAAGATTATTATGCTTACTGTACTTTTTATGACTGTACTTGCATTGTCAATGAAGCTGTAAGTATAACCGTACCAAACTCCAAATCAATCCACGTTACAAGAAATGGTTTAAATTGCAAGATTTTACCTCAACATGCTATTAAACACTGTAAGATAAATAAAAAGATTTTAAAAATGTCTTGGTTGGTATCATGGTGCTGAGTAGCGTGGACTGTAGACTACAGGATAGTCGTTGCAAAAGTCTGCTGTTGCCTGAGATTAATTTATTAGCTCGGGGTTTCTCTGTGGAATATAATCAGAAACTCTATATCCTGAAACCATCCTTGACTAAAGTAGCTGTTTCACCACCCATTGATTAATTTTATTTGACGGATAAATGTGATGCCATCTCCTTCTATTCGAACAAAACAAACAGAGACTGCATCACATTTATATTTAACAAAGGGTGGTGAAACTGGGGGTAAGGATCCTTAAATTAAATTCTCACTGTTCTGTAATCCGTTTGTGTGTTAGTTAAAACTTAGTCTAAACCAGTCATAGCTAATTAACAGTGAGCTGAAACTTTCCTGTAGGCCTTTGTAAGTTGGATTAACTTACGAAACTCTATTAAACTAAATTCAATGTAACCTAACTAACGCTGAACTCGGATGTGGGGTAGAGGAGAAAAACCTAACCTATTCTCGCATTGTTTACTTGCTTATGCCTGTAGCCTCGTCCCTGTGTAGATTAAAAAGAAAAGTTGAGCGTCAGTTCTACTACACCACAATACATCGCCCTATCAGAGTGAGGCAAATGCGTATGCGTATTATGCGAATAATTTAAAGTTTAATTTTCATGGGTAGATAGGCGGGTGAAAAATTGCGTTTTCATCTCCAGGGTGAAAAGTATTGTTTTTTAGTTTTTCGATTAGCCACGGAGTCGAAGATAATTGAGTTACTTTTTAATCACGTCTTGGCATGGCCATCTAGATGCACGTCTTCACCAAGGAGCTTATATACAACACTAGAGGTTGAACGCCGAACATCCCTTTGAAACAAGAAATTTAATCTTTATTACGTCACGAACATATTCCATCTCTGTCATTGGTGAAATTTGAATGAAAGAGATGGAATATATAAATAAGTAATAAAGGTCAAACTTCGTCTCCTTGGTCGTGGTCAACTCGATTTTTTTATATAGTCGGCCGTGGCAAGTGGCCAGTCGAACAGGTACCGTTGGTTGTTGGATATAAGTAAATTAAATTAATTATTAAGTAATCTCAAGTTTTGTAGTATTTTACTTTCCTCACAGCCGAAATGAAAAGTAGAGTGTCTAACTCGGGTGAATTACCCATTTCCCCTCGAACTATTGGCACTCTCACTTCGTTCGAGCGCCAGAAATATTTTGGGTGAAATGGGTCACTTTCCACCCTTGGTTATCAATCTACTATTTCACTTTTAAAATACTTAGTGCATACACAAATTTAGATAATTTGGTTTTATATTTTGAATACAAATGTTTTCCCGTTTATATTCGATGGCTGTATCTTATAATTAAAATTTTAAATCATCACTGTCTAATGTCAAGTACATTGCAGGATAATGATTTGATTTATAAAGGAGCCCGACCCAAATACATCTGCATAAGTATACGCTCCCAACGATGACAGTGCTCATTCCCGGTAGGGATGTGGCATTGAGGTTAAAACATCGATTAATAGTAAACAATCGAATAATGTTCTTGACATACAAATCGATTAGGATACAAAAATAGATATCAAGGGACAAAATTTATCCAAATTGACCTAATTCCAATCTAATCAAACCCGGTATAAATAAAATATACTTACTTATAAAGATACCATAAACGACATCACAAATACATAACAGAGTGTCTGCACAGACATGTTACCTTTGCCCCTTCAAATTTAAAATAACATAGGAACAGCATAGTCATAGCACTCAAGGTCTCTTTCTGATAGCATTATCTGAATCTCGATCTTTTATAAAATGTCAGAAAAATAGTTTTTATATTTTTATGGTAATCTTATTCACGATAAAACCTAACTAGATCAACTAAAATTACAAAACTTTGTCTACATATTTCACACAAACATCTGAGAAGTTCCGACAAACCAGTTACATTATACTCGAATGCTCGTTTAAAATAGTAGAATATTCTCTATTATGGTTAGGTCACTACTTTGCTGGCAGCGGAAAAAAAAACAATGAAATAGTCTGATGTTATTTAATCGATTGATCGTATCAAAAAATACCGTGTCAAAAAAAAAAATCGACGGTAAATAATCGATTACTCTTACACGTCCTTAATTCCCGAACCTCTATTCTTGGGCAACTCACTTTCTAAGCCACTCTATCCCAGGCTAATGATTTAAAACTTTTTGGGATAGACAGAAAAAACAGGGAATCGCGAACGGGCGGGAACGTCTCAGTAATTTGGTAAAGCGAAGCTGAATGGAAATAACTTCCCCGGCCGATGTGAATAATAATGCCTACGTGATATCTACTTGTCGGAAGCCTTCGAGGATTAAACTTACTGGAGATGCCACAGGGTTTACCTTCCTGCTAAACGGATCCAACAGTTATTTGCGTTATAATAATAACCATTATCAGAATAATTTCATTTAAGACACATTTTGTTAGTAAGAAAAACACTTATTATTGTTAGAAAGTAAATACGAAAAAAATTGCTAAACAATATCGAATTAATAATCAAAAGTAAAATTTAAAAACAAAACATACTATTTGGAATGTAAAATTGGAATTAAAGCTCAAGTTAGTCATATCATTATTTAGATGCAGGCAGAGGGACGTTATTATCGTGCCATTGTATGACGTCTTAGTACATGTGAAGGGTCCACGGAAAGAACGTGTCTAGTCACCTAAGCAACTTTTTGAGTTATAGCGGTTTGAAAGTTAGTCATCACGAACAATTACTATGGTTACCATTTATTTAAAAGATCAAAAAATAGATTTTTTATTGTTTTCAAATTATTTAATTCAATGGTAAGTCATAGTACTTTGTGAGCTCTACATTTTGAGATTAAAATCTCAATTTAAAAAAAAAGGTGACTAGGCATGTTCTTTCCGTGGACCCTTCATGTCGGATCTCTGTTTGATTAACAATTTAAAACGTCGTATTTTTATCACAAAGTAAGAATGTATTTAAACAAACAAAAAAAATACAAATTAATACACATAACGTCTTCATTTGACTTAATAGGTACTCCAAGCACGTTATCTACTTTTATAGACCGGGCCATTTGAGATACGCTCTTGCCTTTTTACTGTGTGCAAAATAGGTAAGTTTTATTCCACAACTAAGTTGAATAGTGAATAATACAAGTAGATACTGGAATAAATTTTAAGTCAAGCTTTACATAGATAATTAATCGTCCATATACGAGAACATTAGGATAAAAGACCTTTTCTTAGACTAAGGGCCAGTACAGACGGACTTCATTCCAACTGCAATGTGACTGCAACTGCCGACTGCCAAAAAATTTATCGTTGCAGTTCGATTGCATTCGGCACAACTGCACTCTTGACTGCAATGAGGGCTATCGTTTTTTGTCTCACTAGATGGCGCACTGTTGCGTGAGGTTTTTAAGTATAGTTTTGAAAGTCTGTTATTACGGGCGTGGAAACAAAGTTTAGATTAAAATCATATTTAATACACCTTCAAACCGTACCATATAAATATCGAGCATGCCACAGTGTTGCATAGTCCCCGTTTTGTTCGGAAAAAAGGGAGGACAAAGGTTTCCGAAAGACAAAACTGTCTCAAAACACAGACATTCATTGCTCCGGAACGCATATTTGCCATAATTAATTACAGATATTGCAAAATATTCACAAAATTATTCTAATTCTAAATAAACCCGCGTAGCTCACCCAAAAACTATGAGATTTGACATTTCGGAGACCTCACGCTACACTAGCGCCTCTAGCGGCGAATTCATTCGCGATAGCCCTCATTGAAATGTATAGGCAGTCAGCAGTTGGCAGTTACGTTGCAGCTGGAATGCAGTCTGTCTGTGCTGGACCTAAGTAGTCTTACAAATCCTCCTAATCTGGTATAAATGCGAAAGTTCGTGATTTGTAGATACAAAACTCATAAACACCGATGTTTTTGTTACATTTTACCACTAAAACGGCTGGACGGTATTGGATGAAATCTGATAATAAACATAATATTATGTTTGGGATCTTAGACATAGCAATAGCAAAGGTAGTAGGTACTTTTTAAATTAATAAATAAAATGAGGCCGGCAACGCACTTGTGACTCTTCTGGTGTTGCAGGTGTCCATGGGTGACGGTAATCATTTACGATTTGGCGATCCGCATGCTCGTTTGCCCCCTCCCCAACATAAAAAAAATGAAAATAAATTAACACCAATTATTATTGACCAAGGCCAAGTCCCAAACTAAGCAAAGCTTGTACTCGTAAGTACTATGAATACTAGACAACGGATAAACATAGGTATTTATTTAGATAAATATATACTTAAATACAAAATTAAACGACCAAGAGTCCAGAGCGAACATCGTTATTCATACAAATATCTGCCCCGACCGGGAATCGAGCCCTGAACCTCAAGCTTCGTAGTCAGGTTCTCTAAACACTTGGCTATCCGATCATCAATATTCCTACGTGATCGGAATGTGCAGTCACCAGCACCAATATCTGACACAACAAGCGTGCATAAATATCTGATACGACTCTATTTCTAGGGCCGGAAGGACGTGTCAGATATTTTTGCACGCTCCGCTGTGGCAGATATTAATGCTGGTGACTGTACCTATGCATGTAAAATCTTAACCACTACAAATAAGTCAAAATCTATAGGCACGGGTATTATCCACACAACGCGCCTAAGTAAAAACCACGATATAATTTTTGAGAACCCCCACGGGAAAGGGTTGTTCCTATCCCGGAATTTCAAACTGCCATCTCTATACTTAGTTTAAATTATTATTTCAACTTAGAGAATCTGCATCGTTACGGCATGCTGCAATCTGACGGCCGTTATGGATTTGTAGCGACATAGGTATCTAGCTATAGGTACACGGAGTCACGTGATACCTAAGGTAGACGGACCCGGTCGCGCCAGTTGTCCTTTGCCGGTCACACGCGTAACACTTGTGTAGGTACTTAGTAACTCAATAAATACATAGAGGTTTGGTTTTCATTTATATATATTATATTATCATCATCATCATCATCATCATCAGCCGGAAGACGTCCACAGCTGGACAAAGGCCTCCCCCTTAGAACGCCACAACGAACGATTATAATATATTGGTTTATATTGGTTTCCATTCACCACCCCTAAAGACAGTACCTCTATAGATTTATTACTAAATCGTTTATTCATTTCTGACGGTTTTCAGTAATTTGACCATCCATTTCAGTTAATTTACGTATGTACTCGTGAATTACTGCTAATGTTAACAGCTCAATAAATAGACCTAATCTTATTCTACAAATGCAAATAACAAATTTTATAAATTTTCTTGAATAAGCCATTTTATATACCTACTGATTGTACTTGAATTATCATCCAACCTGCAAATGTATGCCAAATATCAATTTTAAGTTAATCCAATCACTGGAAGTGAATCTAAATTAACTTATAAGATTTAATCCAAACAAAAACAGGGCAAGCTTAGCGAAGTAAAAATATATAATTAATACAAAACTTTAGTAAATAAACCTTATACTCACTATTTTCTTTATCAAACTGGCAAAATTGAATAGTGGATGAACTCCTATTAAGAAAAATAATTTTTCATCACACTTGCTCGTAAATAGTGTCGTAACATGCAGGTTAGCGTGGTTGCAACCCCCCAAATAAAACCTTCGACCTTAATGTACTTATCATGAAACCAAAGGTCGGTAAATGAGTCATTGCCCGTACTAATTTTCTTGTCATGAAGCCCAAGATCGGTAAATGAGTCAATGTGCGTACTTACTGATACTGCGGCAGGTCCCCCTACCAAGAGCGCAGCCTAAGCTATCGCCAATATTTGGAAGAATTATATTTTTTCTTTTAGAAATATAAAATTTTACTCAAATGTGATGAAAAACATTGTATGTCGCACTGGCGGTACTAGTATTACGAACATCGACTCATTAAAGCCCTCAGTCTTCGACTTCGGGCTTCGAATAGACTCTCGTTCGTAATTCCTTATTTACCGCCCTTAAGACACAATGATTAGATAGATTAGATTATTTATTCATTCAGTATAAAATTACATCATAGTTTGTACATGTCAAAGTTACGAGAATTTATACTGAAATTGTCAAGAATACACAAAAGATTAAATTGGAAAACAATTGAATGTACTATTACATTCAGGACAGCAAGCACAGCTAACATTCGCATAACAAAAGCTGGCAACGTGCAAGAAGACAACGTTTCGTGGTAGATTAGAATTGTTTTGAAACACTGTCGAAAGATGGTGCGACGTTTTAACTTACGGACTCCTATGTAGTTAGGGCGGTTACACACTCTTGTCAAGACTTTTTTACGTTTATTATTAGATATGTTTTTTTTGGTATTTCGTGCTTCAACTAAAAATAGTACGGTTATTGTTTTGATGATGATGTTTCATTTTGTAGTACATTCACCTGCATTAATTTCATAAATCTCTATTTCTTTATTTATTTCTTTCTTTGATTAATATCTGCCAAAGCGCCAAAGCGGAGCGTGAAAAAATATTTGACACGTCGTACAGGCCCTAGAAATAGAGTCGTAGCAAATATTTATCCACGCTTGTTGTGTCAGGTATTAGTGCTGGTGACTAGCGAAGACTTCTTTCTTTTATTAAAATCCTAAAGCACGCGTTTTACCTGAGATAAGACCAGCTATGTAGATTCGAATTTGAAAACCACCACTAAGAGCCCGTTCCCGCTTGTCGGTGTCGGATCCGTTTCGTGTCGGATGTCAGTCATTTCTATCGAAAATCGTGTCGGGAAAGTGTGAATAGCTTCATATAAAATGTTCTGCCACTGCCAACCGTTTCCGAAACTTTAAAAATACACCGGATGCACCGGCTTACGATATGTTAAATTTCAATTCAGTCGGTTTCAGTAGTTCAGGAGAAATTACCTTAAAACAAAAATCTGATCTTTGTAGACCGGGCTTAAGCAATGTTATTCCACACATGCATGCAGCTTCGCTGCGTCTTGCGAATCTTCAGGCGAGCAAGACCGTAGGAGGCATTAACTAGTAAGAGCACCTGAGACGTGTCCGATTTAACAAAGAGACTATACTTATTATTTTTTATACGATACATGATGCAATTGTGGTATAGGTATAGTAACCAAGAGTTGGAGTGAATCATTACACACACAGCTACCTACATGAAGAACTGATTGAATAAAGGAAGATTGAATGAAATGAGTGAGTGAATGTCAAAATTTCGCCGTCATTACGTTCTTGTGTGCGTGACCTCAACTCTGGTGGCACTATGTATAGTATCCTACTAATAATTATAAATGCGAAAGTTTGTATGTGTGTGTGTGTGTATGTTTGTTACTCCTTCACGCTAAAACGGCTGAACGGATTTGGATGAAATTTGGTATGTAGATAGCTGGATATCTGGAATAATCCATAGGCTACTTTTTATCCCGATATTCCCACAGGATAGGGATAAAATCTTTAAATTTCAACCGCTCGGTGTAGAGTCTTGAAATTTTGGACAGTTGTTCTTGACACAACTTCAATGAAGACCACGATATAATTTTTGGGAATTCCCAGGGGAATTTTATATAATCCCGGAATTTCAATTGTATCAGATAGAACAGTTTACGCGTGCGAAGCCGCGGGTAAACTCTAGTAAATAATATTTTTGACAGTTTTAATAATGCATTGTATCAGGTGTTACTTTTCGGAGGGAAAATTACTATACTCACCCGCGACCTTCAAGTCAAAAATTGTTTATAGTTCGTTAGTAATAATGTACTATTTTAATTGTAAGAGCCGTGTTGGCCTAGCGGTTTGACCTATTATGGACTCCCAGGCAGAAGATCGTGGGTTCAAACTCGGGCTCGCGTCTCTGAATTTTTCGGAATTCATGTGCGAAATTACATTCTGAGCATTTCATGAGCTTTACGGTGAAGGAAAACATCGTGAGGAAACCTGCACAAATCTGCGAAGTAATTCAACGGTGTGCGTGAAGTTCCCAATCTACGGCCCGCGTGGGAACTTCGACTTCAGCCCTCTCATTCTGAGAGATGATAATAAAGAAATTTTGTTATAAGTGTTCGATTATAATATTAAATGCCGTAAGACGAACTGGCCCTAACTACGTGCAACATTTGAAATTCGTATCTTGCCGTCCCGCTGAGGCTAATATTTTTTTACACGAGAATGAGAGGGACGGTATAATACAAATTTCGATTTTCGAATTCAGTAGTAGCCCCCTTGGCGTAGTAACCATCAAACGAAAGTCAGGGGCATCATACGTTTAGGTTAGGATTGGCATAATACGAAAACTTTTTAAATCTCATTTGTATTCATAGACTTGTGTGAGACATGAATAATGTCTGTTTAATAATTTACTCGTAAAAGTTTCGGAAGCCTAAATTAAAATCGAGCCGGGGTTTGACTTTAAGGCCTGTTGATCAGTTAGTAGCTTTTTGATTGACATCATCATCTTTTTGACCTTGGTGGTAGGACCTTGTGCAAGGTCCGCCCGGATTGCTACCACCATCTTGCTCCCTAATCCTGCCGTGAAGCAGCAGTGCTTGCACTGTTGTGTTTCGGCGTGGAGAGTAAGACAGCCGGTGAAATTACTGGCACTTGAGGTATCCCATCTTAGACCTCTAGGTCGGCAACGCATCTGCAATATCCCTGGTGTTGCAGATGTTTATGGGCGGTAGTGATCTCTTACCATCAGGAGATCCACTTGCTCGTTTGCCATCCAGTCGAATAAAATAAAATAAAAAAATACTTATTCTGTCTATCATTAGTACGGAATCCTACACTGTATTTAGGCTGACCAAAGTCTAGACACGCACTTGGCCGATTTTTAATGTTATGTAGTTTAAGCACTTGTATTAAAACATTTATGCCTTTCAATTTTGACGACCGGATGGCTAAGTGGTTAGAGAACCTGACTACGAAGCTTGAGGTCCCGGGTTGGAATCCCGGCCGGTGCAGATATTTGTATGAATAATACGACTGTTTGTTCTCGGGTCTTGGATGTTTAATATGTATTTAAGTATGTATTTATCTATATAAGTATGTTTATCCGTTGCCTAGGGTCCATAGTACAAGCTTTGCTTAGTTTGGGACTAGGTCAATTGGTGTCAAGTGTCCCATGATATTTGATATTTAATTAGCCAAAAATCCGCCAAACGTGGTCTCGGCAAACGTAGTGTAAGATGCCCTTGGGCCAGGTGAAGTGACGATCTGCGAAAGGCTGCTGGTAGAAGATAACGCGTCTAGACGAGGGTAGGGCGCCATGGCATTGGGCGAGGCCTATGTCCAGCAGTGGACTGCTATAGGCTGGTGATGATCATGATGATGGATTAGCCAAAAATATACATGGCAAATTATGATTGGTTTTTTGGAGTCTTTTTGTATTTTTTATTTCAACTCCAAATTTGTTACTTTTACGGGTATCCCGTGAAACCATATCGAAAATACAAACTGAGACATGGATGCACAGAAAAACCAGAAAAAGAGACCAGCGCTGGGAATCGAACCCAGGTCCTCAGCAATCCGTGCTGCGTGCTATAACCCCTACACCACCGCTGGACAGGAATCTAGACACGAATTTTTCCTATACTTACATACATATCTCAGGTTGCTTATTTCTACTACGCTACTTATGCAGCAGCACTAGCGACATCTATGTTCCGCTCTCATCAAGAGACGTCACACTCTTTCGGAACCAACCGCTCACCCAGACAAGAGATGTCGCTACTAAGCAATCAAATTATGATTGGTTTTCTGGAGCCTTTTTGTATTTTTTATTTCAACTCCAAATTTGAACGACAGCGATAGCGATTTCGGAGAAATTGACCTCCAAAGAGAGTAAACCTTCTAACTTCTGTAGAAAGTGCTGTTAAATAATTCGGATAAAATTATAATCGAATGAATCGGAGCCTGACAGTTGGGTAACTTTCCTTGTTAGTTGCTACTAGGCAATTATTATTTTTGCCATGCCTCCGGGCATATAGTGATGCAAATCGCACCGTTTCGCAGTAAACATTTTACTATGTCGTTATTATTTATGTAGCTGCGTTTCTATAAAACAGTAAAGCGATATTTTATGATCCACTGATCCGAAGCTTACGTCGTTCGCCACCTATAAACAGACACAATTTCCTTAGTTTGTATACTAAAACTCGGCTTAACACCTAATTATTACTGTCGTTTGACGACTACAAAGCAAAAGGATAACATTTATTTAAAGTTATTGAGCGTACAAATTTTCCAATAATATTTAACTAGGTGTTGCACTGTTTCACTGTTTTTTAACAGTAACTACATTTGACCTATTGAATGTTCTCACGGAAATTGAAAATAGCACGTTGTAATTAGTAAGATTCTAAAGATATCGCCAAGTTAACTTTTTACACAGATAGTTTTAAACTTTTATTTTTAAGTTTATTTAATTTTAAAATTTTAAAGTCCTTTTTAAGGAAGGAAAATCACAAACAAAGATATTGCAATTCAGGCCTATCATGGTTTGTATGCTCAGTTCTCAGATACGGGATTCTCATATATGGGGAAATTCGGTCCACATAAATAGAGTTTTTATAGCACAGAAGCAGTGCATTCGTAGTATCTGTGATGTTCCACAATATGTATCCTGTAGACCTTTGTTCAAAAGTCTTAAATTACTGACAGTTCCATCCCTGTATATTTTGGAAGCATGTATGTTTGTAAAAACACACCGTGAGCTCTTTAAAAAAATTGGCGATGTATACACTTTTAATACTCGATATCCGGATAACTTAGTTGTACCTAAGGCCAATTCAAAACAGTTCAGTAACAGTTGTTATCCAATGGCCATCAAAATGTTTAATACTCTTCCACAAGATTTTAAAGGGCTGCCCACAGAGGAGTTGAAATGGAAGCTCTCGCACTGACTCCAAAATGAATGTTTTTATGTAACCAAATTGGGCGTGATTACTAAAATTGTATAATTTTGAAATTATTGTCTGTTGAAATTTATTCTTTATTATTTTACTATTTTGACATACACAATATAATTTATACGTTGTTAACTATTTATCTAGAACATAATAATAAAATTGTATCTACTTACAGTGTAACTAAAATAATTAGATTAATTAAATGTTATTAAGATTAAAACATATCCTTAATTTTAAACTAGAATTTGTACGTCACATAGTGACAAAAACATGTGAAACTCTCTTTCTTTCTTACCACAAAATATGTACCATGTTTTTAAGCAAATAAATGATTTATGGATAAGCTCGCCTTTGCTCTCCTTTCTGTGTATTTGTATTTCTTTGTATTTTATTTTTATGAGCAATAAAGATAATAATACAATAAAGAGTTTACACACATACATACATAAGTACTCGTAATAAGAAGAACCTTAGAACATAGGTGACGCAAATAAAATTTCAGAGGAGCTCATCGGTCAATTCCGAGATGCTCAAACTAATCTTGATTAAAATAGAAAGAGATCCGCTATTCGACATCGTGACGAAGACCCGTTGATATCCAACCCATTTTTACAATAGAATCCCCTTCAAATACTTCAGATGAAGAAAAGAAATCTCCGTTTCATCTGGCGATTGCAAAAACTAATTCCAGATCAAAATTGCGTAGCATTTTTCAGGGTCTTTGTTCCGCTGCTTCGGGGATTGGGGAGGGAACATTCTCAGTTGATCTTTGCGTGTATTTTATTAAGGGAACGTATAAAATAAATGGAAGTGGGCTCAGGTGGGGGATGAAGGCTCGCCTGGGAGCTATGCGCTAGGATTGAGCAGATCATCCCCGACGTTTTCAGATAATCGCTCGCTCCATAGTTCCCCGATTTGACCTAGACAAGTTTTATTATGTACGTGCTGGGTTTGCGTCAGTCGTACGAAATATAGGGGTTGTAATTCGAGTCGAACATACGGTGTGGGTGTGCTTCCATAAATGCGGAGCGGAGACATCCAGCAGGGCTACTACGAAATTCGAAAATCGAAGTTCGTATCGTACCGTCCCTTTCACTCTCGTATTAATTAATATAAGTGTCGGCGGGACGGTACGATACGAACTTCGATTTTATAATTTTATAGTAGCCCTATGCTGCATCTGCTAATCACGTTTTAAATTTTACGTCTTAAGCCAAGTTGACCCGCAAGCAAAATCTTGCAAGTCACATTACATTGCGGCGCTCGATCGCCCGATTCATGCTTGTTCGCTTTACGGCATCGCAATGTAATGCAACTTGCACGATTGTTGTTTTAAACTGGGCTCCTTCCCACGTCCTTACGTCTTTGTAATATGGCAATGTAACGTGGATTTTAGTGTAACTTTTTTTATTGCAGTAACAAAGGCGGCTCAAAAACTTAGGGTAAACCAATGTAGAAATCTTGTTTTCGAATACAACTTTGTACCATTCAGAATTGATATATCGTATACTCGTAAGGCGTTCGCTGATCAATCATGGGCTGAACATTCACCAGAACGATACAGCCAAGTGGTATCTGACTAAAAGTCCCACCAATAGGATTACTTAATTTTTAGGGTACCGTATCTCAGCCGGTAAAAGTAGAACCCTTAGATATATTAAGCAAGTCCGTAGGTCCTTTTTCTTAGGAACGCGTAGAGGTATCAAACTAAGATTTATACGAAATACTCAACTCTGTTACCCTTTGAAGCAGTGAAAAATCAAACTTCTAAGTCAACTCGTAAGATTCAAAAAAATTTAAAGCTCCAGCGGGCGCACGATTTACGAATTCCTCGTAAAAGCGAAAAGTCGCGATCAAAATCTAGCAATTAATAGTTAATTAATAGTTGAAAGTCTTACCAATCTCAGAAGTTCAAAACCCATCGGGTGCCCAACTAAACCTCTACTGTTTGTCTACCCATCCGCCACGGCAACCGAAATATTTTTACGTAAACACTGGATATTTTATAGAGAGTTTGTATTATTACTGCGAAATAAAGTTTTTTTTTAGTATTATAACTGCTATGTTCAGCAATAAATTAAAATTAAAATAAATACGGTGCTACAGACCCCTTCGACTGCGAAACAGTCTTTGCCGGATTTTGTTTCGTTCTTTAATAAAATTTTAATTGAAGACGGTAAAATTCGGAATCCACTTTTAATATTTTAATTAAGCACGTCATATTATTCAATTGTATTCAAAAATTCTTTTGTTTTTCAGAAAACAAAAGAATTCTTCGTTTATCAGCAAACGACAAACGAAGATTGGGGATTAGCATATTGAGCTTTGATCCCGATATAGCGTCAAAGACGTCTCGTTACTCGATTAGGTCTTGAGACACAGAGTAGAATCTTGAATTAATGCTTTCAGTGTGTATTTTGTAATGCTACGACCAAAATTTCAATGAATTAATTACCAGAACATTCAGTTAGGGTTCAAATTAGCATCAATAGAGACTAATCTTAATATGCTTTGCAGATATACGCACTCAAACAACCACAAACAACTTAGTAGCATTGAAAAATCCTACTGATGTTATTTATGGGATGTGTGTTTTTGTTTTTGCGCTATGCCACCTAGATGGATTTGATGGAATTTAATAGGTATAGCTGATTCTTGGAAATAGCACGTTAGAAACTTTATTCAGTCCGATCTTCTCACGATGTTGGGGTGTGTGGTACGCATATAAGATTTCGAAATCTCCACCGTTTTTTAGAATAAAAACATGACTAGAGGCGTGTTATCTTGCATGGATGTTCTTCATTCAGTACAATTCCGGAACTTTACGCAAGGTAAACCTCTGGCAAAGTATTTATATGTTTTTCCTTGTTCAAGTAATAGTCAAAGCCAATCAGTAAGTAAGTTAAATGATTTATTCAGATATTGAGTCCGACTCGTTTTCATTATCTCGAGTGTCGATACTAAATGGGATGACATAATATAACAGAGTGCCATTGTTGTATAAATAGAGTAATTTAATTAGGTACGAGTACATTCCAATTTTAATATGCCAATTTTCAAATTTCTGTCGGTGATGATATACCTAGCTATTTTAGCGCTGGCAAAGCGATATGCTAACTCCGTTAAAACTTCCTCCGCCTGGATTCTGCAAAGTCGTTTAAAATTGAAAACTAGACTCGTTTCAATTTTGAAACCGAGCACTGTTCAGTTGTTAAGAATATTTACAATTTAATATAATAAGGGAGAAGCTTGGGTTTTATCTGCGGGAAAGTTTGAGTGGAATTGGATTGCCGCTAAGCGGGAGCACCTGCACTCTGTCCCCTGGTTTAGAGTGGCGGTTCGTAAATGCGATGGTCGCAGGCGACAGACGCGAGCGATGGGGCGACTTTACGCATGATAATGAATGATTAAAGACTAGTTACTATAAGTTTTCCTGTGAGTTGAAATTTTTTTAAAAAATGTATTATTTTTAGTTTTTCGCTTTTTGGTTTCGAATCTCTCTGAGCAAGTTCGAGCATAGCCTTATACATTGCTCTATTTATTGGATATACCTACACAAAGATATGAAACGTTAATAAATTATATATTTTTTTACATTAGTTCATCTTAATTTACCTATTAAGATTCGAGGAAGTAAATCTACGTAATAGCGAGCCAAATCTAATTCTACCGTCTCCTCAAACAATATCAAGCGACTCACTCCGAAAGGTGCTAAAGAAATAAAAATCTCTCCAGATAAAAACGTTGTAGATAATTATGCGGAAGCCGTAACACGGCGGACAATGGGGAGTGTTTAGCCATTGTCATCACACGGAATTAACGGGATAAAAGAAACCATTCAGTGGTGCCGGCGAGGTTGGAGCTCATTTACTTCGTGTCAAGTTGATGTACTGGCGCGTTTTACGTTGACGATTTTACCGCGAGCTCACGAGAAGAGCCCATAAATTCAAACGCGACAGGAAACTGTATTTTATTTTGAGTAGTCTGATGTGTACTTACGGTATTAAGTTAGGATGTTCTTTAAGAAGGGCAACAAACAATGATGAGTGAATTGTAAGAAGGCGATTGCATTGTCGCGTTCGTGATATAGAAATTTGATACGAAGACGATGATAATCTAATAATAATAATAAACATTTATTTCGGAAAACTTTGTTCCATAAAAAAAAAGAATTAAGAATATACAACGAAAATAAAATAGAAAGATTACCTACTTAATACAAAAATGTGTTAGTTTACAACTTATGCTACGATTAGTATTAAAATTAAAATTATAAACTACGTCTAATCGACATACAAAATTTTGCCTTTATTAGTAGTAGCTTGTCCATACATCTTGTAGTTAAATTTGTATTCCGGGATAGGTATTTATATATTTAAACCTTTTATTGTATAGTTCGTTCCCTAATTTGACTTTTCCATGTTAATGAATAGAATTGTGGATAATTATTTTAGGAAACCGACCGTACAAAGATAAAGGAATGTACATGATACGAGTACTTACAGAACCGCATACACACATAATATGTACTCACTCATTTACACACAACACACAAGCGCGCGCGCACGTATACCTAATGGAAAATACGTCCACCGAAATAGGTCTAGTGACTTTCTGGATCCAAGCGGACAAGGTCACCGCTCCCAGCGCCCATTTTTGACCCTTTTGTAATCACCGTTCTGTAATCATACCTAAAGTTAAAAGATTAGGTGTACTATACACCTAAAAGTGGGTACTTTTTATTAATCTAAATAATTAATTTGTAACTTTTCAATGATTTAAAATATTATAGAAGACTTGCAGAAATCTACTACTTACTTATCAGATTTTTATACTCAAGATTCCTTTTCAAACTGTATCCTTTTAAGACGTTTGACGCCCGTAAACTTCTTAAGCATGCAATAAAATTATGCAGTTTCATTTACATTTACTTCTGTACTGCCCCAAAGTAATCTCCCGTCTTTATTTCAATACCCATAAGTTTAACAACCATTATCTTCATCTAAAAAGCGCTTCCTCCATTACGCACCAATGCGCCAATGATAAATAGCATAAACTTAATCTAAGACTTCTTCTTTTAGTAGTTAAAAACGAATGCACCAACTTTGTATCTGTTAGCATTTATTTAACTGGAACTTTATTTGCAACTCTGCGCGCAGTCTTTTAAGAAAATGTTAAGACTTCATCAGGGCTAGCATAAACTGCCGGGACTAATATTCTACGAGTATTTTAGTTACTCGGCAAAAATTGATGTTTCGTAAATGTCAAGCTGGTTAGAATTTTTAATTTTTTGAAGTGTTGTTTGCAAGAGTAACAAAGTTCGAGTTGAAATAAAAAATTCAAAAAGACTTCAAAAACCAATTATAATTAAAACATTACTTTATCTTTTAGCTTTTCTTATACGAATTTCCACCAACCTTATAGCCCCCTTCGGGCTGAAATTTTTAAAAATGGCGAATCACGTATTCTCTTAACTCTATCAAAGAGTCATTCACAATGTTTCCATGTCCCTTTTAACTATAAAATGTTTAATAACATTTTCAAGAAGATTTAGAATTACATCTTCAAATATACCTAACGTTTTTTCCATACAAATATAAAATATCTATAAACATATATATTTTTCTCTGCAGATTTGTGCAGGTTTCCTCAAGATGTTTCCTTCGGTTTAGGCCCCAAGCCGTCTCATTCTGAGAGAAGAGTGTGCCTAGCAGTAGGACGCTTATAGGCAGGGAAAATAACTATTTTCTATGCTAGGCTTGCCTTGTGGGCTAGAAGTTCCTTCAGTTGTACTAGTATATAGGAATAGGAAGCATTAGTCCGATTGCGATCGGCATCGGAATTTCCGCTTTCGCAGCCATTTCTGCTTCGTCATACTTTTCATGGTTATATTATTGCAACTGCACTGTAATGTGTGCTGTGCTGAATGACGGTATTTCTTAGTGTTGTTATTTTGTCATATTTTCTCTTTGTTTAAGCATGTCTTTTTTGACAGTGAGTATAAGCCTAGATTCTAGCTTAGGGGTTCCCAAATTTATTGCGTCCAACGCCCACTTTGAAAATCAGTTATTTTGTAGTGCCCCCCATTTTTTTTACCTTTAAAACCTCAATAATATATTAGTCTTGCCTAATGAAGCCACAGAGGTGAAGATTTTTTCTGGCCCCCTAACGTCCCCCTTTAGGCCTCTAGCGCCTACAAGGGGCGTTATAGCCCACTTTGGGAAAGCCCTAGAATATTCAACTGATAAAGTCATCAACATACAGATATTTAAGAAACAACAAAATAGTGCCTCATACAAGCTCACCAAGCTCTCGATATAATCAGGATTTTTTTATATGGAGCTTCCTAACCAAGGTGTGGTTACCCTAAAAGAGGTAGAGGAATAATTCTAATGTCGAATGATACACGTTGCATGAGCAAAGCCACGGGTACTAGTTAAGAATAACAGACGCACTTTTTATTAGTTGTCAAAACACGGTTCTCTTAAAGATTTTGTATGGCAATAGCCAGTTATAAACTTATAACGTCAATTATGTTCCAACTATTTCTTAAAGCGAAATAAAAATCACACTTTGTTGTCAATTGATTAGTCAGGTTTTAAGGGCTAAAATTAATGTATTTTTACTGGAGTCGTATCCCGGAATTATTGTTTTATGGTAGCATCAACCCTATTCCATTTCTTCAGCTCAACCTTTTGAATTCTCGAAACATATCTCATTACCAGTGTTTAATTATATCATCAATCCCGGGTCACTCGATAAGCCAATAACAACTCGAAATTAATGACCCAATACACCCGCAATCCGTTTAACGATGCTTCGTCACCAATTTAATTCGTCCAGCTATATTTAAAGGGTATTAAAGTAAATGCCGATCTCGATTAAGAACTGGCGAAATATGAGTGTTTCATTATCGTTATAAAGTCAAAACCGCTTTATTTCATTACAACTATCAAGTGTCATTTTGTACATGTCAGACGCTGATGGTATTTCACAGTAATCAAATTGATGGTGAAAATAACGGTTAAAGTTATTATTTTTGGTACAGGTTTGCGATGCATGGGCCCATAGGGACCCGGTCATTTGGAAAGCATTCATGGGTCCAATTCCAACAGCATTCATGGGTCTAATTCCAACATAAAGTGACCTACGTTCGGTACCATAAAATATAAAAGTGGGACGGGCGCAAAACTATGCAGATTTATCCCTTAATACACCATTGAAGATGTGATAGCGGACAGTCTTCCTGAGCTGCTACTCTATTGCCAGGCATTTCACCTTTTATTCGCCAAGACAGTGCGATTCAGCGCCATCTATGGTCGCTTAAGATCGCCAATAGTTTTGCTGAAAATTATAATATTTTTATAAGGTAACCTTAGAACGTAACAAACTAAATGGTCACACACCCATTGAGCTACGGCAACTACACTACTTAATATTATAAATGCGAAAGTAACTCTGTCTGTCTGTTACGCTTTCACGTTGAAACCATTTTGATGATATTTAGTATAGAGATAGTTTGAACTCCAAGGATCAACATAGGATACTTTTTATTCCGGTATAGGGCACCACTGCACGATAACCTAAATCCGCGCAAACGAAGTCGCGGGCATAAGCTAGTTTGATTATGACTACAAGGTGTCTAAAAGAAAATTAACCTAGAGTATTTAAGCAGGTGATCGTTTGCTTTACTGAATATTCCTGAAAAGGTTTTTCATTGGATTTTTTAATTCAACATGGCGGCACGCCTTTAACGTCTTACTCTTTGAATATAGAGTAATATATGGAATTATTTGTCAACTACACTTTAAAAAACCCGACTGATTTACTAAAAGTAAAAAAGGAAAAAACAGCTCTAGCAGTTTATGGGGTCCGTTAAGTAACTTAAATTTAAACAGTCGGGACCCATTCAAAATCGTAACTAAGTATTTAGCTCAAAACTACCAGTATCAGGTTTCATCCCAGTCAGGTTCATTTTCTAGATAAAACAACGTAAAGCAGTGTTGACTATTGAGTACTTACCTAGGAGTGGTGTTAAGATGACATGGAATGGGCTATGGGGTTGGGATACTATGGACAGGATTAGGGCTATGGGGTGAGATAATGGACACACAATATTTTTAAAAGTGATGAGTAAGGTGTTTACCAGGGATCTGTCTGTTGGTCAAAGCCGGTTGATGAAGCTCAAGACCGACGACGGCAGAATCGTTTCATCCAAACCCGAGCTGTTGGAGGAAGTTGAAAGGTTTTATGGACAGCTTTCATCCCCCCAGGTCACACAAACCATCTCACACGCAGGCTTGACAACTTCCAGCCTCCCGAACAAGCCGGTTTCCGAAAAGACTCGCCGTCCATTGAATGAACCTGTTAAATCATCACCCACTCGGGCCAATGAGGTGGTCACTAAAAGGTCGAGAGGTGCTCCTGGACTTTACACTTCGAAGTGCCAACTCTAAGCCAAAAACACGCTATACGTACACGTAAAGACGAGATGGGTACTATATGTAGTTCGAGACCCTGGGAAGGACATACGTATAGAATAGTTTTATGCCGAAAAATCACATTGTTCCCGCGGAATAGTGATAGGTTAACGGTTTTTTTCACATATGAAATCCAAAGAACTATACAGCGAAACCATGAGCTCTTACAATTACTTATTCATTGGTTATTGCAAGGAAATAAAAAACCCTTAGCAGTAGCACAAAGCGGGTCCCTCCTGTTAACATATTACGGGGATTTTATTCGGGGATCGGAAGCAATCGTCTCAAATTCTCAATGTAGCTACTCTATTCAATTGGTTGACAATAAATCTAAAATCAATATACACGTGAATAAAGAACTGTAGGGGTTTGAAACCCGTACACTAATTACCATCTTTTATGAGAATTACACATGATATACTTTTTTACAAGCTTTTATTTAACTTGCAATGTAAGTATCTATATATGTACGGGTCAAATCTTGGGAGTTGAATTTGACCCACTGTCAGTCGTCGGATTGACTTGAAATTCGGCATACTTAAGTGAATCTAGTGGCACTACAATAATCAAGTAGTGATATCCTGGTGGTCCAGCCAGGATCGTCTCCGCAGAATGGAACTCCTCAACGGCTAATGGTATCGACTTGAAATTTGCTACGGAAATGTAGTTTGTAGTCAATATAAGTACAGTTAACAAAAAGTACAGACAGCAAAAAAGCTTGTATTAAAAATCAAGTTTTAACAAAAAACTTATTTAGATTTAGATAGAGATGACTGGAAGCTTCTGGCAAAACAGGAATGTATTTACAGGAAGGTATTCATAGAAACATAAGTAAGTTCTCTTTAGAAGAAAATCTTCAACCTTACCTGGATAATGTGATTGATTTATTGTTGAACTTACCTACATGCTTCCTACATGTATATGTCTTATATATAACTTTATGGAAAACTTTACGATATTGTATTAGTGTCGTTTAAGTACAGAAGCATAACAAAACTTTCAAACATTCCTCAGTCTTTCAAAGTATTTTTAAAATGTTTATTTCCATTTCCTCTGGGAAAATATAATTGTAGTTTTAAACGTCCTTTGTATTTTATGCAATACTGGCCGGAGTAAAAGAAGTAGATATTTCAAGAACGTAAAAACCTTACACGCAATGTTTCAGCTAATAAAGTAGCACGCATGCACGTTGCTTTTAGGACTCATACATTTTGTCTATTAATATCTGTAACTGGTAAACAAAGAGTTGGAAAAATGACATTATACTTCAACACATGTACTCCAAATATCGAGTTAATCTATCACTGTAAATGAGTTAAATTCGACATTCAAGATTTTTAAATGTTTTATAAATTAAAACTACACAATGCCTGTTATCAAATAGTAAAAAAAATTTTTAAGCTACCTTTACAAATAACAAGTTATTAAAGGTTTGAAATTCAAAGATTAGATAGAGAAAGACATACTGGCATGTGACGTCACACGCCAGTACCCAAGCCATAATAGCTGCATAGAAACAAAAGCGTTTGAGAAA
>NC_133477.1:7168929-7231373 GCF_025370935.1 Choristoneura fumiferana
ACGAACGAAGTCTATTCGAAGCCCGAAGTCGAAGACTGAGGGCTTTAATGAGTCGATGTTCGTAATACTAGTACCCGCCAGTGCGAATACAATGTTTTTCATCACTTTGAGTAAGTTTTTATATTTAAAGAAAAAAAATATAATTCTCCAAATATTGGCGATAGCTAGGCTGCGCTCTTAGTAGGCCGGCGGGACCTGCCGTAGTATCAGTAAGTACGCCACATTGACTCATTTACCGACCTTGGGGCTTCATGACAACGTTCGGTCGAAGGTTTTATTTGGGGGGTTGCAACCAAGGTAGCCTGCATGTTACGACACTATTTATGAGCAAGTGGTGATGAAAAATTATTTTTCTTAATAGGAGTTCATCCACTATTCAATTTGCCAGTTTGATAAAGAAAATAGTGAGTATAAGGTTTATTAACTAAAGTTTTTTTATTAATTATTTATTTTTACTTCGCTAAGCTTGCCCTGTTTTTGTTTGGATTAATCTTATAAAGTTAATTTAGATTCACTTCCAGTGATTGGATTAACTTAAAATTGACATTTGGCATATACATTTGCAGGTTGGATGATAATTCAAGTACAAT
The DNA here is from genome assembly GCF_025370935.1 of Choristoneura fumiferana. Taxonomy (NCBI): domain Eukaryota; kingdom Metazoa; phylum Arthropoda; class Insecta; order Lepidoptera; family Tortricidae; genus Choristoneura; species Choristoneura fumiferana. Next base: position 7,169,520 of record NC_133477.1, read on the forward strand.
CAGTAGGTATATAATGGTTTATCAAGAAAATTTATAAAATTTGTTATATGCATTTGTAGAATAAGATTAGGTCTATTTAATGAGCTGTTAACTTTAGCAGTAATTCACGAGTACATACATAAATTAACTGAAATGGATGGTAAAATTACTGAAAACCGTCAGAAATGAATAAACGATTTAGTAATAAATCTATAGAGGTACTGTCTTTAGGGGTGGTGAATGGAAACCAATATAAACCAATATAATATAATATATATAAATGAAAACCAAACCTGCGTGTGACCGGCAAAGGACAACTGGCGCGACCGGGTCCGTCTACCTTAGGTATCACGTGACTCCGTGTACCTATAGCTAGATACCTATGTCGCTACAAATCCATAACGGCCGTCAGATTGCAGCATGCCGTAACGATGCAGATTCTCTAAGTTGAAATAATAATTTAGACTAAGTATAGAGATGGCAGTTTGAAATTCCGGGATAGGAACATCCCTTTCCCGTGGGGTTCTCAAAAATGATATCGTGGTTTTTAGGCGCGTTGTGTGGATAATACCCGTACCTATAGATTTTGACTTGTTTGTAGTGGTTAAGATTTTACATGCATAGGTACATTCCGATCACGTAGGAATATTGATGATCGGATAGCCAAGTGTTTAGAGAACCTGACTACGAAGCTTGAGGTTCAGGGCTCGATTCCCGGTCGGGGCAGATATTTGTATGAATAACGATGTTCGCTCTGGACTCTTGGTCGTTTAATTTTGTATAAGTATATATTTATCTAAATAAATACCTATGTTTATCCGTTGTCTAGTATTCATAGTACTTACGAGTACAAGCTTTGCTTAGTTTGGGACTTGGCCTTGGTCAATAATAATTGGTGTTAATTTATTTTCATTTTTTTATGTTGGGGAGGGGGCAAACGAGCATGCGGATCGCTAAATCGTAAACGATTACCGTCACCCATGGACACCTGCAACACCAGAAGAGTCACAAGTGCGTTGCCGGCCTCATTTTATTTATTAATTTAAAAAGTACCTACTACCTTTGCTATTGCTATGTCTAAGATCCCAAACATAATATTATGTTTATTATCAGATTTCATCCAATACCGTCCAGCCGTTTTAGTGGTAAAATGTAACAAAAACATCGGTGTTTATGAGTTTTGTATCTACAAATCACGAACTTTCGCATTTATACCAGATTAGGAGGATTTGTAAGACTTCTTAGGTCCAGCACAGACAGACTGCATTCCAGCTGCAACGTAACTGCCAACTGCTGACTGCCTATACATTTCAATGAGGGCTATCGCGAATGAATTCGCCGCTAGAGGCGCTAGTGTAGCGTGAGGTCTCCGAAATGTCAAATCTCATAGTTTTTGGGTGAGCTACGCGGGTTATTTTATAATTAGAATAATTTTGTGAATATTTTGCAATATCTGAAATTAATTATGGCAAATATGCGTTCCGGGGCAATGAATGTCGGTGTTTCGAGACAGTTTTGTCTTTCGGAAACCTTTGTCCTCCCTTTTCCCGAACAAAACGGGGACTATGCAACACTGTGGCATGCTCGATATTTATATGGTACGGTTTGAAGGTGTATTAAATATGATTTCAATCTAAACTTTGTTTCCACGCCCGTAATAACAGACTTTCAAAACTATACTTAAAAACCTCACGCAACAGTGCGCCATCTAGTGAGACAAAAAACGATAGCCCTCATTGCAGTCAAGAGTGCAGTTGTGCCGAATGCAATCGAACTGCAACGATAAATTTTTTGGCAGTCGGCAGTTGCAGTCACATTGCAGTTGGAATGAAGTCCGTCTGTACTGGCCCTTAGTCTAAGAAAAGGTCTTTTATCCTAATGTTCTCGTATATGGACGATTAATTATCTATGTAAAGCTTGACTTAAAAATTATTCCAGTATCTACTTGTATTATTCACTATTCAACTTAGTTGTGGAATAAAACTTACCTATTTTGCACACAGTAAAAAGGCAAGAGCGTATCTCAAATGGCCCGGTCTATAAAAGTAGATAACGTGCTTGGAGTACCTATTAAGTCAAATGAAGACGTTATGTGTATTAATTTATATATTTTTTGTTTGTTTAAATACATTCTTACTTTGTGATAAAAATACGACGTTTTAAATTGTTAATCAAACAGAGATCCGACATGAAGGGTCCACGGAAAGAACATGCCTAGTCACCTTTTTTTTAAATTGAGATTTTAATCTCAAAATGTAGAGCTCACAAAGTACTATGACTTACCATTGAATTAAATAATTTGAAAACAATAAAAAATCTATTTTTTGATCTTTTAAATAAATGGTAACCATAGTAATTGTTCGTGATGACTAACTTTCAAACCACTATAACTCAAAAAGTTGCTTAGGTGACTAGACACGTTCTTTCCGTGGACCCTTCACATGTACTAAGACGTCATAAAATGGCACGATAATAACGTCCCTCTGCCTGCATCTAAATAATGATATGACTAACTTGAGCTTTAATTCCAATTTTACATTCCAAATAGTATGTTTTGTTTTTAAATTTTACTTTTGATTATTAATTCGATATTGTTTAGCAATTTTTTTCGTATTTACTTTCTAACAATAATAAGTGTTTTTCTTGCTAACAATAATATGTGTCTTGAATGAAATTATTCTGATAATGGTTATTATTATAACGCAAATAACTGTTGGATGTACGTTTAGCAGGAAGGTAAACTCTGTGGCATCTCCAAAGTTTAATCCTCTAAGGCTTCCGACAAGTAGATATCACGTAGGCATTATTATTCACATCGGCCCGGGAAGTTATTTCCATTCAGCTTCGCTTTACCAAATTACTGAGACGTTCCCGCCCGTTCGCGATTCCCTGTTTTTTCTGTCTATCCCAAAAAGTTTTAAATCATTAGCCTGGGATAGAGTGGCTTAGAAAGTGAGTTGCCCAAGAATAGAGGTTCGGGAATTAAGGACGTGTAAGAGTAATCGATTATTTACCGTCGATTATTTTTTTTGGCACGGTATTTTTTGATACGATCAATCGATTAATCTGTCATCTCCCAGGATAACAGGATCAAAGGAATTTGGGCACAAATTTGTGCCTCTGGGAGAGGACAGGTTAAATAACATCAGACTATTTATTTCATTGTGTTTTTTCCGCTGCCAGCAAAGTAGTGACCTAACCGTAATAGAGAATATTCTACTATTTTAAACGAGCATTGGAGTATAATGTAATTGGTTTGTCGGAACTTCTCAGATGTTTGTGTGAAATATGTAGACAAAGTTTTGTCATTTTAGTTGATCTAGTTAGGTTTTATCGTGAATAAGATTACCATAAAAATATAAAAACTATTTTTCTGACATTTTATAAAATATCGAGATTCAGATAATGCTATCAGAAAGAAACCTTGAGTGCTATGACTATGCTGTTCCTATGTTATTTTAAATTTGAAGGGGCAAAGGTAACATGTCTGTGCAGACACTCTGTTATGCATTTGTGATGTCGTTTATGGTATCTTTATAAGTAAGTATATTTTATTTATACTGGGTTTGATTAGATTGGAATTAGGTCAATTTGGATAAATTTTGTCCCTTGATATCTATTTTTGTATCCTAATCGATTTGTATGTCAAGAACATTATTCGATTGTTTACTATTAATCGATGTTTTAACCTCAATGCCACATCCCTACCGGGAATGAGCACTGTCATCGTTGGGAGCGTATACTTATGCAGATGTATTTGGGTCGGGCTCCTTTATAAATCAAATCATTATCCTGCAATGTACTTGACATTAGACAGTGATGATTTAAAATTTTAATTATAAAGTACAGCAATCAAATATAAACGGGAAAACATTTGTATTCAAAATATAAAACCAAATTATCTAAATTTGTGTATGCACTAAGTATTTTAAAAGTGAAATAGTAGATTGATACCCAAGGGTGGAAAGTGACCCAATGTCACCCGAAATATTTCTGGCGCTCGAACGAAGTGAGAGCGCCAATAGTTCGAGGGGAAATGGGTAATTTCACCCGAGTTAGACACTCTACTTTTCATTTCGGCTGTGAGGAAAGTAAAATACTACAAAAATTGAGATTACTTAATAATTAATTTAATTTACTTATATCCAACAACCAACGGTACCTGTTCGACTGGCCACTTGCCACGGCCGACTATATAAAAAAATCGAGTTGACCACGACCAAGGAGCTTATATACAAAACTGGAGGTTGAACGCCGAACGACGAAGTTTGACCTTTATTACTTATTTATATATTCCATCTCTTTCATTCAAATTTCACCAATGACAGAGATGGAATATGTTCGTGACGTAATAAAGATTAAATTTCTTGTTTCAAATGGATGTTCGGCGTTCAACCTCCAGTGTTGTATATAAGCTCCTTGGTCAAGACGTGCATCTAGATGGCCATGCCAAAACGTGAAAAAAAAGTAACTCAATTATCTTCGACTCCGTGGCTAATCGAAAAAAAAAATACTTTTCACCCTAGAGATGAAAACGCAATTTTCCACCCGCCTATCTACCCATGAAAATTAAACTTTGAATTATTCGCATAATACGCATACGCATTTGCCTCACTCTGATAGGACGATGTATTGTGGTGTGGTAGAACTGACGCTCAACTTTTCTTTTTAATCTACACAGGGACGAGGCCACAGGCATAAGCAAGTAAACAATGCGAGAATAGGTTAGGTTTTTCTCCTCTACCCCACATCCGAGTTCAACGTTAGTTAGGTTACATTGAATTTAGTTTAATAGAGTTTCGTAAGTTAATCCAACTTACAAAGGCCTACAGGGAAGTTTCAGCTCACTGTTAATTAGCTATGACTGGTTTAGACTAAGTTTTAACTAACACACAAACGGATTACAGAACAGTGAGAATTAAATTTAAGGATCCTTACCCCCAGTTTCACCACCCATTGATTAAATATAAATGTGATGCAGTCTCTGTTTGTTTTGTTCGGATAGAAGGAGATGGCATCACATTTATCCGTCAAATAAAATTAATCAATGGGTGGTGAAACAGCTACTTTAGTCAGGGATGGTTTCAGGATATAGAGTTTCTGATTATATTCCACAGAGAAACCCCGAGCTAATAAAGTAATTTCAGGCAACAGCAGACTTTTGCAACGACTATCCTGTAGTCTACAGTCCACGCTACTCAGCACCATGATACCAACCAAGACATTTTTAAAATCTTTTTATTTATCTTACAGTGTTTAATAGCATGTTGAGGTAAAATCTTGCAATTTAAACCCATTTCTTGTAACGTGGATTGATTTGGAGTTTGGTACGGTTATACTTACAGCTTCATTGACAATGCAAGTACAGTCATAAAAAGCATAATAATCTTGTATTAAAAGTGTTTTTTTGTTATCAATTGTTTTTATAAAGAATTATTTTGAATTTAGTGACTTAATAGCTTCTAAATAACCGGCATACCACTGATTATTGTATTTTCGTAGCACGTCTACGGCGTAGCAGAGTAGCTACGAGAATTCGTAGCGCTATGGAACGGTATCCGGGGCGGTGTTAAGTCAATGATTTATTTCTTTTCGCGCTTATTCTTGTACTAGTTTCTCGTAATTAACTATCCATTACTTAACTTTGAACAATGTACTTTTGTTTTTTATGATAAAAGCTCAGTCGTTTTGGTTGTTTTGCAGAACTACAGACAACTAACACTTGTTTAATGTTTAATGTTGTTAAAACTTAGAGATCATGTAAAACACGTCTTTGTATGCAAAATGTAGGTTATTAGTTATTTAATTCACACCTTGTATACAAGTTATATCAACTCAAAATAATATACCCAATTTTGATTTAGAGTCCATTCAATATCTGAAACATTTAAATTTTAAAATGGTGGATTATTTTGAGTTCTGAGTTGATCTAGGAGTGTGAATGTATAATCTTGCCTTTCATGTTGTGTATACCACACGATGCTCATAAACATACTGATGTGTGAAAATACATAATTATAATAACACAATTTAATTCAGAAACATGTGGTTGGCGTGTAAATAATTTATGCAGACTATCCAATAATAACAGAGCAGAAGCACTCACCTGGTTACATCTATTTGGCGATGTTTATAACGAATACACGTGAAAAATGTCAACGACAATGACAAGACTTGTGCCAGATTGACAAGTTAGATGCATGTGTATGGCCTAAAATTTAGTGCGCGAACAACATGGTTTCATAAAAATACAAAGAAAACACAATATAAAGAATATAAAACTATTACAACTGCAAAATTGTGTTAGTTTGGTACTTATGCTATAATTAGTATTTACTACCTGCTTCGTTTAAACATAAATTGTTGCAGTGCCTAGCTAAGACCTACCACTTACCTATTGTACCTAGTTCCTTTATAGCTAACAGTGGCACAAGTTAAAACTTATAGAAACTTTATATAAACAGCAACGCACGAACTTACCAACTATTTTGAAAGGAAGAGGAAGTCAATTTCAAAACAAACAACTTGTCATCTCGAGTTGTACTATTTAAAAGGCAATAACATAGACGGTGTCCAAAACTTGTGCTTGTATTCCTTGCCTTGTATTCAACGGATGTGCTCAAGAGTTACGGATATAAAAACAAATAAAACAGTCGTAATACATGTAATTTATGGCCAGCAAGTTTTCGCCCAGTAGCCTTCTATGTGTTGAGTAATGTTTTTACTCCAAGTTTCCAAAGACTCTTGTTTTTGGTTTGTGGCGTAGGTGGAGGTATTAATAAGTAGTTTGTTGATGCGAAATGGGGCACCGTGTCTTAAGTGTCCGTCCGAAGGGTGGCTGTTTTCGTTAGAGCATTAAACCCACCGGAGGTGCCATAGGCACTAACTTCTGTACTAACTAAATAAAAAACTTATTTTAAACAGAATCAATCCACCTATCCTTACTTACCCGAGTTTGAATGAAAATATAATTGGTAAACTGAAGAGTAAGTAACATTTCAAACAAAAAAAAAAAACAGATCGAAGTGCAGTTACCTATATGTAAAAGTTGATTATTGATGAGCACACATCCCTACTAATATTATAAATTCGAAAGTAACTGTCTGTCTGTCTGTCTGTCTGTTACGCTGTCGAAACCACTGAACCGATTTTGATGAAATTTGTATATAGGTATTTTGAAAAATCAACATAGGATACATTAGGTACACCACATAACCTAGATCGCGCAGACGAAGTTTAAGCTAGTTAACAATAAATGTAATTGAAAAAAATGGATAAAGCTCAGGGGGAGGCGTAACGCACACAGAGGGTATGCTACAGCCAGCACACGCATACTAAATGGTAACACTTATGGGTGTGTTTTTTGTTGTTCTTTACGCTATTCTATAATTAGTTAACATTATTGAATGAAAATGTTTTTGACCTTTGCTAGGGTTGATGATATTATAAACTATAAATCCTGAGATCAAATAAAAAGTAAAGATGGAGCGCGGTGAAACGCCGAGTGAGGCCGTTTTTATAAACATGTGTGCGTAGGCCGGTGTTGCCATAATAATTCTGAGTACCCTGATACTACAAAAATATCGTTACCGTTGAATAACGTTCTAATAGCGTTTTAATTACTTTCACAATTTGATACCGTTACTACATTAAAATACGTTAGTAAACGTTTACAAGAAACAAAAACTTTATGTTGCGTGTCACGTTGATACCGTTACTACAGTAAAAAACGTTGATAAACTTTTACAAGAACCAAATAACTACGTTGCGTGTCACTTTCTCACGTTTTAAGCCGTGTTAATAAAGAATAGAATTAATAAAAGAAGATTATATTACATAGGCGGTACGGCTGCTGAGCTGAGAATGAATTTTGATGTAAAATAAAGTGCTGAATAGAAAAGTACAGAGAATATTCAAAAAATTGAAAATCGAAGACATAGGTTTGTAACGACCGAAACATGAAATTGAGGAAGAGGTTGAAAATCAACAAGGCTTGATCAGCCTTGTTACATCTATAGTGTTAAAGAACAATTAATCGCTTAGTTTTTACCACAAAACAATAATTCCAACTTAAGAAAAAAAAGTTACTTTAGCCATGATAACCAGATTAATTTTCATTTAACCGTAAAATTACACAGGTCGGACCGTTTTGCATGTACTTTAAAATTTAATGTCGCTGACATCTCCGGTTTGATTAAAGCTCGAAGCCGAATTACATGTCGGTATTTTCTATTGTCTTAGTAAAGTAGGTGGTGATGTGGATTGTGAACTGTAATCGGATTGTGAATTGAATGAAAGATGGGGAACATAAGTACTACAAATTCATATTTAAGGAAGGAAGGAGTAGTAATACTTCTTCCTTCCTTAAATTCCTTGAATTCCTTCGCTTATTACAAGTTTTTATTTGGCTTGCACTGTTTGTAATACATGTATGAAAACATATAAGTGGTCCGCTTTAACAATTCATTGTATATAGTATAAAAATATGGTATGAATATTCCGATTGTCCGGTTAGGATCGTGTCCGCAGGGGGAAACTCTTCAGCGTTAACGGCATCGACTTAAAGGTCAAAATCAAAGATAAAAATATCTTATTCAATTTAGGCTATAACCAGGGATCGTAAAATGCGAGCAAAATCGATTAAAAAGACGTACTTATGACAACCCCTGAACCCTGGCAAGATGCACTTATAAATGCCAAAAAAAGACTTGTGGTTTGAAATAATCTCTGGTGAGAAAAATTTGGCTAGAAAGTCAAAAAGATGATTAATCACAAGTATTTAGTACAACTACAATTTTAATACGGTAGATTCACTATTTGAAGTGAGGGATCGCTAATGCGGATCGAAAATATTTTTAACATCCCTAAAATTTTAATTACGCGTTATCTTTAATACCTCAGCTTCATTTTCATCATAATCTGAAGAGATGATGCTTCGTTTCTGCAGAAGTTCCCTCTTCAATGCTCTATGGCATTGACTACAAACTTGGCACGCATATGTAGTTGCAGCACAACGCAAGTACAGCCAACAAAATATACACTCAGCCAAAAACTAACTCATTCTTACAAAACAGCAACATTTTAAACACGTATAATACTTTCAAAACTCGATTCCATCTACAAATCGTTTTATAATAAAGTACCCATAACTCTAACCATGTTTTTATCTACTTAAAAACATGTTTATCCGAACATAACCGTGTCAACATCAGCGGATTTCCACATCCCATTTTCCCATCCCGTATCCCTTATTCATAATGTCCCATCCTTTATAAATTCGTATTAGGCGTGGGCCTACGAAGGTGGGTGGTCTCTTTTATCATAAATATGTGTACATTTTGTTAGGATAGAAATTTAATATATAAATAATTCCTTTTATTGCAGGCATAATACACCCTTAAATTTAAAAAAAAACGAAAGTAATATTAATCAAGTACAATAATTGTACATAATTAAGTCATTAAAAGAAAGTATCTAATATTAATCTGGTATAATAGTCCATAAGTCATTAAAACAACAAAAAAATAGTAAAGACGTCAGTTCAATACATCTCGTCAACAAAGCATCATTTGATGTTTCGGTTTTGATGCGCAGACAGCCAATATTCATTAATGGGACACCCAAAGTCCCGGGACACGGTCTCCAGAATCTAATTCCGAGAACAGCTCAGTTGTCCCCAAAAAGAGGCAATACGAACACGCATAACCGCAAAAAGTCTGGAACTCTCGCCTCAGTAAACATGCTAGAGGCACTGCAGAACCTCGGCAGCTTCATCAAAATACGAAATATATCATTATACTGCACTCTGATAGTGCTATAAGACTTTCTGCAGTGCCCCACCCAGAGCTGGCAGGTGTAAAACGAGAGGTAGTACGCGTTAAATAGTGTGAGCCTCGTCTGTTTACTACATCCGGCAAATCTACGGGCTATCATAATGCCCCTAATTGCCAGAGCCATTCTCTCTCGCTCCATATCCTTGTCATCCCTCAACGTTTCGGTTAGTACATGCTCCAGGTATCTGAACTGCTCCACAACACGAATCGTCAAGCCGTAATAATAATTGTGTTTTACATGTAGTGTAATGCGTGGAGGACGTCACACGGCATGGCACGATGGTAACGGCAAAACATAAAGAATCTCTTAAATCTTTAAAATCTCTGTAACTTACCTACGAGTATGTTAGGTAATTATACAAATAAATAATTCATTCTTTCATTCATTCATTCATTCACAATATAGACATATACCTACTTTCTGTATTGCACACTATCTGATGCACCATCAGCCAAATAAGTGGTCTATTATTTTTTATACAAGTTCCTATCAAATGAATGTATCCTTATAGTCGAACTTTCAAGTTGACAGACACGTGTATTGGCATTATTGCTTTATGAATAACATGCAAAAGATTATCAACTTTAGGGTGGTAGTCCACATTATTTGGCTGATGGTACATTTAGCAGTAATTGTATTGTATCATATACAGGGAGTCCCTGACCATGGGGCTTAAAATCTAGGGCTCGATTCTACGCGTATAACTGAGCTACTTTTATTCTGGTACTTTTGACCACTGTTATTGAATTTTTTTCTTAAAAATATGACCACTGTTATTGAATATTTTTCTTACAAATTAAATGTAATTTTCAATGTATGCCACATAAATTGACAGCACATTGCTAAATGTTTATCTTAGCGATGTAAAATAAATGTCAAAAATTATTTAAACGCCCCCGTACCAAGAAACAGCGATAACACCGCTATGTCTGATACACTGATTTAACGATTAAACTTTGAGGATCAAAAAATGATCTAAATTTAAGTTTTTTCAAAACGTTAGAAAACAAAAGTAGCTTAGTTTTTTGTGTAGAATCGAACCTTGAATTTAAATATTCATGGTCAGAGACACCCGTGGACTACACATTTTAATGAACAAATTTGACGGAACATACATACTTAATTGTCAAAAATCGACCGAATGCGAGTCGGGACCTCGCACTGAGTGGCTTGTACATACCACCAAAATAAGTATGTAAGAAGAAAGTGGTCATGGAGATAGTTTGAGACCCCCGAAAGGACTAGGATAGTTTTTTTCTTGGAAAAATACATAATTCCCCCAGGATGGGAGTTCTTCGAAGATGGAGTCGTGGGCAACAGCAAGTCTGTTATAAATACTGTTTGGTTTAAACAACCTTTAGTAATCGATACATTCAGTATTATGTACAACATACGAGTAAGTATAAGTAACCATGAAGCAATGTAAGGTTTCGCTTTCATTTGTTTTAATATTCAATTAACTGCTTTCAATGATTAGGTATATGTATTCCACCCGTTACTGAGAACTAATTGAGTTACAATTTTGCACATTATGTTCTGATTATAATTCATACTGGCCTTTACCGCGGTTTTACTCGCGCGAACTATTAGCAGGTCTAGTAGTTAAGTTGAAGTTCCCAAATTCCACAAAACTCCCATGAGAACTTGCAAAAGTTCAGACATACAGACTTACAAACTTTCGCATTTATAATATTAGTTGGATTGAAATTGCATACTAACTATAGTTCTAGAATTCTAGATCTCCCATTCTGTAAAGAGACTTGTGCTCAGTAGTGGAATGTACTTGGAATGTACAGTTGCCATCAGGTATTTCGGAGCAGCCAAGGTGATCAAAAATATCGAAACATAAACTCTAGTGCCTTGAGAATAGAGTGCATGTTCTGATTTTATTGACCACTTCGGCCACTACGAAATATCTGTTAGTGACTGTACATAAGCCGGAGAAAATGGCACCGAGGTTTTACAACTTATTTACGTTTTATTTCGACGACTTATTAAATACATTACTTCGTTGATTACTGTATTAACTGAACTGGTAACTAGTTAAAGCTTAACAAGTTGGAACGGCGTCACTTAAAATATGAAATTAATTTAGCTGCTGCAGCTAGTGACTGGGGTGACCATTTGGAGGAGAAATTCGGACAAAACTTTGATTATTTTTATCCCCTGACGCAAAAAGAAGGGTGCTGTAAGTTTGACGTCAATGTATGCCTGTCTGTGGCATCGCAGCTCTCAAACAGATGGACCGATTACAATGCGGTTTTTTAACGTGAGAGCGAGTTTCCTTTTCCTTTGATAAAAATCAGTTCAGCCGATTTTGTGGTATTGAATTTTGAAATGGCAATGTCGGGGATTATCCAACTTTTTTAATTACTTAATTATGATGTAAATAGAACGCATAAAATAGGAGAAAAGCTGGGCTAGGGCCGGTTATTGAACCCGTGTCTTCGTCGATCCTTGGCGCGTGTTTCTGTTGTGTGGGCATGTACTATAAGTATTTACTTATGGTGAAACACGGGTCCTAGATTAACGTAGATCCTGGTTCAATTTTCGATTTTTTTTGATGTAATTTGGAACTAATTTGTGAAATTTTCACTGAAAGTGATAAAAAATGTATTCAGTTTACTATATGAGTTATGTAATAGAATATTATATCTCTGGTTAATTGTATAACTGGTTGAAAAATTATCTTGAGCCGTAGTTTTATTTCAACCTACATATTAATGGTATAAGATGTTTTTTTCAAAAGTTTTTCTGTTTACCAAATATGTGTAAATAAATTTCTCTTTCTCATTCTCTCTCGTATATATCACTTTCAATTGATATTTTTGAGTGGTGTAGACACAAGCCTTGAAGTGCGGACATGTACGGAAAAATTTGGACAGTTGGTAGCCCTACTCGTAACTTAATTGCTACTTGGTGCTAACTTGTCAGACAACTTGCATTATCATGTCCGGCAAACCAATTTTCAAGTGCCAAGTTTCAAAATGGGTTAGTTGACACCATTAACGTATATATTATAGCAGTAGGTACGTTCGTTCAACAAAATCTAGCTTTCTTTTTTCATAAAAAGTTTATGAATGTGTCAGACAGAATTTGAACCCCTATATCCAGGACATTCGTGCTCAGTGTCCTACCAATTGGATCACAAAGCTATGACCAACGCACCCGAAAACTATTGAGTTATAAAAATCTTGCATTAACTACTCTATTACACCACACTTTTTAAGACTTTTAAGGAGGAAGTACAAGTCAATAAAACCACTTCCATTATAAAATTTAAGTAACTACCTTCTTGCTCGTAGTCAGGTATTACTGGCAACTTGCCAGTAAGTGGCAACTTACTTGATACTTTGTAGTAGTAGAACTTGTATTTAGTTGTAAGCTCGTTAATTGGCGACTAGTGTCTCCCATAACCGTTTTTAGTGATTCACAGTTTTATCAAGGGTAACCACGGTCTACATCCCATAACAAACATATCTAGTATGTCCAATTTGTATGGTACCATGTTAAATGCAGCAAAAATCTCGCCCGCAGTTTGTAGCGGCGCGAAAACCGATTTTATGATACATTGCGCGTGTTGCCAGGCAATCGCAATGCAGGCATCGTTTCGGTTACGCGATGGTTATAGAAATGCTTGCGGCGCCGCCGGTGGCACGCGTAACCTAGTTCGGGGTGTAATAGTCGCCAACACTAGATTATATGAGCGCAAGCACCATACTCATAATCGCGCTAATTTCATTAACTATATAACTACTGTTCATGTGGATAATGTATTGATAGTTAATTTAAATGAGATCAAACTACCCAAAAACATAGGGGTGATGAGTATGAAATGATTTATTTTGTACATACAATAAGGATTTTCTAACCGTAATTCGTTAGTAAATAAATAACTAATAAATAAATACCATAGGATCATTGACACCAATTTACCTAATCCCAAACTAAGCAAAGCTTAGTGTACTATGTATTTTAGGCAATCCAAGATTCGAGAATAAACATTTGTATTATGCATACAAATCTGTCCCGATCGGGAATTGAACCTGGAACCCCAATCTTTACAGTCACGTTCTCTAATCACCTGGCAACCCGGCCGTAAACAGTATATACAATTATAAATCAGTAAAAACAAAATGAAATAACGAATATTTGGTATACTGTAATTATTCAATACAATTTGTAATCGCAAAATGATTATAATAGTAAGAACTTATAATATTTAGTAGTCTTTGTCTATTACTAAAAACTCATAAAATAACATATATAAAATCGGGAAACAATTTTGGTAAAAAATATAAAAGAGACAACGAGATAGGGCAGACGAAGCGGCCTTCTTCGCAGCTTCAGTAGCCGCAGGTCTATAGGAAATTACTTTAACGCTGCCAAATTCCACAAATACTTTCCTATTTCCATATGTTGCTTCGACGACACCGCATTACAAATACTGTATCAATTTCAGATCGATATGTGTTTACCTGACGATCACGATAACATGGACCCGTTTTACGACTGACGCTAGAGGCAATAAACTCCGATGTAAGACGTAACTATATACTGTACGAATCCTATATGAATTGAGTAAAATGGATTGTTTTGGCTCTGAAATGAAACAGGATTTGTCCTTTATTTCTTACAGTAAGTCTATTTTATACTGTTGGATGAAATATTGAGGTGTCGTTTGATTTATACTGGTATTTTGTCCGGCCATGGTTTTTGTTGAGTTACGAATTCTTTTGAAGTAATACGAAGTCAGAAATCGGTGATCGTATTTAAGATTTAAAAGATTATTTAAGTTTTATAAACTGTCTGACTTATAGAACAAAATGACATATTACTTAACGAAAACAAAAGTACGTAAACTAACTATTAGATTATTAGGGGTTGTTTCACCATCCATTGATTAGTCTTAACTGACGGTTAAATGTGATGCCGTCTCTATTTGTTTTGTTCGAATAGACGGTGACACCACATGGGCAACCAGATGGCCAAGTGGTTAGAGAACCTGACTACGAAGCTCGAGGTACCGGGTTCGATTTCCGGCCGGGGCAGATATTTGTATGAATAATACGATTGTTTGTTCTCGGGTCTTGGATGTTAAAATATGTATTTAACTACATATATAAGTATGTTTATCCGTTGCATAGTATCCAAAGTACAAGCTTTGCTTAGTTTGGGACTAGGTCAACTGGTGTCAAGTGTCCCATGATATTTATTGATAAGAGTATTTATTTATTTATTAAGTAGATACATTCATTAAGTTTTTGGTACACACATACGATCATGTTACACTACCACTGTCTCGAAATTGCTTCAGTATGCTATATTTATTTATTACAGGATCCTATAGTCCGATATGAACGGTCTTGCCGAAGCATCTGTGATCAGCTGTTGTATTGATAGTGCTATAACTAGCCCGTGCTGAGTTGTCATACACGTATAGCCTTAGAGACAGCTGCCTTTATGACGTGCTCCTTGCGTACGTAATCAATCTGATACTGCTAGGGTTGGCAATATTTCTAGTAGATATAAACTTCAATTAAACACTTAATAAATAAATATTTAAGGACAAAATTGACACTACACGACCTAGTCCCAAACGAAGCAAATGTTGTAGGTACAGTCACCAGCATTAATATCTGCCACAGCGGAGCGTGCAAAAATATCTGACACGTCCTTCCGGCCCTAGAAATAGAGTCGTATCAGATATTTATGCACGCTTGTTGTGTCAGATATTGGTGCTGGTGACTGTACTATGGGTACTAGAAAACGGATCATGATACTTACATCTATAATATTACATAAATACATACATTAACACATTCTGTAACAGTATTCTGTGGGAGTGTGGTACTAACCCGGTCGAGCCGGCCCATTCGTACTGCAGCCAGCAAGTGGTTACAGTAAGGCTCTACCACACGTAAATTCCTAATGTACATTGAAATTTCATCTTAATTTTTATATATGGTGTAATCAATAACCGGCAACAGGTACAATATTTCCTAAAACTTTCGATTAAACAGTTCGAAAGCTATTTAAATTTCTATAACATTGTGTAAAACAAATTTAAGTAACGTAAGCAATCTTATTTATACCATTTAAGCTATTTAATTCAAGCCAATCTGATCACTACAGCAATTGAGTGAAATTTGCCTCGCGAGATTTGACCCGAATATTTATACATTTCGAGTCAAATAGTAGCAAAAAAAATTAAATGTGCTATTTTACCTTATTTATTTTATCTATGTGGCAACCCTACATGCCATACGCTGGGCACGTGACATCGATTACCCCCGAATAGCTATTGAGGCAGGGTTGCTAGCATTCAATATTAACGGCCCTAAATCCTCCCACCAATTAGCCGTGACGTCAAACAAGCCAGATCATTTGCTTCCGTAGAAAATTTATGTCCCAGACGCTGCGTGCACGCGGCTACATAGAGATGTAAAATTAGGTTGACAAAATTTATAAGGAGAGAATTTTACAGTAACTTTGTCTGTCGCCATTTGTTTTGTTTCGCAACGGATGTGCGCTCGGTTGTTGTAGCTTTGAGAATGAGTTCGCAGATAGTTTGAAACTGTACTATATGTAATACTTTATGAGGAAGAGGAGGAAAGTGGGTTGTGTATGTTAAATTACCTATACAGAATGTCTTCAAACTTGTTGTTATTTTTGAGATGTGTTAGTTGGACTGAACACTGTCTTCTTGATTGTGGTTGACACGTATCTTTCCATACATTGATCAAATATTCCAAACATTCTTTGAACCATAAATTCCCATGAGAACATTAGTAGAGGTACTCGTATTTGGTCAAATTAACCATATTCCGTAATAATTTAAAGACACCCTGTAAATGTGTCGCACATACGTAGTTGTGGTTTGTGGTGCACAGTTAGTATCGAGCTATAATTCTAAGTTGGTTGTAGGTATTCTACGTACAGAGTCCAGTATCCAAACACCTAAGTGCTGTTATAATGTTAAACATATAACATACAACAGGCCTCGTTTACGTGAATTATCAAAAATAGAATCATAAAACAGCGTTTAAAAAGATAAAGTGTGGTAATATGTTGTTTCCTTGTTCCGCTGGTAAAGAGATACGAGAGATATTATTTATCACGCGGTTCGGCTTTTGACCCTTGCGATGTATGCGTCAACTGTGGTGCAAAGAACGAGCAAGAGGTTACGACGATTTGTTCCTGATTCGTCATACTCCTAATTCGACAGTTTCCTAACTGGTCCTATTACTCATATTATTGGTTGGTTACTGGTCCTGGAAACTGGAAATAGCTAAAGGCGTAGATTACAGAAAACGGCGATTCCCAATTTGCAGGTATAGTTACTGCTCTAAAAGACTGCTATATCATCATCACCATCATCCCAGCCTATATACGTCCCACTGCAGGGCACAGGTCTCCTCTCAGAATGGGAGGGCTTGGGCAGTAGTTCCCACGCGGGCCCAGTGCGAATTGGGAACTTCACACACACCGTGGAATTGCTTCACAGGTTTGTGCAGGTTTCCTCACGATGTTTTCCTTCACCGTAAAGCTCGTGGTAAAATTAAAATGTAATAGACATCATCATCATCATATTCCTAACTCGTCATATTCCTGATTCGTCATACCATGTTACATTTGCCTGCACAAAATTAATTATAATATTTAAATCCTCTGTAGTAAATGATATGAACCATAATACAGTGCCAGAAACAGATCAAAGTTTTTATTCGACCAAAACTTAGTCGGTTAGGTTAAAGTAATTTTTTTATGACCACCCAGAACCGATTCGGGGCACTTATTACATCGGTTCTGGGCGGTCTTAAAAAAAACCTTAACCTAACCGACTGTAAGCACGTGTCCGTAATTTCATTTGTCAATGAAATATGACGAATCAGGAATATGACCAGTTAGGAAATTGTCGAACGAATCGTTACCACGAGTTTAGGACGAGGGAGGGTTAACACATTGCAAGCCAAGGCGGACTTTGCATACTGAATACGTGCCAGTATTACGTATTACCTACCTATAATATAATTAAATTTTTACGGTACAATGTTTTCAATTTGCACGATTTGCCACATACTCGTACGCTCGCAACTCACGTAATTATAGCTAGACTAAAGCGTTTCTTTTGAGTGTTTTAACCTACATGAAACACTGATAACGGTCGACATTTGGACGTCCGGAAATAATATCGGATGTCATGTATGTTTAGTTTATTTTATATATTTAGTTAGTGTTTCTATATGGTGTTAGACTGCAAGTTTTAATCTGTTCTGTTTGTTGTTAAGATTACTGTAAAACTATGAAGCCGCTTATTACTTAAATTTGACGACCGGATGGCCAAGTGGTTAGAGAACCTTACTACGAAGCTTGAGGTCCTGGGTTCGATTCCCGGCCGGGGCAGATATTTGTATGAATAATACGAATATCGAAAATACAAACTGAAACATGCACAGAAAAACCAGAAAATAGACCAGCGCTGGGAATCGAAACCAGGTCGTCGGTATTCCAATTAAGTCTTAATTTGATTGCTTAATAACGACATCTCTTGTCCGGGTGAGCGGTTAGTTCCAATGGAATGCTGAAAGTTGATGAGGGCTACAGCATAGATGTCGCTAGTGTCGCTGCTTAAGTGACTAAATAAGAAACAAACAAGCTGAAATATGTGGTGCATAGGAGATATTCGTGTCTGTTCCCCTGTCTAGTGGTGGTGTAGCGGTATAGCACGTGGCACGGAATGCCGAAGACCTGGGCTCGATTCCCAGCGCTGGTCTATTTTTCTGGTTTTTCTGTGCACCTAATGTTTCAGTTTGTATTTTCGATATGGGTTTTATGGGATGACCGTAAAAGTAACAAAAATTTGGTGTTGAAATAAAAAAATACAAAAGACTCCAAAAACCAATCTTAATAATACGAATGTTTGTTCTTGGGTCCTGGATGTTTAATAATACATATTATATAAGTATGTATTTATCTATATAAGTATATTTATCCGTTGCCTATAGTATCCATAGTACAAGCTTTGCTTAGTTTGGGACTAGGTCAATATTGGTGTCAAGTGTCCCTTGATATTTATTTATTCTATGTAAATTAAATTGTAATCGTGTTTAAAAAGAAGTAGTGTTAGGGTTCCGTAGCCAAAATGGCAAAAACGGAACCCTTATAGTTTCGCCATGTCTGTCTGTCTGTCTGTCCGTCCGCGGCTTTGCTCAGGGACTATCAATGCTAGAAAGCTGTAATTTTTCACGAATATATATGTAAAGTAATAAAATAAATAAAGTATGCCGACAAAATGGTACAATAAAAAAATCAAAAAAATTTTTTAGAGTACCTCCCATAGACGTAAAGTAGGGGTGTTTTTTTTCCATCCAATCTTGTAGTGTGGGGTATCGTTGGATAGGTATTTTAAAACTATTAGGGGTTTGCTAAGACGATTTTTCGATTCAGTTAACTTTAAAGTGCAAATTTTCATTAAAATCGAGCGTCCCCCCTCTAAAATCTAAACCAGAGGGTGGAAAAATTTGAAAAAATTCAGAATGGTAGTAAGTATGTCAAACTTACAAGGAAAACTATAACGGTTAAGTTTTCTTGAGAATTATTAGTAGTTTAAGAGTAAATAGCAGCCTAAGGTATAAAATAGATATACCTAAACTTGGAATACTCCGTACAAAATACAGAAATCCTTAGAAAAATATTACTTAATTTTTTCGTAATGGCTACAGAACGCTATTTCGGGCGTGTCCAACACGCTCTTGGCCGGTTTTTGTTTTGTTTAGTATTGTAGTAGTTTATTCTCTCCAATACTTCTCTCCCCGCTCGCTTTATTGCTCTCCGCTTCTCCCACAACCCATATGTTTAGATCCTGATAGGGGATGTACTAAATCACATTACACGGTTCTTTTATTTGTTCCGACGCCATTCTTTACTGGAAGAGTGCCGCAATTGAATACAAAGACGCACCTAACGTTTATAAGACGTAAACCTCACTTTGTATGAGAGCATAAAAGTTTCAGGTTCCCCAGATTTCAGCTTGTATAAGTAAGCTTAGAAATGTTGAGCCAACGTTTGGCCAACATGTAGAGCAAGCATTAGATAAGAATTTCTCTTATGTTTACTAGCCTTCACCCTCGGCTTTGCTTGCGTAAACTATTCTATTTGGCAGTCGAATAGGGCAGTTTTCTGGGTAAAAAGTTTGTACCGTACGAGTATTTAGGTAGAGTACTTACAAAATTACTTATTACTACATAAATTTGAGGGCCAGATTGCCGCTCCTCTTACCGGGTATGGCCTGTAATACGAGCAAATAATTAAAACATAGATCATACTCGTCAAATTGAACATTAGTTCGGAGATTTTTTTTAAATAATTCGTTTTTTAAGTTTTATTACACTTTTGAGTTTATTCGAAGAAGCAATGTAAAGCAAAATGCTTGATGTTTGTAGCGTGACAGGCGACGTCAGTTGTGTGTTAGGATGGCGTACATTGATAGCAGTATTTAATTTGTATTAAAAAGGGAAAATTCAAAGACTCCATTATTTTTAAAAGTCGCTGAACTAATGTTGTTCAGTTTTATGAGGACGATCTATGTTTATAATTTTTTGCTCGTATTACAGGCCACACCCGGTATTATTTTATTCAGTCTAATAAATAGATTATCATAAATATATGGACACTTTTTTTCTGTCAATTGAAAGAAAAATACGAAAAAAATTGATAAAAGAAAAATACGGGTACAATATTTTCTGATAGTCTAACTGATGAACTAAATAGAGTAATATTTACCCATAAAACTACCCAATTGTACGGTCAAGGACTTTAATTCATGAGCCACCTTTCCCTTACCTTTTCACCTTTTCAAAGGAAAAGTCATTACGATTTTCCTTATTAAATAATGCGATGTCACTTCACTATGATGTTTACTATGCAATGGTTCTGGTGGCTCATGGATTAAAATCCTTGACCGTTCACAAATGGCATAGTATTGCTATATTAAGTTGACTGACCGATAAACACAAATTAGGAATGATTGCTAAGCAACCCCAATTGGAATTAGTTATAATAGATAAGCCGATATTTTTCTGATATTTCCGCTTCCGTATGTAAAAGAAATTATATCTCTAAGACATACCTTTCCATGGCTAAACTTCCTTATACTCATATGTTTATTGATGCGCTAATTTATCGCACAAATAAGGTAAACAGCTTTTATCCTGCTGATCAAAGGCATCAATGATAATGTTTGGATGCGCTCGGGGGCACAAAGTTTGACAAAACATGTTCAGACTTGTGTCTACCCGCGTCTTCGCACGCGTAAATCTATGGTCTAATGATCGATTTAATAAAAAACTCGTGAATGGCCAAATATTACATCATCGTTTTCAATAACACACACACACACACACACACACACACACACACACACACACACACACACACACACACACACACACACACAAACATCACGCCTGTATTCCCAAATGGGGTAGGCAGAGCACACGAAACGTTACCGCTTCGGTGCCACTTTTAGCAAATTTTAGGTTTTAATTTTGACAAAAACGGCACAATAGTGACAGGTTGCTAGCTTTCATTAACGTTGCTCAAAAAACATTCGCACCAAATTTCCTTTCGCTTTTCGTTTGTAATTTTGAGATTTTATACAGATCCTTTGGATTAGTGGGATAAAAAGTAGTGTATGTAAGCATTTTATTATACTAAAATAAAGAAACACAATTGACAACCGTTGAGATATATATACAAAGTAAAAAGTAACTAAGTAATAGTAAAAGTATCGTATGCGTTATTGCATCCATCCGCTCAAGCGTCAATGAGTTGCAAACACACACACATACTCACAAACTTTCTCACTATCTGCATGCCAAATTTCATACGATTACGTCTTAGCGAGAATGAGTCTCAAACACACAGAAACTCACAAACTTTAGCATTTATTATATTAGTGGGATAGTAGGTGAAATAACTAGATGTGTAGCTGATGTGATGAGATAACATCAAGTTTGTCGAAAATGCGGCAAGCGGGACGAAAAACTTCCGTACACAGATATAGATTACACTAGATAACGCAAACACCTCAATCTATATGAAAACCAACCGTGTCACTTTTAATATCTACTGTGACGTCTCAAGAGCGAATTAGCGATGTGAGTTCCCCGATGTCCGCGCAAAATCGATTCAAATGCGCCACCCGCCGCCGCCGTGGGGCTCGAGTCAGTCACTAGTCATGATTAGTCAGTTAGCGGTCAGTCTTTGTATGGGGCAACCCCGACGTTTGGTCGGGGTTCGGACACGCAAAGTAGATACATTTGCGTAATCTAGTGTAATCTATATCTGTGCTTCCGTATTATATGGATTTTAGAAAATGACGCAGACAGATTCGTGTGGGTAAAAAAGTTGATTGGCCCGTAAACGAAAAACCTGCCCATTCACGTCACATTAATGAAAAAAAAACTTGTTTTGATATTTTTATGATCCGTCTAAGACTAAAACGATCACTAACTATTACGTGTTAGTCCTTTTGAATATACTTATCTTAATATTATTATCTTATAGAATTGTATATCGAAATGTTGACTTTATTAGAAAAGATTTGTATTGCGAACCCGGCGCAAGTGTTAATTGAACGTACTAAGTCAAATCTAGGAAGAAAACTCAAAACTCGTCCTCTTACAGTTAAACTTTACTGTTTTAGAGGAGGCAAAGGCGTTAGGAACTTGCTGATTGGCAAAATGATAAACGACCTGTACCACTACCATGAGTTTACAGTGTCCGTACTCGATAGCGACGACGTAAATTATTTGTATGGAGAATTGTACATGCCCCTACAAATAATTTACACCGTCACTATCGAGTACGGTCACTGTAAACTCATGGTAGTGGTATTGATGGGCAGGAAAAGATATTATTGTACTTAACTTACTGTTCACAAACATACGAGTATAACATTCATAATGAAAGTTTATTAGGCTTACTAGGACGAGATTTAGGGAGGACCTACTGTATAGATTGTATTGATTATTGGTCTTAACTCCCGACGCCTTTGAGTTTTTAGATAATTTAAGTTACCTGAAATCTAATTACGACATGAGTTTAATAAGTAGTGATCTGTAATGCGATCGTAGAAGCGTATTTATCGTGCAAATATCGCACGTACTCGTAATTGCACAGAGTCGCAGTTGGAGAGTCCCTCTATAAACAAATATAATAGCTTGCATTTGCAAAACTAGAGTAATGAAAATCGAGGCACATATACTCCTGGGACAAATCACAAACGCAAAAACGACTCGTCTTTCAATTGTTCCGAGACATCTTCAGGTTTATGCAATCGTTCACTTTCGTGTGTCTATTTACTATGTCATGTTTCGTTCTAAGCTAAAAATATTGATCGTACATTTAAATTAGGCCCATAATCGTTATTCATATCTTAAATATTGTAATTGGGTGGATCAACTATTTCTTGTTATTATTCTGTCCCGTCAGCGAGGGGACAAAATTAGTACAGTTTAATAGAAGAAATGTTGTGTCACATTATACTAACATGCTTATTAAATGACCAATAATACATAGAAGGGGCTTAAAACTACCACAAAAATGTATGTTTGGCAAATTTGAATCTTAAAAACTTACGATTTAAAGCACTCAGGAGAACGTAACTATAGCAAAGAGTGACTAGAAAAAGTTGACCGACCAGTTTACGTATCATTTGATACGATTTTCTTTTGTTATTTGAATACAACTTCCCACCTTGTTAATGAACACAACAACGTGTGAATCAAAATGTACCTAGTAGGTGGTAATACCGCAGTCGACATTTCTAGGTTGCTAAAATGTCACTGGCCTACATTTACACTTCCACGCCCCCAGTGCGACACGTTGTGACTTTCAATTGTCAGTTCCTTATACTCGTTAGGTGCTTTGGACTGTGTTGTATTGTGTACGAGCCGTGAAGCTGCCTTGTCACTCTATTCATTGACGGGTCTGAGGAAGTACGTGTACTGTTAGCGTTAGTGTTCAAAGTTAGTATATACCTACTTTGAATGTTATTTAGACATAGACATAGATATAACTTTATTTCGACAACAAACTTAAAATAATAATACACAATTTACAGAAAAGAGAAACAATTGATGATGTCGAAAAAGAACTTGACTCAGCATTATGCTGCAGTAAGTTCGTGCCGGGTACGTATTATAATGTATAAATTTAAAATACATATCGGTTGAAATACATACAGTTGAAATACCGAAAATTATAAAATATAATGCATCAAAATATATAAAGTTATTTGACATAAGTTCTAAACGCATAAACTTGAAATGCATAGTGGTCATATGGCACAAAAATCATATTTTCACAATGTATGTATACGTTCAAAATCTATACAGTATGTTTTCAACCGATATGTATTTTAAATTTATACATTTTAATACGTACCCGTTTGTGCCTACATGCCTACTACAGCGCTGATTTTGAGTATTGACTTCATATCCTTACACCTAATGTGTTGGACCGGAATCAGCACAAATAAGTACTTACTTACTTACTTCGCCGGCTCAGCGACCCAAAGTGGATCTTGGCCTCCGACACAAGACTCCGCCAATTGTTCGGTTGAAATTAAAAATCAAAAATACGTTTGCATAAACATACTTATTATGAACGCTTCCGATTAGTGGCCTGTTTGTAAAGAGGTAATGAATTTTGCTGCACTGCACACATTTAATTGAACAATTACACTATGCTTTTAACAGAGAATGAGAGATATGTCATACTTCTGTGTACTAAAACTTTACCAAAGAAACTATTTAAACCATATTTTCTTTCGAGTAAAAGCTGTATTTGCATAGGCGTGCATGCGGTGCCCAGTTTTAGATTAGGACGGAGTAATTTCCGCCCGTGGATATCGTAAACTCGCCTATACTTGGTTTGGATAGGTATTTAACTAAATGAAAAAAAACTTCAGCTGATATATTTGGTATATTCAATGATTTTACAGATTTTACTTAATTTTATTTCTTTATTTAACTAGACTAGTGTATTTCAATAAAGAAATGTAAATGTTTAGAAACTTTAATGGTGGAACTTTAATATTTAAAGATAAAATTTAGAGATATGTCATACTTCTGTGTACTAAAACTTTACGAAAGAAACTATTTAAACCATATTTTCTTTCGAGTAAAAGCTGTATTTGCATAGGGCGTGCATGCGGTGCCCAGTTTTAGATTAGGACGGAGTAATTTCCGCCGTGGATATCGTAAAACTCGCCTATACTTGTTTGGATAGGTATTTAACTAAATGAAAAAAAACTTCAGCTTTGGTATATTTCAATGATTTTACAGATTTTACTTAATTTTATTTCTTTATTTAACTAGACTAGTGTATTTCAATAAAGAAATATAAATGTTTAGAAACTTTAATGGTGGAACTTTAATATTTAAAGATAAAATTTAGAGATATGTCATACTTCTGTGTACTAAAACTTTACGAAAGAAACTATTTAAACCATATTTTCTTTCGAGTAAAACAGTATTTGCATAGGGCGTGCATGCGGTGCCCAGTTTTAGATTAGGACGGAGTAATTTCCGCCCGTGGATATCGTAAAACTCGCCTATACTTGGTTTGGATAGGTATTTAACTAAATGAAAAAAAACTTCAGCTTTGGTATATTCAATGATTTTACAGATTTTACTTAATTATTTCTTTATTTAACTAGACTAGTGTATTCAATAAAGAAATATAAATGTTTAGAAACTTTAATGGTGGAACTTTAATATTTAAAGATAAAATTAGAGATATGTCATACTTCTGTGTACTAAAACTTTACCAAAGAAACTATTTAAACCATATTTTCTTTCGAGTAAAAGCTGTATTTGCATAGGGCGTGCATGCGGTGCCCAGTTTTAGATTAGGACGGAGTAATTTCCGCCCGTGGATATCGTAAAACTCGCCTATACTTGGTTTGGATAGGTATTTAACTAAATGAAAAAAAACTTCAGCTTTGGTATATTCAATGATTTTACAGATTTTACTTAATTTTATTTCTTTATTTAACTAGACTAGTGTATTTCAATAAAGAAATGTAAATGTTTAGAAACTTTAATGGTGGAACTTTAATATTTAAGGCACCAATGGACGTTGTTTTGTTTACATTTAGTAAAATACCTATCGAAACCAAGTATAGGGATCTAATGCGAGAGTGAGCAGCTTATGGCCAACTATGAGCTCCAGACTCCAGCACTGCGGTGTATTTAGAAGGCAAGGAAAAACTACCTCACTTTTTTCCGATGAAATTAATCATGGAGCATGATGAGCGTGACCAATCTTTAATTGAGCACCACACAATATTAAGAGTGTATTAACGTCTTGAAAAGATTGTACATCAAAATGATATGATATATATACTTATCTAGTGTAACCGTTCATTCGCGTCTAGTTACATAACGCCGTTACCGGATCTGTGGGTTTGTAATCAATCATTAGCAGCAGGAAACCCGGAACCTATCGAATAATGTCAAGGAGTAGATAGCAACAAACTCGGAAACTCCAACTAGGTTAAAGTCCCTAAACAATATGCTGCGGGGTTTCTTACTTAACTTTGTGGAGAATAAATTAAACAGAGTTTTAGTAGCACACAATACATCGATTGGGCTCATTATGAACTTTTACATAAAAAACAGGCTTTTAGAATAAGCAATTAATATTTTTACGATTTTTGACTTGCTTTATGAACTCTCTTTTTCCCATTATTCTTTTGTTATTGAAAACAGGGAAACACTCCAAAACTGTTTTACGTTTGAACGGTAAATTTTATTACCCAAATGTCTATTTTTAGCAAACTCAGTAAAGATTTGTTTTAATGATAAATAATGTACTGGTAGTAAACATATGGCACGTCGGGTAATTTCTACATTATGCACTAGTACGTTAGAAGTTGAAGTAGATGAATAGTTGTGGTGTTCAGAAGTATGTAATCTACACACTCTCATATTACCTTGGCAGTAGGGTCATGCGAAGAATATTTTGAGCACCGTAACCGCTAATTCACTCCCGCTGCTGCCTGCGCGCACCACGATTCCCTTCTGAATACCTTAGGGGGAAAGATTAGTCTTTGAAATAGTACCTAGTACCTCAGCGCGGGATCCCTGGATTGGTCAGGGAATCAAAGATTTTCGGGCCGATTTGGTGATAATATTCATCATCATCGTCATCATATCAGCTTTAGGACGTCCACTGTATGACATATGCCTCCCCCACATATTGGCCGAAAAGAAAAAGAGGAAGTAGTTAACGAAAAATTTAATTCAAAATTGAAAAGAAGCTTATTATACTAAACTGGTTGAAAATTACTAAGAAAATAAAGAGATCTGTAACTATTACAAAATATACCTAAAGCCTAATAAAAATATCTCCAAGTCGTAAGTACGTATTATGTTTTTCAACTATATTTAATACCTTTCTCAACTATTTTTAGCTTTCTCAGACCAAGTACTGACCGTATTTTCTAATTTGGCAAACCGAGGATTCGGGTCGAAAATCGACCGGTCAAATTTGGGCTAAGTGAGAGAAACAGTCTCCGTGTGGCCGACGAATAAATTCAGTGCTCTTCGGTCATTATAGTAATGGTTTGCGTTATTCGCCGTTGCATTTTTTATTTGCTCCAACATCCTGCTTTTTCGCGATTCCATTTTGGCTGCTGAGTAGTTTGACGGATAGTGTTATTTGTACGTTTTCTAAGCCAAAAGGGAGTTATTTTGTGATTGAATGTTGGTTGTATTCTTTTGTGCCATTGAAAGTTCATCGGGAACCTCAAAGTATATAATTTTATTGATGCAGGTAACGAAATCCATTTTTGCAATCACCTCAACAATAAATTCAGTATAAGTACCTTTGTTTCTTAGACAGACTATGTACCTAATTGTTGTGATGTTTTTTTTAAAATAAATCATTTATTTATTCAACTTAGTTAAATGAGTTGAAAAATCCTCGACATAGTCAATTCAAAGTGTAATATCTCAAAAAAAGGCTAGAAAACTCGCTTTCACGTAAAAAACACATCAAAATCGGTCCATCCATTTGAGAGCTATAATGAATGCCACGGGCAGAAAGACAGACAAACATTCGCACTAACCTTATACTCGTAAAACCCCTCTTTTTGCCTCGGGGTATATTTTATTAATTATTGTGATTAATTAAACTCCTAAAGTTTTGTTAGTCTTTCCTGGGAGCGCCAAAGTTCGCAGACTCTTCGCTAGTCATACCGTAATTTTTGCCCGAATCATCGTTTTTCATAATTATTTTTTACTGAAATCTTAAAGTTTTCTGGAATTTTTAAATGGTCATTCTATAGAAAACTATAGGTAAGGTTAGGTTTATTTTATAACAATTCTGAACAATTAGTGGATTCAGAGAAAAAAGATTTATGACAAACGATCGTTCTGACAAACATTACATTTGGACTTCCAATAAGTAGATATGCGAGCCGATATGGACCCGTCTTTCCTACACAACGCTTTTTTATTAACAGCCTCTACTGTTGATAGAGTCAGTACAAGATGTAAAGAGCAACTAGTTGCTTCAAGTCTTACAAGTATAGTCGTGCGGATGTAGTCGGAGGCAGGCCCATTTTTCACGGACGCAATTTGTCGACGCCGCACTAAATTGTCATCGTGTTTCGGGAGTAAAACATTAGTAGGACGTGCACGGACTACGGTAAACAGCTACATTAAACAAATATAATATTAAACGACCACCAGTTCTTAAACAATAAATTAAAAATAAGTTTTTTGTAAAAAAAAAAACAAGCTTTTTTGCTGACTGTACTTTTTGTCGACTTTACTTGCATTGTCACCCAAACTACATTTGCATACCAAACTTCTAGTCGTTGCCATTAACCGCTGAAGAGTTCCGTCCTGCGGAGACGATCCTGGCCGGACTACCAGCATGTCACTACCAGTATTGTCACGCAATTGACACAAGCACATTGCTCACTCGCGACCTTATGATAACTACGTCTATACAACTAAATATATAGGTAGGTAGGTGGTAGATTTATTTGACATTCATAAATTGAATAAAGATATTTTGACTTTGACTTTTTTGACTTTAAATGTGTGTTGATGCCGCTCTTCCACCTCCGCATTATGGATGGATGGACCAGGCTACCAGAAATGTTAGACTAATGGATGGATTCCTGATTCAATAAGTTCTTAAACAGTTAAGTCCAAGGTAGGTAGTAAGCAGGAAGCCCGTGCACGAGTCTGATCTATTTAGCTGTTTTTAACCCCTGACGCAAAAAAGGGGTGTTATTATAAGTTTGACCGCTATGTGTGTCTGTGTATCTGTCTCTGGCGCCATAGCTCTTAAACGGGTGAACCGATTTGAATGAGGTTTTTTTATTTGAAAGCTAGTTTTCTAGCGATGTTTCTTAGACATGTTTTTTGGATCTAAGGATCTAATATAACTTTGGAATGAGAAAGCTTTCCATTGTTGGGAAGAGAAAACAAAGCAAAATCCTCAATCAACATCTAACCCGTTGGTTCATACGAGTAAGTGACATAAACAGTCTCTGGATTTGAGCTAGACAACTAAAATATATATGTTGCCTTCATTCTCACGTATATTCTATGTACCTACTCCGTATGTCCAAAACTTTGCAAAACATGATCTTTCATCGCTAAAATACAGCGCAGTGGTTTCACTAAAACATAAATTGATGATTTTAAGTTACTTAGCTGTTAAACAGCATCTGTGCCGCCATAAAACTCTATGAATAACTAGCGTTTTCCCGCGGTTACGCTCGGTCGGTATCCGGAGTTGCTTGTACTGTGTAATGAAATTCTCGACATGTGTTCGCTTAAGACAAGTTACTTTCACAAGACGGATGTAGGACAGTTTCAGGACCGTTTCGATGTGAGACATTGTTGAGGGTAAAATGAGTGACAATAATACGGCACAGAACGATAAAGAAAAATCTTTAAGCGACAGAAAACTGGAAAATGTAGATGCAGAATCGTGACCCATTGTGGAATCTTTTCGTAGAAAAAGTCATTGTGACATCGCATTGCATGACAAGGGAATTAATTGTGACGCTTACTGTGAGAACGTTCTACAGTAGGTCAGGAATTAAATGGTCCCAGTGTGCGAGCGTTTTGACTATTGGGGTTTATCGTCATTATTCTTCTACGAATACTTTACCACGACGGAAGAATTTAATTGCAACTTTTATTGAACTATTTAGACTAAGCATCAGAATTGTCATTTTCCATTTTCATTAAATGTTAACTGTGATTTTCATCTCTTCTTAACATTCTCTATTAACAATATTTATTTAGAGGAACATGGCAAAAAAAACCGCTGTATATTGACCCAAATGGACCTGTACAAACTGTACAATGTGAGCGCCCTTGTAAATGTTTATATATGATTTTTCAATTGTGGTTAAGAAATGTTTCCATACATTGATCAATGTTCAATGTGTACCGCATCAAAGGTATGACTACCTACATACACTTTGAATAAATTCAGGGCCGAAAAATCGATCTAGCTTAATGACGTCTCTGGGAAAACGTGTTTTAGGTTGAAGTTCTGAAGAACATCGAGGTATGGTATGGCTGAACTACTTACCTGGAAAAACACTGAGTGAATCACACTCGATCGACCAAGTACTTAGTTCAATCAGCCAAAGATCGACCCAGAGATGATTTTGAAAAGTCAGATATAGATAATACAGCGATGATAATATTTTTTTTACAATACTTTTCTTATCGAAAATACAAACTGAGACATGGATGCACAGAAAAACCAGAAAAAGAGACCAGCGCTGGGAATCGAACCCAGGTCCTCAGCAATCCGTGCTGCATATGCATATGTATGCATAGGAAATTCGTGTCTAAATTCTGTCCAGCGGTGGTGTAGGGTTATAGCACAGCACGGATTGCTGAGGACTGGGTTCGATTCCAGCGCTGTCTCTTTTCTGGTTTTCTGTGCATCCATGTCTCAGTTTGTATTTTCGATATGGTTTCACGGATACCCGTAAAAGTACAAATTTGGAGTTGAAATAAAAAATACAAAAGACTCTAACCAATATAATTTTTGATTGCTTAGTAGCGACATCTCTTGTCTGGGTGAGCGTTGGTTCCGAAAGAATGTGACGTCTCTCGATGAGAAGCGAAACTTAGATGTCGCTAGTGCTGCTGCATAAGTAGCGTAGTAAAATAGCAACTGAGATATGTATGCATAGGAAAAATTCGTGTCTAAATTCCTGTCCAGCGGTGGTGTAGGGGTTATAGCACGCAGCACGGATTGCTGAGGACTCGGTTCGATTCCCAGCGCTGGTTCTTTTTCTGGTTTTCGTATGCCATGTCTCACTTTGATTTTCATATGTTCACATCGATACCAGTAAAAGTAACAGCGAGTTGAAATAAAATATATAGAAAAGCGATGATAATATTTTTTTTACAATACTTTTCTTTTTTATGAGTATAATAGTACCTGGGCGACCGAGCTTTGCTCGGGCTAAAACTCGATAATAAGCGTTTTCCCAGAGATAAGACCAAGCTAGATCAATTTGTCAAACAATAAAGGGCTCTCAGGACGAATGGCGACGGGCTCAGTCGGAGTTAGCGGGACGACTTGGATGTAATTCTCGACTGGCCTCAGACTGATTTGGATAGGGAGAAGGAACGATATGGCGAAGGCCTTTGCTCAGCAGTGGGACACTAATCCAGGCTAGAAAATAATAATAAAGGAGTCACATAACGCACTTTTCCAATCTGCTGTGTTTCACGAGCCACAAATTTACACTGCAGCCTAGTGTCCTTAACTTAAGCAGGTATCAAATCTCCGTCGTAAAGCCTTATCCTCCATCTTGTCATACATTACGTAACATGACACAATAACATTGTTATAACACATTAAGTATAGTACAAATAAACTTTATCGGCACTAACTGTTCCATCCCGAAGATTGACCGTTGGCTTTGCTTTTGTGGCCCATCAGATATTTATGGGAATGAAAAATTTCTCGTCTCTCTGTCCCTTGTCAAATATAAAATGCTGCTGGCAGATTGCGGTTGAATATTTTACCGGCGCCATCTTAATTTTGCTCTGATAGCGTCATTTCCACGTGGACTTTGATTTTATAATGCTGACACTTTTGGTTCAAGAACAACTTTTGTTTTAATAAATAATGCGCTTTGGAAAATCTGCTACTCGAATATGATTTTAAGTAGCGCTGGCTTGGAGTTCTCAGTTGTGCAACGAAGAGTTATGTTGTACTGCATATGGCTTTGACCGTTTTAAGGGTTCCGTAATAAAAATGGAAAAAACGGAGCACTTACAGTTTGGACATAAAATCCGACTGTCTGTCTATACGAGGCTTAGTTATCTTAGTATTAGAAAGCTGTAATTTGGAATAACTGCGCATACCTAATAATCACGCAAACAGTGATAGAATAACTACGTAAAATAAAAATAAAAAACGTATATAATTACGAAAAGTGGTTTAAAAAATCATTTATTTCAAAAAATTACACCAATTCGGTGTGTACCTACACCCTGCTGAAACATTTTTCAAATTAGAATAAAGGCAATAATAAAATTGTGAATACTTAAAATTTCTAGAATAAAAACGCTAAAATCACGTGACTTTTAATTTGATTGTGCTCAGTGGATGTGCGTCGTTTGTAGGGATCGTTAAAGGCATCGTTAAAACTTTGCTGCGACTTCTTTCACCGAAGACACGTACATCGTTTCAAAGAGGTCGGTTTTTAAAACCTGCTAGATTAATATCGTAAAAATAATTTGTTAGCACAATATCGTTAGTATATCAAAAGAACTGTGACTCTAATTTGTCACTTCATCTGTTCATAATGATTACAATATTATAATATGGTCGCTGAAATAGGAAGAATCACTTATGCATTAGGTTAAACACGAGGTAATCTATATTCAATACCATTATAATGGAGTAACGTTACTAAATAATGGGGCTTAGAGACTTTAATGATTGTCACAGGTTATAAATAGAGATATTACTCCTAAGTAGGGATTGTTTGAAATTCCCGTGGAAGTGCGAGTATAATATTCTTTAAATAGGTTCAACTTACACTAGCTTATATCTACATAACACCTGACCTGTTTGGCAGATCCGGTGTAAATCTACGAAATAATCAGTGGACCAATTAAGAGACTACAAAAGTAGATATAGGGAAAATTTCATATTTCCCGAGGGATAACTATAAACAAATACTACGCGGATGGAGTCGCGGGCAATAGGCTAGTAAAAAATAAAAATAAAGCAAAAAATAAATAAATGGGGTTTCCATTAATGAATTTATTATCTTTGCTATGAAATCATTTATCTACGAATCCAACTTGCGTTTACCGGTTTTTCTTTATTATATCAAACAGATGGAAGCAAAACAATAATTCGGACATTTATTAATGTTAGCGGCTGCCATTAAAACGTTGTTAGTATGTCTTGTTCCCATCATCGCATTTTCATTGCAATCAGAATTGAATTTTCGATGGTGTAAAAACGGGGTCATATTGCTTTTCAAATAGGCGTGACCTCTTTTACTAACTGTCATCCCCTTGGCATCATGCAAACGGTAACTGTTATGACTATTATATTGCAGTTATTTATATGGTTTCTTATAATGTTCACCGTTTCAAGAGGTTTGACCTGGTTCAGAGAAGTACTTTGAACATATTTTCACTGTTCATTTGAAATTGAGCTCATTTATTTCAATTGCGGGAGTTAATTTAAGTAATTGATTTTATTCTGGAAACGAAATATTATGTGGGTATATTTGAAGTTGTTAAATATCGAGAGTATCTTTGAGAGGAATTTTTCACTTGATTAGGATGGCAATATTTTTTTAAGACGCGTATAATAAGTTTTATTAGTTCCCTCTTGATAATCAATTACAAAAGCAAGCTTCCAATCAGATTCCGTACAATGCAGGTTTTTTTTAAAGATACTAGTAACTTTGCCATGCAAGAAAATATCGTTACCGTTCGCAAACCTGCGCAGTGCACTCATAATTATGCAAAATCTATTAACTTTAAGTGTTTGACTCATCTATTCAAACTGGGCAATGATTATTATCCAAAAACTAAAGGAATTCAGAAATCGTCGTTAAACTCCCACAGAAAATCGGAATAATTCCAGGCAAACGGGCTCAGGCTAACTTTCATGAAATCATGAAATTTGATGATCGCCTTAATCACGACGGCGATATAAATGGATTAAAACATTAAGCACCTTAAACAGAAAACTTTGATTTTAAGCGCTCTTATGAAGTAACATTCGTCAGCGAAACGCGTTAATAAATTTATACTGGTTATTAATTAAATTCCGGCTAATTAATTGTTTCATTTCGAACATTTTATTATGATTACTCGCATGGATAAAGTTATGCTTGAAATGAAATGATTTGTAATTGTTAAGTTATTGAACTTTTACTGTTGTTAGCAAAACAGCAGAAGATGGAATTTAATGCTTTGGTCTTACTCTCAAGATCTCAATCTAACCCACTTAACCTCTCGAGGCCCAACGTAAAATTTATATTTTGACAAATTGAACCGAACATCAATTAAGTAAAGTTCAATTTTTTTTCTGTCCTCAAGTGAGGACCGGGGGATCCAGGAGGTTAATATCTTCGGATCGTTACAGAGGACTGCTAGAAAGCTTGGAACATAAATACTAATTGCCGGTTGCCCATTTTTCATTGCAGTTCAATTGAAGTTGGCAAAACTGCGAAAATCGCACGTTTTCCATCAGGAGTAGGTAGTAGATAGGAGTAGTAGGTATTGTGGTCAAACGCAAGCCTGTACGTAGGTTTAAAAAACTTATTTTTTTATTTGTATTTCGTATACATTAAAATAACTACGAATATATTATTGACACTGGAAATAATAGAACGTGCAACATCCAGACACTGTTAATGTCGGTTTGAATACTGTAGTGTTTTTTTTTGTAAATTTGTGATTAAAAACACGGTTCTACTAACAAAGATTAGTTTAAAGTAAATTCCAGAAAACTCGTTCACGATCGGGGATAATAGTAAAGTTCTATTAAAGAAATTTATGGTTCGTAATATGCGGAAAAACCTAAGTAGGCAAAGAAGTTTGACAGGGCTGGCGTCGATTTGGGGCCATTTTCACGCCACTGCTAATAAAATTCGGTTTAATAATGTCAGCTCATAATTTTCGTACGTTTACGACCTTTGTACTAAAAAAAAAATATGGCATGACATCCGTTCCTAGGAACCTATGAAATAGATGTCTAAGTGAAAAGTATTGAAAACAATACAGTTATTTTAATCCAGCCCGAATCATTACATAATTATTTTTTAAATTTCTACTGCGACGTAATTCACGTCACGTAAACACACAGAAAACAACAAAAAAGCAAAAACAATGCCGAAACGTCTAACCTAGTTCCTCGCTATTCCAATAATATAAATTTCTAACAAGAATATCGTCAAAATGATAAACAAAAACCGTACACAAAGTCCCAATGTTCTGATTTCCTGATAATTGTATTTCCACGGTTCGCAGATTTATTCGCATATTATACTTCAGGCTTTGTCTTCGAGATTTGAATTCATAAGTCCATATCACATATTATTATGTACTAAAATACACAGTGTAGAAATCACACATTGTATTTGAAAGTTCCCTATCCTTACTAATATTAAGTATTAATGCGAAAGTATATCTGCCTGTCTGTTACCTTTTTACGCTTAAACTGCTGAAAAGATTCAAATGTAATTGGTATGGTTCAATACATAGATAGAGACCCTGGAAAAGAGAGAAAACAGATTTTATTTCGAAGAATTAAGTAATTCATTCATGTCTCACGAGAGCTTAAGCAATATTGCGTTATTCCTTTCATTACACGACTTATGACTACACAACGTCACCGAATATGATTAAGTAATAATGAAGTTGCCGCGTGCCCTAACAAAGTTCAAAGCTTATGTTTGTATGCTTAGTGGTATCAGAAAATCTTCTGGCTACACCAACTTTTATTGATTGCAAGCAGTTCATTTTTAATATTATTCTTTTACACACTACACAAATATACTTATTTACTCTCATCACAAAACATGTTTACGCATTTGCATTACTAGATTGCATTGCATTACGAGACCATAAAGCGAACGAGTTTGCAGTGGTAAAACGAGTATCGCCAGGCCTAAATTTTAAATTTTTACCAACTTGACAGACAAATAAACAGTTGGAGAACGAAGCAATCCTATACTGTACTTGTAGTGAGTAGCTGTTAAGCCATAGCGTAGGTAATCTTTAAAATAGAGAACGAAACGCCACTTCTGACATTGTCTTTATAAAAGAAAACTTGTACTATTAACGTGAATGAAGTAGCAAGCAAGTTTTCCTGCCTTGCGTTCTGTGAATCTAATGAAATTCCATCAAGTCAAGCACTATTGGCTCTCTAAAGGAACTTATCTAAATCAACTGTGAAGGCATTTACTTCTGTTAGCTCAATAGAAAGCGAAATAAAGAATTTGCCGGGAACTAATTCTATATTTACCATAATTGTACCTCCCATCCCAGCCTATATTAGTCCCACTGCTGGGCACAGGCCTCCTCTCAGAACAAGAGGGCCTGGGCCATAGTTCCCACGCGGGCCCAGTGCGGATTGGGAACTTCACACGCACCATTGAATTGCTTCGCAGGTTAGTGCAGGTTTCCTCACGATGTTTTCCTTCACCGCATCCTTTGTACCTACTTTCGAAAAATTATACACTCAACGTCACAAATATTTACACACTACATTAAAAAAATCCTATTACTGCATGTATACATTTGAGGGCCTGATATTTATTATTTTGCTTAATATTTTTTCTTTAGCTTACCTATAGGTATACATTAAAATTAAATTTCTGTTAAAAGTACATTTTTAACGTAAGTTTTTGTTGACTGTAATTGTATTGTCATCCAACCTACATATGTATATCAAATTTCAAGTCAATCCGACCTCTGGAAGTGGGTCAAAATAAACTTGCAAAATTAGACCCAAAAAAGGAAAATTAATTAAAAGCTTGTAAATATGTCCTGGTGCTGGGCAAAAGGCCTCGCCTTCTTCCCGTTTCTCGTTTCTGTCAAGAGCATGATTTGCTACTGTTACAGTCCCGTCATCTCCTTTTCACACTATTTCCTCCGATTGCCATCCCACAGAACCTAATGGATAGCGATTTGAGCGCTGGGGGTATATAGGAAAAAGGAAACCCAGTCCAAGCTTACTTCTTAGTCCAAATTAAGATTTGCCAGTGAGACTCTAATTATTTTAAAAATAATAATAGAGAGCGGGGTAAAGTTACTAGCAACAGGAAGACAAATTAATTCGAGAAAAGGTACATTTTATTATTCTCAGCTGTACCGTACCCCCAGCTTACATTTAATATCCTTCAGGATTATAATTATTTAATGTGTGCTTCATAATTGAAATTATGAAAGATTTTTGAGCACGAATGAAGAACTATTGACGTCATTATTAAAATACCGAAGCAGTTCTAAAAAATCTTAGCCGAAGCACTAAAAGTAGATAGCAAGTAACATTTCGATTGAATTAGCGCAACGTTAGTGATGTTTCTCAACAGCAATTCACTCTAAATACTCTTAAAAGTAAAAAATAAGTTGCTTAAGAGCGTTTATACCTGCTGAGCTGGCAACGTTGCATTTTTGTTAGTTTTTCTCAATTATTCCATAAAAAATTGAATGAAAATTAAAAATGTTGTCTGATTAACACTTTTTAATATATAAGTTGATGTGTCTACTCCAATAATTATTCGTGATAGACTTTTATATTGTTTAAAAACGAATTAATGTTTATAAACGGTTTTTAAAGAAAATAAAAGTCTATAATAAATAATTATTGGAGTAGACACATCAACTTATATATTAAGAAGTGTTCTATCGTATTTGGAAATAATGTTTTATAGGTATACTAAGTGGTTGTAATTCACGCCGTAGCTACATATTTATTACAAAGTAGTCTATTCCCGTGACTTTGTCTGCCATGAATTTGTTTATCACTATCCCGCGGGAACTATATAATATTTCGGGATACAGTCGGGGTACAGTTACGGGCACAACAGTTTAAAACAAGTAAGTTTTTATACCGGGTGTGGCCTGTAATATGAGCAAATAATTAAAGCATAGATCATACTCCTCAAACTGAACAACATTAGTTCAGCAACTTTTAAAAATAATTAGTTTGTTAAATTTTTATTACACTTTTAAGTTTATTCGAAGATGCAATGTAGAGCAAAATGCTTTGATGTTTGTACCGGGACAGGCGACGTCAGTTGTGTTCTAAAAAAGGAAAATTCAAAGACACCATTATTTTTAAAAGTCGCTGAACTAATGTTGTTTAGTTTGACGAGGACGATCTATGTTTCAAAGTTTTGCTCGTATTACAGGCCACACCCGGTATACCGGTGAATACAAGTAGGAACACAACTTAATTCAATGCAAAACAAGAGCATGTAGACACAAGGATCTCATTGTCTACAAAATGTTATTTCAACTTTAGGTCCTTTGAGCATTGTGTTGTTTGTTGCAAGTTTAACTAAGAGTTTTAATGCCTTTGATACAAAATTAGGTTATGAGTACATCTTCATCGCCCGCATTTTGATTTGGTAGGAGTAAGGTTGAGTACAATTTTACTCCTAAGGGACAAAAGGTAGCGGTTTCCCAGTTTTAGTCCCAGTATATTTTAATCACGCTACCTTTGGCTGAACAAATTTATCTTTGTCCCAATTATTTATGCAGTGAAAGAAATATCTTAATGATCGCAAAAAATGAAACCTAAGTAAGAATTGAATCTTTAATACGTATTTAAATATGTATTTTCATCCCACTTGCTCGTAAGCAGTGTTGTACTCGTAACATGCAGGCTAACTTGGGCAACTCCCTTAATAAAACCTAAGGGCCTTTTTTTGCGTATTACGCCTTAAGATGTTAACTACCATAACATTCATACTTACGCACTTAAAAACATGGAAACCGAAGTAAACCATCCGTCCAGGTATATGTAATAGGCACATTCACTGAAGAGTTGGTTATTCTTGGGATTTTATTATTTTACTCTAACTAGGTATTCTAGGTACCTATTTGGGTGCCCCTTGAAATTTCGACAAACTAATTATCGAATTTCATTTTATCGAAATACTCGTGCTGCGTCATTGGTTGGTGTGAACGTGCCTTTACGGAGCGATGTTGTTAGTGTTGTGAACTACCCTACATTAGACATTGACAATAAAAAATTGACGATAAAAATGCGGGTAGTTCTGCGCCGGTGTTAGTTTCGTCGGGCAGTCGCGCGAGCAGAGCGGTGGCGCGTAGTGTGCGTGTTGCGGCAGCCGCCGAGTCGCGTGCTCCTGAGAAGAAGGGCTACGAAATAGCCCGAAACTTGTCGACCTAAACTCGGTTTAAGACGTGAGTTATCCGTTACAATATCATTTAATAGACTTTTATTTCATAGTTGATTACATATTCTAACAATATATTCTAAGTACTAGTTTTAGCGATTCAAGATTGAATTCTGCATCTTTTGCAAATTTTTCAGCAAATTTGAAGGCTTGTATTCTTCTGAAAAAATAAAATGAATATAGTTACTATTATTATAAAAATAGTTTTGGTTAGGTTAAAACTGCGACCCCAACAAAAATAAATCGCTACCACAGTAGGTTATGTTAGAACTGCGACCCCAACAAAAATACATCGCTACCAGACAAGTAGGTTAGGTAAGGTTAGAACTGTGACCCCAACAAAAATAAATCGCTACCAGGAAAGTAGGTAAGGTAAGGTTATAACTGCGACCCCAACAAAAACAAATCGCTACTAGAAAAGTACATTACAACTGCGATTACAAAAAAATCATTGAAAGTGTGAAATGATTAACATTAAAATAATATTATTATTACAACATTAAAAAAAATATTAAATAATAAAATATGAAATGAATATCTGCTAAATATAAACAATCTCTGAAATAATATTTCCAGAAATTAAAAATCGGTGATTTAAAAATACTCATTCTAATCATTCCAGGTAATGAATATTCGACGAAATGAAAAAATATGAAACGTTGACTTTTAAATGACATTCGATTAAAAGTATGTCGATATTTCGAGGGTAAACCTAGGTATTTACATAGGTATTTTCTCTAATTACATTTAGGGGCTGTTTCACCATCCATTGATTAGTGTTAACTGACGGTTAAATGTGATGCCGTCTCTATTTGTTTTGTTCGAATAGACGGAGACGGCATCACACTTAACCGTCAGTTAACACTAATTAATGGATGGTGAAACAGC
This sequence comes from Choristoneura fumiferana, assembly GCF_025370935.1. NCBI lineage: Eukaryota > Metazoa > Arthropoda > Insecta > Lepidoptera > Tortricidae > Choristoneura > Choristoneura fumiferana. Next base: position 7,209,697 of record NC_133477.1, read on the forward strand.
CCCTTACTTTACTCTAGTTACATTATGAACGAAATAATACAATTTCCGTAAAGCTCATTAGTGAAATATCTATTTAATAAATTAGAGACATAACGAGGCTCTAAGAGCCCGTTGATAATAAAGACTAGACAGTAATACCTACTAATACTCTTTAATTAAGGAATAACTCCACAGACTCATAACTATATTGTATTCCGATCCAATTTATGACAAGCGTAAACAAAGACGCCATTAACCCAACCATAGACATTTAGTGATGTGAAAACCTAGAACCTATTGCAAAATAATTAATCTGTTCAGTAAATCGATTGTTTATTAATTTAATAGATCAACGTATTTTTTGTCTATTTTATTACTTACAATACTTGTTTAATTCCAAAGACTGTTTATTCAATTATAAAAGCAGTAACTATTTAGATAGATAGATAAAAACGTTTATTTGGTACTGCAAACACACACAATCAAGATAAGATACAAGGACACAAAACATCAGTCCAGACTTAAAAGTAAACATTTCATATTGCTTGTGTGCGCTGCAGTGCAAAAGGGCCATGGCTCAGTGGTCAACAATGCTCGGGGGAGCAAAACACATTTTTTTAATTTTAAGAAGAGAAAAAAAAATCGCTTATTCATCTACGCATTAATCAATTTTTAAAATGTCAAATTTTTCACCATCTCTATTTTAGTCTATGCTACTACAGATTATACAATATATGTTTCAATCAAGAAATAACGTCAGATTTTGACGAAGATTACTCAAATGAAAAATAAATATTGAAATCACGTGAATTTTGGTGAAAAAAGTGATTAGACAGCTAGTTAAAAGACACGAATTATAGATAAATGTGTTATTGATTCGATCTTGTGGGTGTTTATACAAGAATTTTGATGAAATCGGTTTGTTTACACTTTTAAGAAATTGGGTAGGCATAACGTATAGCTATGTTTACCCAGAGGTTTTTTTTAAGATTCAAGGTATCATTAAAAATATTAATAACTAGCCGCCAAACCTTCGGTTAAGTAAAATTTAGCTAGCAATATGGTCAATAAAAACATAAGCAAGTACAAATTTCTTAGTAAACAAAAATTGTGTTCATTCAATTATTTTTGAAGTAATGCATGTTTTTTTCTTGGCGTCCAGCTATGTACGCACCAAATTTTATTAAAATAGTGAAAGAGTAACAAACACATACAAATACCAAACACATATTATATTATTATACTCACTAACTTTCGCATTTATAATTAAAATAGAAACATCGCCTCAAAAGACAAATCATACGTTGAACCTTGCATTATATATATTTCGTCAAAGTTTATTTATCTTGATAACGTTAGTGAAAAATTCGTTCAACTGACTGGCGAGTAATTAAATTTAATGTTAACTCTGAAAAAAATTACAGATTAAACAAAATTAAAAAGGCTTTTCAAAGCCAAAAATTTCACGACTCATAATGTACCTAACCGCGAATTCTATTAAACAGGAGTGTTGAATGAAATTGCGAGACAAACGTACCGACGACACTTACAGCGGTAAATATTCATTTTTAATTCTCCCTTCTGCTTTGGTAACTTTTTAGGGATTATTAAATTCTGTAGCTGAAACATAACCGTTACCAAAATTAAATTGCTTTTCAATGTTTCAAAACGATCGAATACCAAAGGCTCCATACTGTGTAGGATTTAGAATTTATTTGATATTAAGCTTACACAAAAAAGATTTGCTAACAGTGACAAAAAAATTGTACCTAGCTAATGTTAGCTGATATCTTACAAAATCAGTTTTGTAATATTAGGATAATTTTGGTTCCTAATTAGTAAATATTAGCTAAACGTCAAGTAGCCAAACTATTTCAGCTATCCTTTTTTTCAGTGACAGTCACCAGCACCATTATCTGACACAACAAGCGTGCATAAATATCTGATACGACTCTATTTCTAGGGCCGGAAGCACGTGTCAAATATTTTTGCACGCTCCGCTGTGGCAGATATTAATTCTGGTGACTGTACATACCAATGGCGAAAACATTTTCGATAGGCAATGCGGAAAGTGATGCGTGATTTTAGGGACCTATATCTTCAGACGCCACATTCGCGATTAGTAGGTACGCAGCTTTTTCCATACTTGATATTTCTGACATTACTAGTTATTTTGTTACATTATTACACCACAGATACGTACCTACAATCCTAATAAATTAGCAAAAGCTAAAGCAAAGAATTCTTCTATATGTCGCATCTGGTTTTGTTAACAATTATATCCTTATTTAGCGTCACTAAGTAATCGATATTATCCGCAACATAGGATATTCTTAGCAACATAGTGAACAGTGATTCAACATTAAATACGAGTAACCATCATGCTTCATCTACCTACCTATACCCTCGTTCCTTTGGGAAGAACATAAGAAATAATTATAATTGGACACTGATATGGCCTTTGTAAAGTACACAGTGAAAAACTAGTAGGAAAAGCCGGAGATTTTTTCCTCTATTTTTCCTGAACATCTTAAGCTCTAAGCAATATTATTTGAAAGTTTCAAAAAGATATTCCAAAAAAGTACCTTTGGTAGGCAGGAGGATACTCATTGCTTAATTGTGCTAGATAGGTAATCTCAAAAAAAAAACGGCGGCAAATCTTAACGTATGGGGAACCTTTACAAATACTTGATACTCGTATTTCCTGGAATATTGTGAATTTCCTGTGCCTAAGCGAGAATCGTTTATTTTTAGACCGCTGGCGGATGTCGCGTTGTGGTTTGTTTTTTCAAGCTTCATAGTGGATGTGACGTTTGTTTGGACATTGGAAGTAGCCCGGCGTTAGGTCTCTACAAAGGTCTATAAACAAAGTGAATACTCGTCATGTTAACGGGCTATACGACCACGTATACCTACTACCTAGCAATAACCGTAGCTTCGCGTAGAGACTTGTAAGTTAGATATATTTGTATAAGTTGGGTATCCGTAGTCGTAGGGAGAAGGTTGTGTATCTAAAAGGATTCGATTACACTGATAACTTTTTTTGTAATCTTTCAGACAGAGCACACAAAACGTTACGGCTTCGGAGCCACTTTTGGTAATTTTTGGTTTTAAGTTTGACAAAAACGGTACAATAGTGACAGGTTGCTACTTAGTCTTTCATTTAACTTGCAATATTCGTAATAGTTTTCACCTACTTCCTAAGCTCGGGTCGATTTGAAAGGTCAAGTATTGAATCTCTTATCTTCATTATTTCTATTGGCAATAAAGTCCGAGTTAGAATTTTTACTCTTTAATTTATCTATTAATTTAATATCAGATCACAATATTAATTAAATCAGTATATAGTTCGTATTTAGCAACAATAAATCTATGTAATAAAAATGTTCTTAATTGCTTGGATTCACGTTTTTAACTTTGTCCTTTAAAACCTTATTTATAATAAATTAGCTTTGTCCTGTGACTTCATCTTCCAAGAATTCATGTATTAATTACGTGACAAGAAATAAAATCATGGGACACTTGACACCAATAATTGACCTAGTTCCAAACTAAGCAAAGCTTGTATTAAGGATACTAGGCAACGGATAAACATACTTACATATATAGATAAATACATACATATTAGTCATCCAAGACTCGAGAACAAACATTAGCTGGGAATCGAACCTAGGATTTCAAGCTTCGTAGTCAGTTTCTCTAACCACTTGGCCATCCGGTCGTCTACAACCTATCCTATGTCCTTTCACGGAACTCAAACTATAATATCTCTATGCCAAATGTCATTTATGTAAATCGGTTCAGCGGTTTAAGTGTAAAGAGTTAACATATACTCGTAGATATAATATGTACACACATACTTTCGCGATAAAATAATATTGGTATGGATGAATAAATAGTTTATAACCTAAACATCGATTTGTGATAGTACATTTAGCTCAATGAGCACGTAGAAGCGACAAATCTTACAACTTTGGCCATACCTAATAGCGCGATTCGATACAGCACCTAACTAAAGCAACACAAACAGTTATTTGTTCTGGTATATTTGTACATTTTACGCGCTATCAGTATTCAAATGGTGCTGCTGCAGCCGGATAAAGTTTAACGGCTCTTACCATACTCAGTTACTGCTTTAATTATCGTTTATCGTAGCTATAATGACGGCTAATGGGTTGCAGCACATTCTAAAAATACTTTAGCTATACCGTGCAACAATGCTCCCATTTTCAGTCGGAAAAAAATGGCAAAAACCGTTACTCGTATTGACAACTCTTTTAGAGCACAGCGTTAAAAGTAGAAAGGAAATGAACCATGCCAAATTTGATGCCATTTCAATCTCTATTATAAATGAATAACGACATTTCCCCCCTCGACTTTTGAGACTAAGTAAATAGTGTTAAATATGTCTTATAAGCACTTTTGCCGAGAATTACGAGCAACACACAAGGTGCAGTTATAAATGTGATACAAAATTATATCTAGTTCAGTTAATGGTGGATAATATAAGACAATAATGTATATAATATTATAATCCTGGAATCTACCGATTAGTTTATGTTAGGTTAGGTTACATTTATTTTATAACAATCCTGTAAAGATGGCAATTTCTGAAAAAATGCATCATTATCGAATTACTATTATGTATTTCGTCCATTATTATTTCTTAAACTTTATGTATTTTGATAAATACGTACCTAATATAATACAATGACTCTTTATTGAACACCATAATATAAAGCAGTATTACAGGGAACATAGAGAAAAAAATCCATGATAAGCACTATATTGAGACAAATTGACATAAAAAAATAGTTTTGCCTAGTATGTAACACCTATGCAAAATGCCCATAACAGTGTGATTTTCGAGAATTTTGAAATAACACTGCTAGATAACTTACGTATATTAAGTTCAGAAATTTCTGAGAACATTATTCCCACTGTTATTGTTCCCAATAAGTCCAGAAAACTAGTTTCCTCTCCAATTTTCTTGAATTAAGTACCTCAACAATGCAGTAAGTAAATGGTTAAATTCGCATTTCATCGCCCAGTCGGCACTTCCTGAAATTCAAATGCTTTTTTACGGCCCGTTTTAATGCTACCTTACGTTTAGCGAGGGCTGCCAGCTAATAAAATTGAATGTGTTAACGTTAAGTACAAGGGTGATAAATTTTAGAAGAGTTGATAAAGAACAGTGACAATCCATTAGATACAACGTTGCTGTAAGAGTTGAATGGGAGTGGTAGAGCACAGAACTAGCAGTAAGGGGAAGATTTATTTACACACAATGTATCAAAAAAAAATACAAATACGTTAGTACAAAAGCAAAGGAAAATAACTAAGTTATGTTAAACCTAAAAACCTATAGGTATGTACATAATTGTTGATATTTGTATCTCCAAGAACAGTGCATGTCTGTTGGAAGTGAAATTTGGCCTACTACCAGGGGTCAGATTGGCTCGAGATTTGGTGGACCTACAAAAAACACATACAACAACAAAATACAGAACACACACAAAACACGTACAATAAAAAAACACTTCAAAAACACAACACAAACACTTTAAAAAAATACAAAATACAGTAAAATAACACTTCTTTTATTTGCATAATTTAACAAAAATCCATATAGGGTTAATAGATATTCGTAAATTACCCATTTATTAAGCAACCTTAACAGCAGCAGTTAACTTGGTGGCAATTTCTTACAGCCAAATAGACTACACAGATATCCTCGTAGCTTTAATTTACGTCATAATATTTCTCTTATCTCTATCGGCTACAGTTATTTCCAACCTTTTTGCACCAGAAAACTTTGGTGCAGCGAAGCATCGTGTTAAAGTTTGGAATCCATGTTGTTTCGTGTGCTTTGTTTAATTTATTTCGTTACTAATTGTTGTATACGACGCCGTCTTGGAAGAATTCTTCTATATCTATCCCGCGGGAACTACCTACGATATTTTTATAATGAAGGTAAAAAAAGGAAAATCCAAAAATGATTTGCGTATTTAGATTTTATTCCCAAGATTCTGTTCTTTTATTTACAAAGCTTAATTTCTCATTGATGTGTTCATCAATGAGAAATAATCACCCTACATACAATGCATCGTGTACATAGTCTGTTTTTCCGGATAAATACAACCAGTGAGATATATCTTTGGGCTTATCTGCACTTTTAATAAGGTGAGATAAGGGGTCAATCACGGGTTAATTTGATGTTAAAAAAATAGATTATGGGAGATAAAGTACCATATTACAATTAACCGTTAGAAATTCTAAAGGCGCCTTATCTTTAGGTAAAATACGAAGAATAAAATTGATATATTATATCTTAATATCATCGGTCATTATCGGACCGAAAAGTATAAGAATCTAAGCGGAAGTAATTTTGTTCTGCATCATCCAATACATCTTCGGAGAAAAGTGAAGAAAGTCATTAAAGGTAGTGGCATCGCCAGCCCTGGGATGTAGGTTCGGTCCCGAGCGGCCGCGAGCTATTATGAAATGTATAGGTTTTCCGCACATGAGGTTTTTAGAGTAATGAAACGGTGATAAATATTTGTACTTGCTTGCTCGGCGCTATTCCTTTTCGGAGAACGTTTAGTTTCATGTTTACGGGTCAAACCAAAAAGCAATACGGCGAGAGTTCTGAACATGAAACTACCGTGAGAGTAACTTATAGTTAGCCGGAAAACTCACTTCTTTGAACGAATTTAGCTCGACATGTCTCGGGCTTGCAGCCCTTCCTCTCGGACTTGTCGAGCTAAACTCGTTATAATACCTATTTTTTGGTACTACATTTTACCGCCACTTTTCAACCAGGGCGAGCCACCTATCTACGTTTCTAAATTTGTTACGTTTCTCCATACGCATACAAAATGAAAATAGGATATATACATGTAACACAGTTTTATCCCGGAAAATTGTATACCTAGTCCCCGCGAGTGCGATAGAACAATTTGCAGTCAAAGTCGCCGGCAACAGCTAGTAACTCTATAAAGATAAATGTAGTGCGTCCTAATTTTACTCATATCATAACACTAATCAGCAAAAATGCAACTTCGGTTAAAAGGTAAATGACAAAGAATGACAAATAATAACCTAACCATAAACATTACATTTTTAATACAAGCTTTTTTTGCTGACTGTGCTTTTTGTTGACTGTACTAGCATTGTCACCCAAACTACATTTGCTTACCAAATTTCAAGTCGATGCTATTAACCGTTGAAGAGTTCCGTCCTGCGGAGACTTTCCTGGCTGGACTACGGATGTCACTACTAGATTATTGTATTGTCACGCGATTTACACAAGTATTCCAAATTTCAAGTCAATCTGACTACTGGAAGTTGATCAAATTTAACTTGCAAAATTTGATTACAGACAAGACAGACAGACAGACAGACAACGGGACAGGTGAAACTAAATAAAAGCTTGTAAAAAGAACATTATGTCAAACTTTTATTAATACCCGTGATGAAATATTTGAATTTTATCATTAAGTTAAAAAGAAACCAGCTCAAATTTAATTAATTATCAATAAGTATGATGCTTCTTTTCAGAAAACGTACGTTCACTAAATTAAAATTTAGTTAACATTACATAGTTATGCAACGAGTTTTCAAATTTAAATGAACTAAATCTAAACTTTGCCCAAGTTTCCGTAAGACTTTTGGACTTCGAGTCAAAGCAGACGTTTCGTGCATAAGTTATTCAAAACTAGCTAGGTATCTGTTTCCTTAATGTGATGTAAGTCTATTGTTAGGTTTGACTGAACAATTCCTAAATGTTTTTCGTGACTTTTTATAGCTGAGTCTCGCTCGACTGATGATTTTGTTCGACAAAGGGCTCAAAATCGAAAATGGCTGCCACGCGAAGTAGCTCGCTCAGTGGTGACCCGGCTTAATTCAGGCTAGCTAATGTTTCAATACATTGATCGATATTGAAAGTATACTGCGTCAAAGCCGTGAATACATTTTGAGTCAAAAATTCCATTAAAAAATCTTTAAGGGGCGTGTCTGCACATAGGGAACTGAAGAGATCATTGAGGGAATAATAATAATAACTGAAGAGATAAAAAAAGAACATTCCAATTTGGACTTCGAACGCGTATTTCATTGAATTTGACAGATATGACGTGACATAAATATTCGGCTGCTTTCTGATTACCTACTTATTCAATCACTGACAATGAACTTTTTGTGTTTTGTTTTTAATAATATCATTAACGTGTTTTTCTTTGTGTTTATTGAAAAATAAGAAATCGAATTGACCGGCAAACCACATTTCATCGAGTAATTCTCAGAAGATGTTAAAGTCGCATAAATGATTTACGGGAATTTGAAAAATAATTTCCATAAATATGTAAATTACTTGAACAAACTTTAAGTCTGAATATAAGAAAAGTTATGACAATTTCATAGTGTGCCGATTTAATGATTTTAAACATTGCTTAATTTTTTTATAGTTGTAGAAAACGTAGTATACACAATCATTACAAAACTATATATGTCATAACGAGATGGTTAACTAAGCCCTTAGCCAAAGCCTTTCCGAAAATACTAATGCGTAAATGTGCAGTTAGCCTTTTCGAAAAGCCTCACCAAAGACACGAAGATAAGACTTACGCGCAACAGGCTGTGCCTATCTATGGACCTAGGATTTGTTAGACGCTTTGTAAAATAAGGGTGCGGTTTTATAGAAGCAGAGCGATGCTGAGGGGTACAGAATCGACCATTACTTTAGTGGAAAGCTGCATCACAGTTTGATTGTTATATTGCGAGAGATGAAATAAAACTTTACGCCACCCAAACCCATCAATTTATTACATATTTTTTTTTACATGATGTAAAAGTTTGGCGCAAGACCTACTTGTGTTGATAGTAGATAGTCGTACTCATATATACGTCGCTAATTTCAGTAATGTTTGTAAATATTACGATTTGACCATTAACAATGATTACTTTGACATATTATCTATAAAAAAAAAACTTTTTTGTTATTTGTTTATTATTGTCGATATTGGTGCACATACAGAACTCCTTGTGCTTTTTCTTTCTGGACTTGACTACAAACGCGTTTATTGTGTCTCTAGTTATTACTTTTTAGGGTTCCGGAGCCAAAATGGCAAAAACGGAACCCTTATAGTTTCGCCATGTCTCTCTGTCCGTCCGCGGCTTTGCTAAGGGACTATCAAACGCGTTTATTGTTTCTCTAGTTATTACTTTTTAGGGTTCCGGAGCCAAAATGGCAAAAACGGAACCCTTATAGTTTCGCCATGTCTCTCTGTCCGTCCGCGGCTTTGCTAAGGGACTATCAATTGAAAAAATTGAAAAAATTCAGGATGGTAGTAAGTATATCAAACTTACAAGAAAAGCTTTAACGGCTAAGTTTGCTTGAGAATTATTAGTAAACTAAAAACTGGAATTCAGCACTCACAAATCTGTCAATGTCACTTCTGTCACTGTTAAATAAACTTTTCAGGTTTCGCCAACCTTTTTTTGTCAGTGATCACAAAATTCTATATTGCTCTTCGTGTCTGACATTTTTTAATGCGCAAGTTGTCTCCGCGTGGTTTCTGGAATTTTGCTATCAAGTTGCAAAAACTAGGTACAATCACCATACAACGTGAAGAAGAAGAATATATTCATCTTTAATTTAACTGACATTGACCCAAGCCTTAAGGCCACCATTGAGGGGTATAATAATAACCTTTTTTAATATGATTCCTTGTATTGTTATTAAATAAGGATATTGTAAAAAAAAAATACTAACTTATTTTCAACTCTTAACTAACATTGAGACAATTTTATTCTAAGGAACATAAACAGGATATAATAAGGTTGCGTTGTTCTACCACAGTGTAGTCCTGAATACTTATTTTATTCCGTTTTTCTCGTATTTGTTGTTATGGCCGCAACAGAATACATTATCTGTAAAAAATTCAACTGCCATGGTTTATGTTATGAGATACAGCCTAATGACAGACGGGCAACTGAGTCTTAGTAATAGGTTTTATCCATTGGGTGCGAAACTCTAAAAACAGCCCTCTAGTTAGTCAAGCACTTACATACATAATACGAGACAAATGCTCTATGCAAGACATATAAGAGGCCTCATATTAAATCACAGGACAGGAATTTGAAAAGGTTAAATGAAATATTTTTTTAACAGTTTTTTCTTTATTCAAACTCCTTATCTCCATCACTACTGTCCGAATTACTATCAGTAATGTCGGAGTCTGATTCTGTTACATGAATAACAAATTTATCCACAACTCCAGTAATTAATCTGTCCAGTTTGCACATCTCATCTTCTACTTTTATGACGTGGTCTATACAAGACTGCCACCTTTGCGGTGTCACTTCTCGGAGGCCTTCATGAAATAACTCTCTGACCTCTGCCATTTTAAACGTCTTGTTATTTCAAATATTAGTTTGATTTTATCTTAATTGTAAATAGCACCAAATGTTATGAATACCTGAAGAAATACAAGCACAATACCAGTTTTTCAACCAAAAATCACGAAATGTTTAAGTTTTTACTCAGGCGTCTAGTATTTATGTAAAAGTAAGTAAACAAAATTACTTCTTTAAATTATAGAATCGAAATATAACTAATAAAAAGAATATTCTATCGTGTGTTTAAAAAAAAAGGAATGTACTATTGTACACACATTTTATTTCAGTGGCAACATTGTCGTAGATTTTTTGGTCTTGAATTCCAATTTTTAGTTTAGTTTAAGAGAGAGCAGCCTAAGGTATAAAATATACCCAAACTTGGAAGATTCCGTATAAAATACGAAATCCTTAGAAAAATATTACTTATTTTTTTCGTAATGGCTACGGAACCATATTTCGGGCGTGTCCGACACGCTCTTGGCCGGTTTTTGTGCTTACATTGTTCACGCTACTACTCGTATCGTCCGTAATACAATACTCCTGCCGCTTCCGTACAAGGTAATACGTACGAGGGTAGTTCTACCAGCGTTTCAACCGCTATCAGATTAACTCGCATACCTAAAAAAATCAGCTAAGTGTGAGTCAGACTCGAGGACTCCGTACAAATTTAATTCCGTATTACCCTTATTCCGTCCATTGTTTTTCCTTGACTACATCTTACTCAACGGTAATCTCAGTTCAGCTTTCTAGGGCCAAGGGTTTAAGCTGGGTATTGCCGACTGTCAGTCAATCCGTCAGAAGTTTTCTTTTTATATGTACAGATATTAGTGTGCTTGCGGTATAATTTCAATTTTAAAATTTTATGTTAGCTATGGCTTCATCATCATCGTCATGTTAACCGAAAGACATCCACTCAGGCCTCCCTCAAGGCTCTCCACTCAGACCGGTCTTGTGCTTTCCGCATCCACGGCTATGGCTTATTTTTCAATATGCATATCGTCACTACTTTAAAAAGATCTCGTATCTTAAATCAATACGTCGTCAAAATTGACCCTTAAAATAATGTACATTAAGATCACTCAGAAAAATAATTGATTTTGAGGTACGAGCTTTTTTCAAATTAGCGACGATAATGCGATTGAAGGTTGTGGTGTGGTGTGGTTTGACCTATGGCCTCTTAAGCAGAGGAACGTGGGTTCTAACCTGGGCTTGCATCTCTGAATTTGTTTGTTTGTGTGGTACAAACAAGGTGAATGAAAACATCGGAAAGAAATCTGTGCACACCCGAGAAGAAAATCTGTTATGTGTGAAGTTCTCAATCCACATTAGGCCACGTAAGAACTACAGCTCAAGCTCTCTAATTCTAAAAGGAGTATTTATACCGTAAGGTATTCATTCGTATGCCACAGAAAACTGATAGCGGTAGAAACGTTTGCAGAACTACCCACGTAGGTTTCTGGAACCTCGCGGTGACTTATTGCCTTAATTATACACCTTCGCCGCTCTCGTATATTTCAGCAGCTTAGCACACGCTCACTTGTGCTGATATTTGTGGATAGATGGACTTTTTCACAATGAAGAATTGGGGTAGCGGTGCTGGGTAATTCAGTTGTTTTGATAGCAGTAGGTGCAGTCTCGGTGTGGCCTAAACTAAATACAATTCAAGGTTTACAGCGCAGCATAGTGGCGGCGTTTATAGCGCAGCGGCGCAGTGAACAAAAGGGATTAAAAACACACCAGAGGCGTAATGTCTAACGTTTTCAATTGATTAGATTTCGCATATAAAAACTGTCATTTGATTGCGATCGCGAGCTCAGTCTAGGCGTGAACTTAGCTAAAACGGGAGATTACCTACTGCTGCAATGTTCTGTCAATTAGTCCATCCATATATGAACCTATATCGAATTTGGAACCATTAATATAAATACGGAGATACACATCTCCTATTTGCTTATAGTAAAACCTCGCAGCCGATTTGCTCCCATTTCCTGATATCCGGTTCAACTCGCATTTCTCACGTGCCAATACGTATTTTGATCATCAAATCCTTGATGCGGTCTGGTTTTAGATATCGGGCCGGTGAACAATATTTCGGCAAACAAGTTTTTTAGAGCGTCCAAAATTGGGTGCGTCCCAAGTTATATAAAAACGTTAGATATAATTTAATATTATTAACGTTTATTATGTATAATTACATTATGTATAACACGAATCACTATAATTTCATTAAGTATAATGTTCGATTAGTATAACAGTTGTTTTATATACTTTCATAAGAAATAACATTTTTATGGGCTAAATTCATATTATATAACATATATAAGGTATACCGCTTATAATACGTAATAACTTCTTATATAACAATAATATGATATACTTTGTTTCTAAAATACTAGGTAAATTTTAAATTAAAAAAAAAATTAGGTGTTTATCAATACTTCAATTTTTGTATTGCTTTTTACCAAAATTAGCGAAGTTGTAGCAGCCGGTTAATTTTTGTATTGCATAGTTTTACTTCGAAATTTTTGCGCAGCGAGCGTATGTGAGCGAGCAAGATTAAATGGATGTTATAAGTATTGGTTGTTAGAGGTTGCGAATATTATATAATTTGATCGTTATACTCAATGTATTTATATCCATAGCTCATTATACACAATGAAATTATATATTTTATCATTATACGTTATGAGCATTTTAGCAAACATATATTTAAATTATAGAAAGTGAAGTTCTACGGAAAAGGTACGGTGTTTGATAAGAAAATTTTGTTTAGTGTCGTATAATTATTGTATTGAAGCCTGAATCTCTGCTTTACCAAAACAGGTTAAATACAATAAAATAAACTTTTCTACCTGTAAGAAAGAATTCGACGGTTAAAAGGCTACTTGATTCAAGCGCCATTTTGAAAACTTTACAGGAGAGCATTTTAAAGATTTGAAAAAATCACTGTTCCCAAAATACTTAATAAAAATTTAAGTGTGACCCCAATCATAAAGCGGCGTTTTTTTTTGCTAATTTTTGATACATATAAAATAAATAAAATATGTTTTTTTACGAAGTTAGATGTAACTGGAGCCATTTTGCACAATTCTCTGATCAGGGCAGAAAGATCTAAGTGCACAAATACGATTTATATGTTCAAAGCAAAATGGTTTAAGTTTATGTACACTTCTTTAATAGATCAAGGATAAATGATTTAAATCGCTCACTAAGTAGAAACTGTTCATGGATAAATGATTTAAAACGCCCACCTAGTTGTAAACTGTTTATGGATAAATGAGTTAACCGCTCACCTAGTTGTAAACTGTTCAAGCAAAAATGACTTAAATTAAAATAATTAATAATAAATTGTTTTAATCTCAAATACCTACCCGTGTTAATTTGTATGTAATTTAAACGCCATTTTTATTGCTAGGTGAAAGAATAAACCGATTTTAGTACGATATTTAGTATAAATAATAAACTAATATAAAGGAATCAAGCGAAAAAAGACTAAAAAGTGGTCAAGGAAAGTTAGCACAAGACAAATTGTTTCATATACTAGTTCAGGTAAGATTGCTTCAAGTGGGAGAAATATTATTGAAATGTTCAAGGCAAAATAACTTAAGTTACATGCATCAAAAATTCTGGTTAAAGCAAAATGAATTAACATCATATGTTTAATTTTATATGATCAAGTAAAAACAATTCAAATGTCGATGCCATTTGTTTCTATCCAATACTAAATGGCTTAAGTAACAAATAGTAAAAAAACGGTTTTTTTTGTGGATCTCTATACATGCTCTGAAAAAAAAACAACCAAATTCGCTACACTTGAATCCCCGTAAACCGGAATGATGCCCAAATTTTCAATGGAGCCAAGTGCCAAAAAAGTGCTCAGATTTATGTATGTATGTATGTAAATACTTTATTGTACATAAAACACAAAAATAATACAATAAGAAAACAACAAATCAAAAGAGTAAAAAGGCGAACTTATCTCTAAAAGGGATCTTTTCAAGCTAACCTAATTAGACCAGATTTATCTCAAACCCGGCTCAAACGACGCGGAAAAAATCACTGATTCCAATGATGTATATATATTTTTTTTTTATTTGACTGGATGGAAAACGAGCAAATGGGTCTCCTGACGGTAAGAGATCACCACCGCCCATAAACATCTGCAACACCAGGGGTATTGCAGACGCGTTGCCAACCTAGAGGCCTAAGATGGGATGCCTCACGTGCCAGTAATTTCACCGGCTGTCTTACTCTCCACGCCGAAACACAACAGTGCAAGCACTGCTGCTTCACGGCAGTATTAGCGAGCAAGATGATGGTAGCAATCCGGGCGGACCTTGCACAAGGTCCTACCACCTGCAAAAACTCTGTATATAACTCAATATCGCCCAAAATGGCGCTCAAATCAATTAGCCTTTTCACCGTCGAATTGTATTAGCTTTCACTAATTCGCACTTTTTAACTCAATCTTTGTTGGTGCCTAACTAATCGCTCTTTTTATCTAATCAAAGGATGACTGGTATTCCCTGTATCTGAACGATTGTTAATTGTGTTTCTTTCTTTATTTTTGTACACACATGTCATATGTATACCTTTTATTGTACAAAAATAAAGACGTGTGCACAGACATACGTACGTACGTACGTACCGAAAAACACAGCAGAATCACATGCCTTTATAATTATAAAGGCATTTGTCCTTTCAGCAAGCGTTTCACATTTTTGCTTTGTCAACTGTAAAAAGCTTTTGCGTAGTTAAATTTCTGAACGTTCAATGAACGACGATTCAATGCAAATCAATAGTAGATTTGGTTTGGGAGTGAACCATACTAAACCGATATTTATAAATAACGCACTTCGTAGTCTATAAGGAAATAATAGGTACATTATAACGAGTAGTAGAGTTAATGTAATGACGCTTAGCAAAAAAAGCTGTAAAGGTTTATAAGTTGAAAAACCCCTGACTTTATCATTTCAAAGTTCAATATCAAAATAAAAAAAAATCAAATAACTCAATATCTCAAAATCGGCTGACCCGATTTTGATGAAACATGTCTAAGAACCATCGCAAAATCTGCTTTAAAATAAAAAAAACCGCATTCAAATCGGTCCATCCGTTTAAGAGCTACGGTGCCACAGACAGACACACACACAGACACACATAGCGGTCAAACTTATAACACCCCTCTTTTTGCGTCGGGGGTTAAAAATAGATACAAAAGGATCTGCATTTCGAATAAACAGTTTCTGTGGGGTAATGAAAAAGTATACTTAGGCAGAGGAAAAAAGTGGGAGTTAAGGTACGTTGGGGTAATACCGGACGGATTTTAGACTAGTTGAGAGAGCCTGGTAAAAACTTTTTTCCCTCGGTATCAGTACACGTCAGATTGTTGAGATATGGCTTAAATGCTTAATGAGTTCGTTATGAATGTTTATTTTATAAAATCAACGGTTTATGTTTTCTACTGGTTGAAAGATAACACAAACTGTTCCTAAAGTGTTTCGATGAATTGACCATCAAGGGCGGATGTAGATGTAAAGGCACTCCTAATGCTCAGAGAATAAGGTCTCTAAAAGGAATATATCCGATGTTATCCCTTCTGAAACATATAAAAATTAGAGCCACCAATAACTACAAACTTAAGTATACCCGTTAGATTTTTTTTTTCGTATTTTGGTATCCGATCTTGCCCCTGATACAAAATTAAGGCGAATCTGTGACTCTCAAACTTTTTATGTCACTAGCAAAGCAAACAGAAAATATATGATATAACGATTACCCTTAAGAATTATTAAATACTTTATATTATTTTATATATGATACTATGGCATCCTTCCTACGGACATTTGAGATACTCATAAAACTGTTTACAGTTTGTGCTAGTGCTGCACTCTGACGGCAGAAAATTGTAGTAATATTCCCTATTCAATATATATCCGTGCTTGGAATTGAAAGTTACTGACGCTTGATCAAATATACAGGGTGGCATCGGGGTCGTGTAGCAACAAATTAGAATTAGACGCCTATTAATTAGAAATTTAACGCTGCAGATTAGTGCGTTAGGTTAATATTTTTTAGTAGATATGCAATTCAAATTCAAAGTAAATTCCTATTTTGAGTCATGATCAGATTGGTCATCCTACACAATTGACAATATTTCATATTTTCAAAAGATCTTAATTCGAAAACTATTACGGTAAAAAAACGTTGAGTACACAATTTTTTTAATTTTCCCTTATTTTTGGCAAAAAAACGGGAATTAGTGCGAAAGTTGACTTCCTTTCCCCTGCCCTTTTGAGTAAGACTCGACTAAAAAGTTAGTTATATCCGGTTGTTCATTTCAACATTTATTTTTGATGTGGCTTGTCAAATCAACATCTGTCACTAACCGTCAGTATCAATCTTATCGAATTTTGTTCAAATTGTAATAGCTCTAGATTTTTATTGGGAAAATGACGTCGTTTTACTTACGCCCTTTTAAACTAGTTTTTTTTTATACGAAAAATTTAGTTATAACGAAAAGGAAAGTTTCAGTTATCTTAAAATTTCGTCTACTTTTTAACAATAATACATAAAATAGAGATATGAAATGTTGTCAATGATTAATACATAGCTGTAATTAATCAAAAGCTATCTCCTGTATCTAAAATCGCAATCATTTACCGAGTTAAAAACAATAGGTTAGAATCACGACCTCGATGCCACTCAAATAATGTTTTCATTCAAATAACGGAACAAACGCAATCAGACAATCACATATTAAATCACAAACAATATTTTTAAGAAGTTTGACAATCACTGCTGTATTTTAAATGGGTTAAGATCGGATAGATTTCTTCCGATGTTTGACTGCGAGGGACAAGATCGGGTATCGGCCTACAGCGATCCTAGGTCTGTTTGGGCCGGTTTCTTTTAACTACCATCTTGCGAAACTAATTAATCTGACAAAATAACCACAAAAACAGCACCAGTTTCATCAAAATACACAAAATAAATTACAGGGGTAAGAACGGAGAGACAAATATAACCAAATTCGGCAGTAATTTGATTTTTTTTTTTTATTCGACTGGATGGCAAACAAGCAAGTGGGTCTCCTGATGGTAAGAGTTCACCGCCGCCCATAAACATCTGCAACGCCAAGGGTATTGCAGATGCGTTGCCAACCTAGAGGCCTAAGATGGAATACCTCAGGTGCCAGTAATTTCACCGGCTGTCTTACTCTCCACGCCGAAACACAACAGTGCAAGCACTGCTGCTTCACGGCAGGATTAGCGAGCAAGATGGTGGTAGCAATCCGGGCGGACCTTGCACAAGGTCCTACCACCTGCAAAAATTTGATTGCCACGTTCTTCCCCCGCATCCGGTATTACCCCAACGTACCTTATTTAGTATTTTTGCTAAAAGGTGTCGCACGGAATGACGTCACGCGGAACTATTTAACTGTCTAATATCTTCGTATTTTTTTGTTTTATTGACAAAAGACAATATATCGTCACTACTTTGAAAAAATCTCGTATCTTAAATCAATATGTCAACAAAATTGAACCTTGACGTAATGTTTGTAAAGTTCACTAAGAAAATTATCTATTTTGAGGTATGAGTTTTTAAAAAAGTAGGTAGTGACGATATGATGTTTCCAATATTTTGTAATAATATAACTGACAAATTTATTAGACGTTTATAGAACATTAGCCTTTTGTTTAGAAATATATAAATAAATCGGAATCAGTTGAAAGATGCGCTTTTGTCTCGACTCGTCCTGAGGGTATAAAACATACCCGCGCTAAAATTCCACATAAATCCAAACTAAAACTATGCCTTAAACCCGAATCGTATTTGTAATTTCAACAAAAGGATGAATGGGATTAACATTTCGCGGTTAACTTATGCGAGATTTAGATTCGGTTAGTAGCAATAATAGTGTTATTTTTATACAAAGTGACATGGTTGTAATTTCTCATTTTGGGGGTTAACGTTTGCTTCGTGAGGGTAACCAATAAGATGCCATTAAACATTGAGGATATAAACAGGAATTAGGATTCGCAATGCACTTGTTTTATCAGGTAAATGATAACTACCTACGATTGGGTAATTCCTGTGTTAAAAAAAATCTAAATACATTAAATGGGCCAATCAACTATGTTACCGACACTTTGGGAGTCTCCTGCGTTACCAAAATTGTCTCTGGCGTTACCAAAAAATCGTACTTCCAACAAGATATTTCACGGTTTAATAGGTTGAACTTACGTAGGACGGCATGTATTCATGTACACCATCTATTAAATTACAGAAAAAACATGTTTACTTAAAAAATCTGCAATTTTTTGAAAAATGTCGCGGACAGATTAGTGTCGGTAAAAAAGTTGATTGACCCAAATACGTCAGTTAGTCTATCAGAAAATTGGACAGCTATTTTTATCTTTTGTCCAGCAAACAAAAAATTACAAAGAAACACGTCAAATTTCGGGAGTGAGGGTCCATGACGTCACGCTGTGCCAAAAACTGTCGTTCGGCGTGATATCACGCGGAACTCTAAATAACTATAGTGTACTCATATGTGTTCTCAGAGCGGCCCTGTGTATATATATATATATACTACTTTCTGGACAAATAATTAAAAGTAAACACGGACCGCAAAATAAGGTTTAAGCGACACCTAGATGCGTGCGTAACTCGACTATACCTATAGTCCATTCAGCTTAACATTGGACTCTAAAAGGTAACAGAAAAAGGGGTCCTAAACATTTTTTGTGAAGTCGTAATAATGATGACGATGATGATGATTATTAAAATAAGTAATAAGATGAAGTCATCATTTTCTTTACTTTGTAAGTAGATTAATACGTAATGTAGATACTTACAAAATAACTCAATATTTAATACGTAATTTGCTAAATAATATTAATTCGATTTATATTTATACATTTAATAATTAAATTACGTGGACTCATCCGCTCTCATTCCCTGTTTAAAAATATTCTACTCGTAGTTTCTGCTATGATGTTCAAGCTTTTTTCCATTCCAAATTTCATCAAATTTAGTGCAGTGCTTTAGTTGTGAAAAGTTAACTATTCGTATAAATTGATTAAAGGCCATCACATTATGATCCAAACTGGCGATTAAAAACTATAAATAATGTACAGAATATTTCTTGACTTAACAATATTATAAACGTTCCGTTTAATACAGCATGTTCTTTACCTCTGCCTCTTAAGGTATTTTATAGGAAGACGTTTCTGTTTTTAACAAATAAGAAAAAGTTTTTTATTGTTTTTAAAGAAAATATATAATTGTTTTATTGGCTATACTATGTTGCGCTTTACCTAGCGCTGGCATGCCTACCCCTCTCAGGATGTGCCTGAGCCGCGTGTGCATGTGGTCCTGCTGCTGCACATCGCAGGCAGCGCGGCGCAATCAGTACTAGCATTGAATTTACCGATAGCTTCATGACAACAAAATTTTGTACGAGCAATGACTCATTTACGACACGGGTTTTCATGACAAAGCATATAAATGAGGGTTTTATGGGGGTTGCTCGGTAGCTTCGCTTTGACACTGTTTACGAGCAAGTTTTAAAACTATAATAATGAAGAATATTTATTGACTTATATTAAAGGCCGTTTATGCAGAATGTTCATTACCTCTGCCTCTTAAGGTATTTATAGGAAGACGTTTCTGTTTTTAACAAATAGAAAAAGTTTTTTATTGTTTTTAATTATCATATGAAAAATATCAAGGTTAATCTCACTACCATTAATTATAATTGAAAAGTTTGTAAGTCTGTATTTGTTTGCCTCTCTTCACGTCTTAACCGCTGAACCGATTTAGGTGAAATCCGGTATACTGACGGATAGTATTTACCTGGAAGTTCTGGGGAAGGGCATAGAATGGTTTTTATCCCGGAAAATTGCATAGTTCCCGCGGGATAGCAATAAACGAATTCTACGTGAACGGTGTCGCGGGCAACAGTTAGTTAATGAATAATGTCAGCTCTATATCTATTACGATTCTTTATGTATATAGCCCCGTTTGGTTTATGTGAAGTTTCCAAGCCGCACTGGGCCACGTGGAAACTACGGCCCAAGCCCTCTTATTCTCATAAGAGGCCTGTGCCAGCAGTGGGACATATAATAATGATGATGATGATGGTTTCGTTTATGACGCTTCAGAGACGGAACTCTACAAATGGTGTACTCGTAACAGGGATAAATCTGAAGATACTGTAACAATGTTTTCTGAAAATCTCTTTATACTTAACTGGAAACATAATGTATCTTGAGAAGGACAAGAGACCAGGAAAATATGAAATTTCCTATGGAAAATAGGATCTCCATATAAAGCCACGGTTGGCTAAACATATTTACGTTCTCGTTCTCTTGTAGCGCAAAACAAATTTTAAACACAATAAGAAGACTGGTGCAGATGTAGCGACTAATGTTTCACCATCATATTTTGTCGGAAAAGTTAGTACGATATGATTACTTGGAGTTAACACTTGACAGACGGGCGTGCCTTCAGTCAATTTTCAACTTTGAGGTATACAAATAAAATAGTTTTTTCATAATCTGTAAACGTGGGTAGCGGTATACTAAAAATGGCTTTATTTGTATCACCTCAAGTTGAAAACTGACTGAAGGCACGCCCATCTGTCAAGTGTTAACGCCAAGTAATCGTACTGTATCTATCTCGCTTTCTCAACTAGCTTACTGAAGTTTATTGAAGCTACTTGAGATAGAAAAAATATTCACTAGATCGGTAAGTAACTCTAACCCCCTGGTTCACCATCGATTGAATACATTTATTTGACGGGTAATGTGATGCCTTCTCTGTCTATTCGAACAAAACAAACAGAGGCGGCATCACATTTATACGTTAAATAAATTTTACCAATAGATGGTGAAACAGGGGTAAACCTTCCTTTGTAATAAACGAATAATAACATTGGACCTTTAGAATTAGATTTAAAGAGTGGATATGGTGTCCTGTACGGTCAAGGACTTTAATTCATGAGGCACCATACACCTTTTCAAAGAAAAGTCCTCGAATTTCCTTGTTAATTAATGTGATGTCATTATGACGTTTACTGTGAAATGGTTCCGTGTGGCTCGTGATTCATGAATTAAAGTTCTTGATCGTACAATAAACTAAATAAAAAAAACTAGAAATGGTTTTGGCCAGTTTTAGTACTTGACGAGTCCCAGGGTTTGCAGTCCCGGCCGGCGATCTAGATATTTTGTATGAATAATATAAATGTTTGTTCTCGGGTCTTAGATGTTTAATATGTTTTTATGTATGTATCT
>NC_133477.1:7231473-7259440 GCF_025370935.1 Choristoneura fumiferana
TTTTTTGTCAAGTGATCACAAAATTCTATATTTGCTCTTCGTGTCTGACATTTTTTAATGCGCAAGTTGTCTCCGCGTGGTTTCTGGAATTTTGCTATCAAGTTGCAAAAAACTAGGTACAATCACCATACAACGTGAAGAAGAAGAATATATTCCATCTTTAATTTAACTGACATTGACCCAAGCCTTAAGGCCACCATTGAGGGTTAATAATAACCTTTTTTTAATATGATTCCTTGTATTGTTATTAAATAAGGATATTGTAAAAAAAAATACTAACTTATTTTCAACTCTTAACTAACATTGAGACAATTTATTCTAAGGAACATAAACAGGATATAATAAGGTTGCGTTGTTCTACCACAGTGTAGTCCTGAATACTTATTTTATTCCGTTTTCTCGTATTTGTTGTTATGGCCGCAACAGAATACATTATCTGTAAAAAATTCAACTGCCATGGTTTATGTTATGAGATACAGCCTAATGACAGACGGGCAACTGAGTCTTAGTAATAGGTTTTATCCATTGGGTGCGAAACTCTAAAAACAGCCCTCTAGTTAGTCAAGCACTTACATACATAAACGAGACAAATGCTCTATGCAAGACATATAAGAGGCCTCATATTAAATCACAGGACAGGAATTTGAAAAGGTTAAATGAAATATTTTTTTAACAGTTTTTTCTTTATTCAAACTCCTTATCTCCATCACTACTGTCCGAATTACTATCAGTAATGTCGGAGTCTGATTCTGTTACATGAATAACAAATTTATCCACAACTCCAGTAATTAATCTGTCCAGTTTGCACATCTCATCTTCTACTTTTATGACGTGGTCTATACAAGACTGCCACCTTTGCGGTGTCACTTCTCGGAGGCCTTCATGAAATAACTCTCTGACCTCTGCCATTTTAAACGTCTTGTTATTTCAAATATTAGTTTGATTTTATCTTAATTGTAAATAGCACCAAATGTTATGAATACCTGAAGAAATACAAGCACAATACCAGTTTTTCAACCAAAAATCACGAAATGTATAAGTTTTTACTCACGCAGTATTTATGTAAAAGTAAGTAAACAAAATTACTTCTTTAAATTATAGAATCGAAATATAACTAATAAAAAGAATATTCTATCGTGTGTTTAAAAAAAAAGGAATGTACTATTGTACACACATTTTATTTCAGTGGCAACATTGTCGTAGATTTTTTGGTCTTGAATTCCAGTTTTTAGTTTAGTTTAAGAGAGAGCAGCCTAAGGTATAAAATATACCTAAACTTGGAAGATTCCGTATAAAATACGAAATCCTTAGAAAAATATTACTTAATTTTTTCGTAATGGCTACGGAACCCTATTTCGGGCGTGTCCGACACGCTCTTGGCCGGTTTTTGTGCTTACATTGTTCACGCTACTACTCGTATCGTCCGTAATACTCCTGCCGCTTCCGCACAAGGTAATACGTACGAGGGTAGTTCTACCAGCGTTTCAACCGCCATCAGATTAACTCGCATACCTAAAAAAACCAGCTAAGTGTGAGTCAGACTCGAGGACTCCGTACAAATTTAATTCCGTATTACCTTTATTCCGTCCATTGTTTTTCCTTGACTACATCTTACTTAACGGTAATCTCAGTTCAGCTTTCTAGGGCCAAGGGTTTGAGCTGGGTATTGCCGAGTGTCAGTCAATCCGTCAGAAGTTTTCTTTTTATATGTACATATATTAGTGTGCTTGCGGTATAATTTCAATGTTAAAATTTTATGTTAGCTATGGCTTCATCATCATCGTCATGTTAACCGAAAGACATCCACTCAGGCCTCCCTCATGGCTCTCCACTCAGACCGGTTTTGTGCTTTCCGCATCCACAGCTATGGCTTTATTTTTTCATTATGCATATCGTTACTACTTTGAAAAAATCTCGTACCTTAAATCAATACGTCATCAAAATTTACCCTTAAAATAATGTACATTAAGTTCACTCAGAAACATAACTGATTTTGAGGTACGTGCTTTTTTCAAAGTAGCGACGATAATGCGAATGAAGGTTGTGGTGTGGTGTGGTTTGACCTATGGCCTCTTAAGCAGAGGAACGTGGGTTCTATCCTGGGCTTGCATTTCTTGAGAATTTGTTTGTTTGTACCACTTAAATGTGAATGAAAACATGGGAAAAAAATCTGTGCACACCCGAGAAGAAAATCCGTTATTTGTGAAGTTCTCAATCCACATTAGGCCGCGTAAGAACTACAGCTCAAGGTCTCTAATTCTGCAAGGAGTATTTATACCGAAAGGTATTCATTCGAATGCCACAGAAAACTGATAGCGGTTGAAACGTTTGCAGAACTACCCACGTAGGTTTCTGGAAACCTCGCGGTGACTTATTGCCTTAATTATACACCTTCGCCGCTCTCGTATATTTCAGCAGCCTAGCACACGCTCACTTGTGCTGATATTTGTGGATAGATGGACTTTTTCACACTGAAGAATTGGGGTAGCGGTGCTGGGTAATTCAGTTGTTTTGATAGCAGTAGGTGCAGTCTCGGTGTGGCCTAAACTAAATACAATTCAAGGTTTACAGCGCAGCATAGTGGCGGCGTTTATAGCGCAGCGGCGCAGTGAAAAAAGGGATTAAAAAACACACCAGAGGCGTAATGTCTAACGTTTTCAATTGATTAGATTTCGCATATAAAAACTGTCATTTGATTGCGATCGCGAGCTCAGTCTAGGCGTGAACTTAGCTAAAACGGGAGATTACCTACTGCTGCAATGTTCTGTCAATTAGTCCATCCATATATGAACCTATATCGAATTTGGAAGCATTAATATAAATACGGAGATACACATCTCCTATTTGCTTATAGTAAAACCTCGCAGCCGATTTGCTCCCATTTCCTGATATCCGGTTCAACTCGCATTTCTCACGTGCCAATACGTATTTTGATCATCAAATCCTTGATGCGGTCTGGTTTTAGATATCGGGCCGGTGAACAATATTTCGGCAAACAAGTTTTTTAGAGCGTCCAAAATTGGTTGCGTCCCAAGTTATATAAAAACGTTAGATATAATTTCATATTATAAACGTTTATTATGTATAATTACATTATGTATAACACGAATCACTATAATTTCATTAAGTATAATGTTCGATTAGTATAACAGTTGTTTTATATACTTTCATAAGAAATAACATTTTTATGGGCTAAATTCATATTATATAACATATATAAGGTATACCGCTTATAATACGTAATAACTTCTATATGATATACTTTGTTTCAAAAATACTAGGTAAATTTTAAATTAAAAAAAAAATTAGGTGTTTATCACCCTTTAATTTTTGTATTGCAAAGTTTTACTTCAAAATTTGTGCGAGCGAGCGATGTGAGCGAGCAAGACGGTTCGGAGCAGAAGCGACTTGGATAGTTTAAACTATCGATGTTAGGTTTTTTTTTATAGCAGCGAGGAAACCGTAAAAGTGTTTTTTTTTTAATTTATACTTTTGAGCGTCATATTTTCCATTGTAAGATTAAATGGATGTTATAAGTATTGGTTGTTAGAGGTTGCGAATATTATATAATTTGATCGTTATACTCAATGTATTTATGTCCATAGCTCATTATACACAATGAAATTATATATTTTATCATTATACGTTATGAGCATTTTAGCAAACGTATGTTATATTTAAAAAAATATAGAAAGTGAAGTTCTACGGAAAAGGTACGGTGTTTGATAAGAAAATTTTGTTTAGTGTCGTATAATTATTGTATTGAAGCCTGAATCTCTGCTTTACCAAAACAGGTTAAATACAATAAAATAAACTTTTCTACCTGTAAGAAAGAATTCGACGGTTAAAAGGCTACTTGATTCAAACGCCATTTTGAAAACTTTACAGGAGAGCATTTTAAAGATTTGAAAAAAATCACTGTTCCCAAAATACTTAATAAAAATTTAAGTGTGACCCCAATCATAAAGCGGCGTTTTTTTTTGCTAATTTTTGATACATATAAAATAAATAAAATATGTTTTTTTACGAAGTTAGATGTAACTGGAGCCATTTTGCACAATTCTCTGATCAGGGCAGAAAGATCTAAGTGCACAAATACGATTTATATGTTCAAAGCAAAATGGTTTAAGTTTATGTACACTTCTTTAATAGATCAAGGATAAATGATTCAAATCGCTCACTAAGTAGAAACTGTTCATGGATAAATGATTTAAAACGCCCACCTAGTTGTAAACTGTTTATGGATAAATGAGTTAACCGCTCACCTAGTTGTAAACTGTTCAAGCAAAAATGACTTAAATTAAAATAATTAATAATAAATTGTTTTAATCTCAAATACCTACCCGTGTTGATTTGTGTTAATTTGTATGTAATTTAAACGCCATTTTTATTGCTAGGTGAAATAATAAACCGATTTTAGTACGATATTTAATAAATAATAAACTAATATAAAGGAATGCCCAAATTTTCAATGGAGCCAAGTGCCAAAAAAGTGCTCAGATTTATGTATGTATGTATGTAAATACTTTATTGTACATTAAACACAAAAATAATACAAAAAGAAAACAACAAAACAAAAGAGTACAAAGGCGAACTTATCTCTAAAAGGGATCTTTTCAAGCTAACCTAATTAGACCAGATTTACCTCAAACCCGGCTCAAACGACGCGGAAAAATTCACTGATTCCAATGATGTATATAACTCAATATCGCCCAAAATGGCGCTCAAATCAATTAGCCTTTTAACCGTCGAATTGTATTAGCTTTCACTAATTCGCACTTTTTAACTCAATCTTTGTTGGTGCCTAACTAATCGCTCTTTTTATCTAATCAAAGGATGACTGGTAGAGTTCCCTTAAAGGGATAAGGTCGTCTTTTGACATGTATCTGAACGATTGTTAATTGTGTTTCTTTCTTTATTTTTGTACACACATGTCATATGTATACCTTTTATTGTACAAAAATAAAGACGTGTGCACAGACATACGTACGTACGTACGTACCGAAAAACACAGCAGAATCACATATTATAAAGGCATTTGTCCTTTCAGCAAGCGTTTCACATTTTTGCTTTGTCAACTGTAAAAAGCTTTTGCGTAGTTAAATTTCTGAACGTTCAATGAACGACGATTCAATGCAAATCAATAGTAGATTTGGTTTGGGAGTGAACCATACTAAGCCGATATTTATAAATAACGCACTTCGTAGTCTATAAGGAAATAATAGGTACATTATAAATGTAGTAGTGGAGTTAATGTAATGACGCTTAGCAAAAAAAGCTGTAAAGGTTTATAAGTTGAAAAACCCCTGACTTTATCATTTCAAAGTTCAATATCAAAATAAAAAAAAATCAAATAACTCAATATCTCAAAATCGGCTGAACCGATTTTGATGAAACATGTCTAAGAACCATCGCAAAATCTGCTTTAAAATAAAAAAAAAACCGCATTCAAATCGGTCCATCCGTTTAAGAGCTACGGTGCCACAGACAGACACACACACAGAACAGACACACATAGCGGTCAAACTTATAACACCCCTCTTTTTGCGTCGGGGGTTAAAAATAGATACAAAAGGATCTGCATTTCGAATAAACAGTTTCTGTGGGGTAATGAAAAAGTATACTTAGGCAGAGGAAAAAAGTGGGAGTTAAGGTACGTTGGGGTAATACCGGACGGATTTTAGACTAGTTGAGAGAGCCTGGTAAAAACTTTTTTCCCTCGGTATCAGTACACGTCAGATTGTTGAGATATGGCTTAAATGCTTAATGAGTTATTTTTATAAAATCAACGGTTTATGTTTTCTACTGGTTGAAAGATAACACAAACTGTTCCTAAAGTGTTTCGATGAATTGACCATCAAGGGCGGATGTAGATGTAAAGGCACTCCTAATGCTCAGAGAATAAGGTCTCTAAAAGGAATATATCCGATGTTATCCCTTCTGAAAAAATTAGAGCCACTAATAACTACAAACTTAAGTATACCCGTTAGATTTTTTTTTCGTATTTTGGTATCCGATCTTGCCCCTGATACCAAATTAAGGCGAATCTGTGACTCTCAAACTTTTTATGTCACTAGCAAAGCAAACAGAAAATATATGATATAACGATTACCCTTAAGAATTATTAAATACTTTATATTATTTTATATATGATACTATGGCCTTTCTACGGACATTTGAGATACTCATAAAACTGTTTACAGTTTGTGCTAGTGCTGCACTCTGACGGCAGAAAATTGTAGTAATATTCCCTATTCAATATATATCCGTGCTTGGAATTGAAAGTTACTGACGCTTGATCAAATATACAGGGTGGCATTGGGGTCGTTGTAGCAACAAATTAAAATTAGACGCCTATTAACTAGAAATTTAACGCTGCAGATTAGTGCGTTAGGTTTAATATTTTTAGCAGACATGCAATTCAAATTCAAAGTAAATTCCTATTTTGAGTCATGATCAGATTGGTCATCCTACACAATTGACAATATTTCATATTTTCAAAAGATCTTAATTCGAAAACTATTACGGTAAAAAAACGTTGAGTACACAATTTTTTTAATTTTCCCTTATTTTTGGCAAAAAAACGGGAATTAGTGCGAAAGTTGACTTCCTTTCCCCTGCCCTTTTGAGTAAGACTCGACTAAAAAGTTAGTTATATCCGGTTGTTCATTTCTGACATTTATTTTTTGATGTGGCTTGTCAAATCAACATCTGTCACTAACCGTCAGTATCAATCTTATCGAATTTTGTTCAAATTGTAATAGCTCTAGATTTTTATTGGGAAAATGACGTCGTTTTACTTACGCCCTTTTAAACTGGTTTTTTTATACGAAAAATTTAGTTATAACGAAAAGAAAAGTTTCAGTTATCTTAAAATTTCGTCTACTTTTTAACAATAATACATTAAATAGAGATATGAAATGTTGTCAATGATTAATACATAGCTGTAATTAATCAAAAGCTATCTCCTGTACTTATCTAAAATCGCAATCATTTACCGAGTTAAAAACAATAGGTTAGAATCACGACCTCGATGCTACTCAAATAATGTTTTCATTCAAATAACGGAACAAACGCAATCAGACAATCACATATTAAATCACAAACAATATTTTTAAGAAGTTTGACAATCACTGCTGTATTTTAAATGGGTTAAGATCGGATAGATTTCTTCCGATGTTTGACTGCGAGGGACAAGATCGGGTATCGGCCTACAGCGATCCTAGGTCTGTTTGGGCCGGTTTCTTTTAACTACCATCTTGCGAAACTAATTAATCTGCCAAAATAACCACAGAAACAGCACCAGTTTCATCAAAATACACAAAATAAATTACAGGGGTAAGAACGGAGAGACAAAAATATAACCAAATTCGGCGGTAATTTGTTTTTTTTTTATTCGACTGGATGGCAAACAAGCAAGTGGGTCTCCTGATGGTAAGAGTTCACCGCCGCCCATAAACATCTGCAACGCCAAGGGTATTGCAGATGCGTTGCCAACCTAGAGGCCTAAGATGGAATACCTCAGGTGCCAGTAATTTCACCGGCTGTCTAACTCTCCACGCCGAAACACAACAGTGCAAGCACTGCTGATTAGCGAGCAAGATGGTGGTAGCAAGAAAAAATCTCGTATCTTAAATCAATATGTCAACAAAATTGAACCTTGACGTAATGTTTGTAAAGTTCACTAAGAAAATTATCTATTTTGAGGTATGAGTTTTTAAAAAATTAGGTAGTGACGATATGATGTTTCCAATATTTTGTAATAATATAACTGACAAATATATTAGACGTCTATAGGACATAAGCCTTTTGTTTAGAAATATATAAATATAACTCGGAATCAGTTGAAAGATGCGCTTTTGTCTCGACTCGTCCTGAGGGTATAAAACATACCCGCGCTAAAATTCCACATAAATCCAAACTAAAACTATGCCTTAAACCCGAATCGTATTTGTAATTTCAACAAAAGGATGAATGGGATTAACATTTCGCGGTTAACTTATGCGAGATTTAGATTCGGTTAGTAGCAATAATAGTGTTATTTTTATACAAAGTGACATGGTTGTAATTTCTCATTTCGGGGGTTAACGTTTGCTTCGTGAGGGTAACCAATAAGATGCCATTAAACATTGAGGATATAAACAGGAATTAGGATTCGCAATGCACTTGTTTTATGAGGTAAATGATAACTACCTACGATTGGGTAATTCCTGTGTTAAAAAAATCTAAATACATTAAATGGGCCAATCAACTATGTTACCGACACTTTGGGAGTCTCCTGCGTTACCAAAATTGTCTCTGGCGTTACCAAAAAATCGTACTTCCAACAAGATATTTCACGGTTTAATAGGTTGAACTTACGTAGGACGGCATGTATTCATGTACACCATCTATTAAATTACAGAAAAAACATGTTTACTTACAAAAATCTGCAATTTTTTGAAAAATGTCGCGGACAGATTAGTGTCGGTAAAAAAGTTGATTGACCCAAATACGTCAGTTAGTCTATCAGAAAATTGGACAGCTATTTTTATCTTTTGTCCAGCAAACAAAAAATTACAAAGAAACACGTCAAATTTCGGGAGTGAGGGTCCATGACGTCACGCTGTGCCAAAAACTGTCGTTCGGCGTGATATCACGCGGAACTCTAAATAACTATAGTGTACTCATATGTGTTCTCAGAGCGGCCCTGTGTATATATATATATACTACTTTCTGGACAAATAATTAAAAGTAAACACGGACCGCAAAATAAGGTTTTAAGCGACACCTAGATGCGTGCGTAACTCGACTATACCTATAGTTCATTCAGCTTAACATTGGACTCTAAAAGGTAACAGAAAAAGGGGTCCTAAACATTTTTTGTGAAGTAATAATGATGACGATGATGATGATTATTAAAATAAGTAATAAGATGAAGTCATCATTTTCTTTACTTTGTAAGTAGATTAATACGTAATGTAGATACTTACAAAATAACTCAATATTTAATACGTAATTTGCTAAATAATATTAATTCGATTTATATTTATACATATTTTAATAATTAAATTACGTGGACTCATCCGCTCTCATTCCCTGTTTAAAAATATTCTACTCGTAGTTTCTGCTATGATGTTCAAGCTTTTTTCCACTCCAAATTTCATCAAATTTAGTGCAGTGCTGTAGTTGTGAAAAGTTAACTATTCGTATAAATTGATTAAAGGCCATCACATTATGATCCAAACTGGCGATTAAAAACTATAAATAATGTACAGAATATTTCTTGACTTAACAATATTATAAACGTTCCGTTTAATACAGCATGTTCTTTACCTCTGCCTCTTAAGGTATTTTATAGGAAGACGTTTCTGTTTTTAACAAATAAGAAAAAGTTTTTTTATTGTTTTTAAATTATCATATGAAAATAGCAAGGTTAATCTCACTAACATTAATTATAATTGAGAAAGTTTGTAAGTCTGTATGTTTGTTTTTGCCTACCTCTTCACGTCTTAACCGCTGAACCGATTTAGGTGAAATCCGGTATACTGACGGATAGTATTTACCTGGAAGTTCTGGGGAAGGGCATAGAATGGTTTTTATCCCGGAAAATTGCATAGTTCCCGCGGGATAGCAATAAACGAATTCTACGTGAACGGTGTCGCGGGCAACAGTTAGTTAATGAATAATGTCAGCTCTATATCTATTACGATTCTTTATGTATATAGCCCCGTTTGGTTTATGTGAAGTTTCCAAGCCGCACTGGGCCCACGTGGGAAGTACGGTCCAAGCCCTCTCATTCTGATAAGAGGCCCGTGCCAGCAGTGGGACATATAATAATGATGATGATGATGGTTTCGTTTATGACGCTTCAGAGACGGAACTCTACAAATGGTGTACTCGTAACAGGGATAAATCAGAAGATACTGTAACAATGTTTTCTGAAAATCTCTTTATACTTAACTGGAAACATAATGTATCTTGAGAAGGACAAGAGACCAGGAAAATATGAAATTTCCTATGGAAAATAGGATCTCCATATAAAGCCACGGTTGGCTAAACATATTTACGTTCTCGTTCTCTTGTAGCGCAAAACAAATTTTAAACACAATAAGAAGACTGGTGCAGATGTAGCGACTAATGTTTCACCATCATATTTTGTCGGAAAAGTTAGTACGATACGATTACTTGGAGTTAACACTTGACAGACGGGCGTGCCTTCAGTCAATTTTCAACTTTGAGGTCATACAAATAAAATAGTTTTTCATAATCTGTAAACGTGGGTAGCGGTATACTAAAAATGGCTTTATTTGTATCACCTCAAAGTTGAAAACTGACTAATCGTACTGTATCTATCTCGCTTTCTCAACTAGCTTACTGAAGTTTATTGAAGATAATTGAGATAGAAAAAATATTCACTAGATGTGTAAGTAACTCAAACCCCCTGATTCACCATCGATTGAATACATTTATTTGACGGGTAAATGTGATGCCGTCTCTGTCTATTCGAACAAAACAAACAGAGGCGGCATCACATTTATACGTTAAATAAATTTTATCAATAGATGGTGAAACAGGGGTAAACCTTCCTTTGTAATAAACGAATAATAACATTGGACCTTTAGAATTAGATTAAAAGAGTGGATATGGTGTCTGTACGGTCAAGGACTTTAATTCATGAGGCACCATAGAACCTTTTCAAAGGAAAAGTCCTCGAATTTCCTTGTTAATTAATGTGATGTCATTATGACGTTTACTGTGAAATGGTTCCGTGGTGGCTCGTGATTCATGAATTAAAGTTCTTGATCGTACAATAAACTAAATAAAAAACACTAGAAATGGTTCTTTGGTTTTACATACCTACCTTAAGTACAGACAAGCCAAGACTTAGCCAAAGTTTAGCTTGAAGTCCCGGGTTCGATCCCGGCCGGGGCAGATATTTGTATGAATAATATAAATGTTTGTTCTCGGGTCTTAGATGTTTAATATGTATTTAAGTATGTATCTAATATATAAAATTTTCGGGTCACAATATTTGTGACCAAACTCCTCCGAAACGGCTTGACCAATTTTTATTAGGTCTGAGAATAGGACGTAAACTATTTTCATACTTCTACGCGAACGGAGTCGCGGGCATCAGCTAGTCCATACTAAAATTATAAATGCGAAAGTGTGCGTTCACGTCGAAACGGAGCGACGGATCGACGTGATTTTTGGCAAAGGGATAGTTAAGGGCCCGAGAGTGACATAAGGCTACTTTTTATCCCGGAAAATGCACAGTTCCCGAGGGAATAGCGCGTGATGATCGAATTCTACGCGTGCGAATCTGCGGACAAAAGTTAGTTTATCTATATAAGTATATTTATCCGTTGCCTATTACTCGTAGTAGTTAGTACATGCTTTGCTTAGGCTGGGACTAGGTTTCAATTCCAAATTTTTTGTTACC
Organism: Choristoneura fumiferana; assembly: GCF_025370935.1. NCBI lineage: Eukaryota > Metazoa > Arthropoda > Insecta > Lepidoptera > Tortricidae > Choristoneura > Choristoneura fumiferana. Next base: position 7,242,899 of record NC_133477.1, read on the forward strand.
TTTACGGTCATCCCGTAAAACCCATATCGAAAATACAAACTGAAATATAGATAGAAAAACCGGCCAAGAGCGTGTCGGACACGCCCAATATAGGGTTCCGTAGCCATTACGAAAAATTAAGTAATATTTTTCTAAGGATTTCGTATTTTATACGGAATCTTCCAAGTTTAGGTATATTTTATACCTTAGGCTACTATTTACTCATAAACTACTAATAATTCTCAAGCAAACTTAGCCTTTATAGTTTTCCTTGAAAGTTTGATATACTTAATATCCCTGATTTTCAAATTCCAGCTTTAGATTTTCGATTTAATGAAATTTGCACTAAGTCGAACCACTGGCAAAAGCGTACTATAGGGTTGATAGTCACCCCCACTTTAGTCTAGGAGGTACCCTAAAAAAATTTTTTTTTGAATTTTTAATTATACCATTTTGTCGGCATGGTTTACCTATATATTCGTGTAAAATTACAGCTTTCTAGCATTGATAGTCCCTGAGCAAAGTCGCGGACGGACAGACAGACAGACAGACATGGCGAAACTATAAGGATTCCGTTATTGCCAGTTTGGCTCCGGAACCCTAAAAACCAGTAAAATAAAACCAGCGCTGGCAATCGAACCCAGATCGTCAATCCGTGCCACGTGCTATACCACTACACCACCACTTGGACAGTGATACAGACACGAATTCCTCCTATGCACCACATATCTCAGCTTGTTTGTTTTCTTATTTAGTCACTTAAGCAGCGACATTAGCGACATCTATGCTGTAGCGCTCATCCAGAAACTTTCAGCACCCCATTGGAACTAACCGCTCACCCGGACAAGAGATGTCGTTATTAAGCAATCAAATTAAGATTGGTTTTTGGGAATCTTTTTGTATTTTTTATTTCAATTCCAAATGTTTTGTTCCTTTTAGGGTCATCCCGTAAAACCCATCAAACAATGGCTTAAGCAGCGACACTAACATTAACATTAAACAATCACAAATGTGACGCAAATGACTAAGTTGTCAAACGGTCCTCATGATAGTAGTGTGATGTAGGTAGTTTGGCGTCACGTGACTTGTGTCACTTACGTCAGTTTGGAATAAACTGTCCAACGGTCTTTACGTGTTTCCTTGCTGTACATTCCCGAATTACCCAGGAGTTCTCCCAGATTGCTGAATACATCACAAGTACCAACTAGCGTATCATAGAAACTCATTGTACCATTAATCAGCCAAATATGTGGTCTACCACCCTAAAGTTGATCTCGTATTGTTTGCATGTCATAAAACAATAAAGCCAATAGACGTGTGTCTGTCAACTTGAAAGTTCGACTATAGCGATATATTCATTTGATAGGAACTTGTTTAAAAATGCTTTTTCTGCTACAAAAGGCACGGCTTAAAATGACTAACTTTATTGTGTCTAGAAGTTTCGAACGCTTCCCGGGATTTTGTTTGGAAACTTCGCGTGGTTCGCCAAATTGTTTGATTTATGTCCGTGACGGAAACGAGTTTGAACGAACAATAGTATGCTTTTCTGCTTAATTTATTTAATTTTTAACGCTCCGCGTATTGAATTAGGTTCGGCCAACTGTGTGATTGCTGTTCAGTGCGTGCCAGAAACAGATCTAATGTCACCATGTCTGGTGTAAACGTGTTCGTTTTGTGATAATTTCGTTTATGTGTATTGTGTACGCTGAGTACGGCTTACACTGAGTGCCAATTGCAGATTGCTGTTCAGTTTTAAAGCAAGTCTGTGTTTTTGGATTGCATTGATTTAGAAGTCTGATTTTTGCACTGGTTCAAAGGATAGTAGACCTGTATTTGATATTATTTTCAGTTTGATATCTCAACGCATTTCTGAGAAAAAGAGTCATGCTTGGTAGACAGACATACAGACAGAAGAACAACAGAGTGATCCTATGAGGATTTCGATTTTTTTATTTTGAGGTACGAAACCATAGAAAACAATAACAGTCATTATGGCGTTAATTTGTCGGTGTCGTCTGTATTAATATCCTTATTTGCATACAGCATTAATTGTTTCAATAATCTGTTTAATCAGTTACTTTGCGGGAGTCCACATATTTCAACTAAAACCAATGAAGCAATGACAGTTATAAAAAAAATGTGTTCACTTTTTTAACTTTTTTGTCGGTTTCTGGTAAAATTATGTATTTTTTGTTCAACAAAAATCAGATCTTATTTAACTTTCAATTAGTTCACAAAATTAATAACATCCGTAATTTTTTTAACACTGTAGGCCCTACAGTATAGGGTGACGGCACCAATCATGGACATGTTAAGCACAGTAGTATCCAGTAATGGACAGCAAGGATTCAACGCCTTATAGCTCACCATTCATGAACTTTACCAGTTATGTATGATCATCAGTTATCTGCACATAAGGGTTATTAGTTTTAGAAAAAGTAGCGTCCGTTTCTAAATATTCAAGAAAAAATATTCCATTATTGATTCCTGTCCTGATTGGTGCCTTCACTCTAATCGTAATTCAAATTCAGTATAGTAGGTATTTTTCGGATATAATTTTGAAAGTCGACCATCTCGATCACTGAAATAATCGAAATGTTACATATTATACACAAACTAAAGTCGATGCCATTAGCCGTTGCACAGTTCCTTCTGCGGACACTATCCTGGCCAGACTACCAGAATTTCACTAACAGGTCTCCAAACTAACATACTATTTGCATAATTTTTAAACTACAACACACATACTTGGATTATTGAAGCATTGGGAGCAACAAGGGCGTTCTCTATTTTACAACATACGCCCTTGCTTCAAATGCTTCAATTACATAATACTTAGTACCTATTTATAAAGAAATATCCTAGACTTAAAGTGCACAAATTTAAAAATAATTAAGCACACCTACTTGTTATGAGAAAGTTTCAATGGTAGTGGCAGCGTTCCTTTGAAAACCTAAGCTAATTCTTTGTCCGAGGATGTTGTTAGCTTTTCAGTACCCTGTAAAATAACGTACATACAAATTAAGGATGCAATTTAAATAAAAGATTTTGATACTTTATTGAGCCACTAATCTTGAGAAGTTCGAAGTATAACCCCGTGTTTTAAGGTAGCTCTACTCTACACATCTCGCGCGTTCAAAATGTAACCTTCTGCTTTTAGCTTAAAATTGTAATTCGTCAATATTGAATATACCTTTCGTCATTTCAGTGTACTGTATTACCCATTCACGTGTCGCTGGTTCACCAAGCTTGAATGACGTTGCTTAATGCAGTTAATCTGTGGCTGTTGTAGTCTTGAAGCTTGTGGCTGGGTAGGAATTATCGAGGCTTATGGATCTCCGTATATCCTTACTGTTCTATAACGTGTTTCTTTTGACTGGATTATTCGTTGTTTTTTAAATTCTTATACATTCTAGCAAAAAATGGTTCACTCGTGTGTCCGTATATCGCAGCAATTTATGTTTAGCGTAATAATTGTTTGTAGCGCATTATTATTTTAGCGTCAACTTAACAACAAACTTTTGCATCTATAACTTTAGTAAGAATAGGATAATATTTCTAAGTGCATAGTGATTTTTTTTTAAATGAGAAGTTTGTGATACTGCATGACAGTGGCATAGCGTTACATATTTCCTTGGTTAAGTCGAAGAAAAGATCGCCTACATGTTTTGTAAATCCTGAATGTCCTGTTGTTATATTTTGTAAATATTGGGCAAGCCGGCGGGAATAAGGTTTTATAGACGCTTCGCCACTGATACATTAGTTAGCCTAAATTATGACCGAGGACAATATATAATATATTAGGTTTACCTACAATAGATTAAATATACGAATCATGCGTTGAACAAAGTGATGCATTACAACCCTCTTATTTATAAGCATTAGTTGAGGTTTTGTTAATTTAACATGCCTTCGTCCATCTTTTCTATCTGGCACTTTGTTATTTCGTCTTTGTCAGACATAGACAGAGCTTAAATATTTCCATAAACAGAATGAAAAATATTTTATTCACAGTTCCAAAATCATCATTTCATCATATCGAAAAAAACTACAATTTAAAAGGGATGCCCTGGTGCAAGCGGCCTTGGATGGCCTAGTGGTTTAACCTATGGCTTCTCAAGCAGGATCACAGCTTCAAATCCCGGCTTAAGTCTCCGAGTTTCTCAAAATTCATATGCGTAATTACAATGGAAATTTACCACGAGCTTTACAGTGGAGGAAACCTGAATAAGCATGCAAAGCAATCCATTGGTGTAATAAAAAGTGTTCGATTCGCACTGGGCCAGCGATACCTGGTCCAGACTCTGCATATGTTGCTACACACAATCGGTGCAGCAATGCTTGGGGGTAGCTTTGTAATTTGTAAAAGAGACATGCGAAGAATGTGTTTGTCATGAACCAATAGAAACGATTAATTTACCTATCCTAGCTTAGCGCAGTTCTAATGAAAACAGCTCTCCGGTCCGGATCGAGGATATGTAAATGAAGCTTTTCCCTATTGGGTCATGACAAACACATTCTTCGCATGTCTCTTTTACAAATTACAAAGCTACCCCAAGCGTTGCTGCACCCATTGTGTGTAGCATATGTTTGATCAAGATGTTTTTCAGCTTCTGTGTATTCGTATATATCGGTAAAATTACTTTGGGTCGTTTCTTGGGTCCTCGATATAAACAAATAAATATAGATATGAATTGCTCGTTGAAAGATGGAAGATAAATGAAAACAGTAACTCACAAAATTGATAAGACAAACTTTGCCTAAACTTGAACAGCTCTCTATAATTTGGAAGTATTATGGAGCTACAATAAATTGTTCTAAATTGGCATCAGCTCATCCCATTCACGTTGGCAAAAGAATTAAATATATATCATTCACTCCAGCAAAAATGTTTTGTTATTTAAATTTGAATAGTAAAAACTCAAATGGGCGGCGTTCGGCCGTAAAACCTTCCACCGCTTATGTAAATGAAGTTTTTGATTTTTTAAATAAAAATGTAGGTGGCTCCAGAGGTTTTGTCCATTATACTGTGGCCATAGATAAAACCGAACAAGTGCAAGCTGAAGTTGCGTTGAGAGGGATTCGTACGATAAATTAAGTTTTAATAATTAAGTATATTTTTTTAATCTAACCCACAGTGATTTCTGGTAACCGAGAATTTTGTTATTTACGAGTAAGGCAGTAAATATATTGCAGTATATTTCTTGTCTTAGTCTAGTTGTATATTTTTAAATGCGTTGACCAAGCGATATTGGGATAATTTTCTTAGTTAATAATCATATAAATTTCTACATATTGATAAAGTTATAATAATGGTCTTAATTTTACGCACAGCCCAAATCAGTGGAGCTTGACATTTGGGTGAAGACCAAAAAATTGCACACCTTAAAGCAGGTAGTTTAAATAACCATTATTTTTTCCATCATCACATGAAAATTAATCATAAATTTGTATGGATAATTTTCGTGTCACAATGGAAAAAAAAATGGTAATTTTAATAACTATCTGCGTTAAGGTGTGCAACTTTTTTGTCTTCACCCATTTGCCATTTGGCAGACATTATTTCTTTAGGTTCATAAGGATGCACTAAGAAGGCTTTTTTTTCGAAATGTCCAAACACGGAACCTCTAAGTAGCAATAATAATTTCTGTCAGATCCAATTTAGCATCAAACAAAAGTGTAAAGTGCGTTAGCAAACTAACCCGCAGCAATAGCATCCCAGCCAAGACTACGTGTGACAGCTGTGTGATGTATACTCCTCTTACGGCCGCAGCGTAACGATTTATGTGCCTTTCTGTACACAGGGGGAGCTAGCAACCACTTTACAATTCAAAAACAGGAACAATATGCACGCCCCAAGAGGAAAAGACGTAGATAAAGTGTACGAACAGGCGGGCTGTTAAGGTAAATTTACACGTAGTGTCGCGGAGTGATTTTTAGCATGTGGCCACTTAACTGGCTACAGAGGGAAGTGTTTTTTTGTACGGTTTTCCCAGTTTAACAATTCGTTCTTTCCAGTTTTAAAACGGCGTTCTTTTTATTAAATCCCAGTAATATTTTCCATGTGACAGTTGGTAAGTTTTTTTGTTTGTGTGTTTGATAATGATGAGATTAAATTCGGTATAAAGATAGTTTGAGTCCCGGGGAAGGACATAGGTTGTACTATATCTATTCTGTGACATAGGATAGTTTTATCCCGTAAAATTGCACAGTTCCCGCTGGATAGCGAAAAACGAATTCTACGCGGATGGAGTTGCGGGCAACAGCTAGTGATTTAACGAAACAGAGACTGAGAGCGGTTTTGTAAATATATAGTATTTAATATTAATTTTTTTCTTCGACTGGTTGGCAAACGAGCAAGTGGGTCTCCTGATGGTAATCAGATGGAGATCACCACCGCCCATAAACATATGCAATACCAGGGGTATTGCAGATGCGTTGCCAACTTAGAGGCCTAAGGTGGGATACCTCAAGTGCCAGTTATTTCACCGGCTGTCTTACTCTCCACGCCGAAACACAACAGTGCAAGCACTGCTGCTTCACGGCAGGATTAGCGAGCAAGATGGTGGTAGCAATCCAGGTGGACCTTGCACAAGGTCCTACCACCTGCAAGTAGTCGTATGCCCTGACGAATGCTTCCATGGGTTCAAACCCGGGCTCGCATCTCTTTGTTTTTCGAAATCCATTGCGAAATTGCATTCGAAATTTACCACGAGCTTAATGGTGAAGGAAAATATTGTGAGGAAATCTGCACCAACTTGTGAGGCAATTCAATGGTAATTGTAAATTTCCCAATCTGCACTGGGCCCGCGTGGTAACTAAGACCCACGTCCTCTTATTCTGCGAGTAGGCATATGCCCAGCAGTGACGTATACCTATAGAATGAGATTATGACGAACTGCATCCACACATCCTACATATATATGATCCTACATCAATCAACCATTCAGACAGCGCTGTGTCTGTCATACAGCAAGTCAAATATCTGCAATGCAATTACGCTCACTTGACTCCTAAAGACTTAAGTATGACAAATGCTGTTTTGAGGAAATCAGCACTACGGCTGCAACTCGTGAACAATACGTAAGTCACTTTGCAGAGTTTAATTAAATAACTTTGGCCTTACATCGACGACTTGCTGCTGATATACAGGGCGTAAATGGAATACAAGCCAATGCTTTACCAGGCTAGTTTTGGTTGAGCTAAAGCGGAGTTTTCTCTTTGAGAGTAAATAATATCATTCGAGTAGCAATACATTCATCCATCACATTATAACTAGCCCGGTAGCAATCCACAGAATGGAAATTTTTAGCGCCGCTTGGAAGGAAAGTATAGTCTAAAATGCTGAAGATGGGAAAATTTACTGAAAGAAAACATTTCATTATTTCTAAACGATTTTTGAAAATACACTCGCTACACCTAGGAATCAAACTGACTACAATAAAAATAAATTAATCCTTACAAAAAACTTTTTACCTTACTTAAAACATAAGAATCAAATCTCTAACAAACATCATCATCATCATCATGCATGTTGTGTGTATGTGTTTGTTATGTTGTGTTGTGTATTAGTCTGTTCTTGCATAGTAAATTAGTAGAATGATTTTACTAGTATTGTGAAAACCTGGCTTCATCAGCTTAACATTATAAATGAGAAAAATTGTGCATGAGTGAGCGTGCGTGCGCGTGCCTAAGTGTGTGTGTGTATATATGTGTTTTTGTTTATTACCCTATGACTCTACCACGCTAAAACAAATGAACTAATCCGGATGAATATTTAGGTACGTAAATAGTTGGGTTAAAGGGTAACAGCTACTTTTTATTTCGATATTCCGACGGAATCGGGATGTAAGTAGCTATACATTTTAGTCAATCCCAAAACTAAAAGGAGTTAAGTAAAATGTTATTTCAACTTTAAATATTTGCTGTAGAATCCACCCTGTAAATACCATGTAATGAACAGAGCTTTAATTTCCGGAAAACGCCGTTGCAATGTACAGTTCATAGATAAAAGCTGACGTCTAAAGCAAGTTCTTGAAGACTCGAAGTACGACAGAAAAGATCGTTTTAAAGCGATATGGGCGCTGCGCCCATTGAAGGAGTTCTTTACTTTAGAAAGGTGTCTTTTTGGTAGCTTGTTAGTTATTTTAAGAAATCAAATACCAACCAACCAAGTGGTTACAGCGGAAGACTATTATTACTACAACTTGCTTTTATTTTTATTTTTTCTTAATTTTGTCTACATGTAATGTGAATGTTTTACGAATAGCGAATAAAATGTTTCTTAAGTATTATTATTTTTAAATGCGTGTTGGTGCGTGTCGTGCACCGTGGGATCCCTACAATTTTGTAGATATCTTTGAATGTCCAGTGTTAGCAGAGCCCCTAAGTGCAGTGTGGAGCCATTTTAGATGTTTACTATAGATTATACTTAGACAGTAAAGCCGTGGTGGCCTAGTGGTTTGACCTATCGCCTCTCAAACAGAGGGTCGTGGGTTCAAACCCCGGCTCGCACCTCTGAGTTTTTCGAAATTCATGTGCGGAATTACATTTGAAATTTACCATGAGCTTTGCGGTGAAGGAAAACATCGTGAGGAAACCTGCACAAACCTGCGAAGCAATTCAATGGTGCGTGTGAAGTTCCCAATCCGCACTGGGCCCGCGTGGGAACTATGGCCCAAGCCCTCTTGTTCTGAGAGGAGGCCTGTGCCCAGCAGTGGGACGTATATAGGCTGGGATGATGATGATGATGATACTTAGACATGAAAAAAAATCAAATTTTAAACGTGATACAAAATTAGCGTTGGAAAACATAATCCATTAACTAATTTGTTGAAATTAGTTTGATAAAAGTTGCAGTTTCCATACGTAGTTTCATTTATGATTGCTTCCTGTTTTTGTTCAAATAGGGTCTCCGATCAACCACCATCACAGCTATTGAGCCCAGCATAAGCTAAGACCGACGCCTATCGCCAATTGTTGAGATGCATTCATCATCATGTCAGCCGTAAGACGTCCACTGGACTGTTGGACATAGGCCTCTCCCATAGACCTCCAGTTGCTTCGGTTGGAAGCGGCCTGTCACCGTGAACTCGTGGCTTTAACCAGGTTATTTGTCCATCTCGTTGGTGGACGTCCTACGCTGCGCTTGCTGACCCGCGGTCTCCATTCGAAAACGTTTCGGCCCCAACGGCCATTTGTGTTCTTTGTGCTATGTCTACCCATTGCCATTTCAACGAGCTAATTCGCTTGGCTACGTCGGTAACCCTCTTCTACGTATCTCCTCATTTCTGATTCCATCCCGTAGAGAAATCCCAATTTACTGCATATATTGTCTAGAATTTACTAAGCTTGAAACACTAATTTTGTACGTTCGTGAACGTTCAAAATTTCACCCTGTATATCTACTATTGTAGATATGTTTTATTTTATTAACTCGAACGCAGACACTGAGCTCAGTGTAATTTGCCAACATATCTGGCAGCGCGATCCTACTTAGCTACCGCACTCTGTTTTCATGAGGGCGGGTAATCCGGGCAACTGCGGGCAATCCGCTTCAGACCGGTCCAAACTAGTATTGGTGAAGGAGGGCTTATCTTTTGTTGTGTAACTCATGAATTTAATTGAAAAAAAAAAGTAATACCTATTGTTTCGAGTATTGATTACCTATGTAAGAAATTACATATATGTACGAGGTATTTTAAAATTAATTCGACATTACTTCCAGCAATCGGTTGGGTTTTGCCACAGAATTATTAAACTAATATTATAAATGCGAAAGTAACTCTGTCTGTCTGTCTGTCTGTCTGTCTGTTATTTCAGTCGAAACCACTGAACCGATTTTGATGAAATTTGGTATATAGGTATTTGAACCCCAAGGATCAACATAGGATACCTTTTATTCCGGCAACCGCGCGATAATAGATCTGCGCAGACGTAGTCGCGGGCATAAGCTAGTAAGTAATAGTTTTGCATAGTATTTTTTGTTTATAATTTTGACGATTACACACTTTCAACATCCACCAATGTATGGAAAATATTTTTTAACCCTAAATAAAAAAAAACGTAAATCATTTTCAGGGCAATTCCAGTGAAACGAATCCAATTTAAATCCTACCACCTGCTAAAATATCCCGAATACATTTTAAAAGGTCTTGTATATAGATGAGTACTCGTAACAGTAAATATCATTTCAAACGAAACGAAAATAAAAATGATAACAAAAAATAATGGTGATAGCGAGCGGCCAACAGCACCAGTTTTAAACATGATAAATATCAGGAACGTGAAGTATATGTACTTTTCTTTTAAATGGAATTAGAAAAAGACCGACTGATACTGATCGCGACAAAAACTATGTTTTATTTATTTGGAACTGCTCCAAGTCTGCAAAGTTGCACGTCTCCTTGAAATTCACCCATCGTTGATACAGTATGGTTTCTGTTATTTTTTTTTACAAAATTGCGAAGAATGTGCGCTTTTAGTTGTGGCCCACTGGAAGTATTTCTATCAGGGTTCCGTGGCCAAATGGTAAAACGAAACCCTTATAATTTCGTCCAAACGACGAAACTTTTGTTTCTTTCTTGATATTGAGCCGGTTTTTATCTTATGGTATTGCCATGTCCGATCGTCTCGTCTATCCGTACCGTACGCGGCTTAGCTTAGAGACTGGTAGTACTAGAAACCTTAATTTTGTATGAATATATACCTATATATATTAGTTATTACCATTTGGTCGGATATTACTCGTTAACAGGTCAGGGCTACTAGGCTGTATTAGTTTAGTTCAGCCTGAGGAGGGGTATACGCTTTCCCCAAAGAAAATTAGTATAATATTTTGCAAATTATAGGTAATAATATTTTTCCTAATATTTAAAAAAAAATTACCACTGTCCGCGAAATTATTATTATTCGCGGACAAAGTGGTAAATATTTTTTTTATAAATATCCGACCAAATGGTAATAACTACATATTAAATATTTGCCGTATTTTAGTATCAGAACCCTATACTTTGAGTGGCCCGACAAGCACTTGGCAGGTTTTTTACTCTATTACTTTGTACCTACGAATGAACACACACCGAAATTCAGATTATTAATCGAGATTAGGATTTATACGGTATGAAGCAAACCTCGGGGTTATTGAACTTTCTCTTTACAAAGTGTGAAATATGATAGATTCAAATAGAAATGATGAATGAAACTCCTTTCAAAATACAATCCAAACGCTTCGTCAATCTATACAATTTCATTACACCGGGCTGAAAGATAATTTATTAAGATTGCCTTTGATATCAGTTCAAAAACATTAAACACTTGAATTGTTGAGAATGAATTCAGGTTGGCCCCACTAACAGACCCATTAAAAACATTTTCCTACTTCTAGGTAGTATCTCTACAGAAGAACGTATTCAAGTCTTCGCACAATTATCTACTCCACACCACTTCGGCACCAACTAACACAAACTTAGGTTGAGTAGTAAACCAGGTGATGCACCCAATGGTCACTAGTAGTGTCAAAGAGGACAATGCGTAGTCAATACCTATGTTTGTGTGTGTTGTGACTTCAAGGAAGTAGGTATTCCATTAAGATTTAGCCACGTTATGTAAGCAAAAACCGGCCAAGAGCGTGTCGGACGCGCCTAAAATAGGGTTCCGTAGCCATTACGAAAAAATTAAGTAATATTTTTCTAAGGATTTCGTATTTTATACGGAATCTTCCAAGTTTAGGTATATTTTACTCATAAACTACTAATAATTCTCAAACAAACTTAGCCGTTATAGTTTTCCTTGAAAGTTTGATATACTTACTACCATACTGAATTTTTTCAAATTTTTCACCCACCGTTTTGGATTTTAGAGGGCGCCCCCGCTCGATTTTAATGAAAATTTGCACTTTAAAGTTGAATATTTCGCAAACAAATCACTGAATCGATTGACGATAAAAAAATACGCCTCCAATATTTTCTGACAATCTAACTGATAGACTATATAGAATATAGGTTACCCTAGAATCTACCCAATTCTTTTTATCGCAACAATTCCGTCGTCCTATCAAGAATCGACAGCGATTAAGGCAGTTTTAACAGAATGTGATAATGGGCACACAAATGGAACCATTTCGGCCGCGCGAGCCATTTCCTATTCATAAATTCATGACTAACATCGACTGTAATGGCGCGAGATTAAAGATGTACAGAAGCGAACCTAGCTTTGAGTATTCTCAAGGCGATGTTGCCGCTCGACCTCGCTGAGACCGGCTTAGGAAGGTAGTGAACCATCCGCAAAAGTCAGGACCACACTCGTTGAACTTTTATTATTTACTCTACCTCTGAAACCTATATTTTCCTATTTATAATGCAAGGTAGAGTTCTTATTGCCACTGCCTCAGTTTGACTGATAAGGAAGCAAAAGAAATAAGAAATGGTAAGTCAAACACTAGCATGCAAGGCTAAAACTAAAAATCAAACTCTTCCGTTCTTATATTACTCTTATATTGCTCTTATAAATATACAGTACATTACAGTGGTAGCGTTAATAGAGAAGTACTACATATTTAAAAAAAATCAAACGGATATTGACATACCAAGTGATAGGACTAGCTCGCATTGCTATGTGATACGAGTACGAAGATTGTGCTGATTTGATCATAGGCATACTCACATCGAGATTGGGATACAAACAAGTCAAAGAATCTTCGATTCTGTTTTTATTCTACATTGATTTTGTGTTTTTTTTTTCGATAGTCTCGGTTGGTGGTCAAATTTGAAATGCAAATGAGGGAGTTCCTTTTGCAGTCGTACAGCGGCAGTTATATTGTACTTTGATATCCTTAATAGGTTTTTAAAGAGTTGTCGCGCAGTAGCAATAAATCTACACTTTGTTCATAAGATCTTTATATTTAACGGTCAAACGTACTTCACCAAATCAAAAGAAAAAGTAACTAGAATACTTATCTCATTCTGTTATTAATTATTTTTGATGAGTTGAAGTTAGCATAACTTTCAATTATTTATTTTACTTGAAATGTAATTTGAAATATAAATCATCATCATCATCCCAGCCTCCCACGTATATACGTCCCACTGCTGGGCACAGGCCTCCTCTCAGAACAAGAAGGCTTGGGCCATAGTTCCCACGCGGGCCCAGTGTGGAGTGGGAACTTCACACGCACCATTGAATTGCTTCGCAGGTTTGTGCAGGTTTCCTCAGGATGTTTTCCTTCACCGCAAAGCTCGTGGTAAATTTCAAATGTAAACCGCAGATCCGAGATGGGGATCGATTTTATTGAAAATTTGAAAATTGAATCGAAAAGCTTAGCATAATGGTTTAACGATACATTATCAATGAGATTTACGATTTACTTTAAACTAAATTTTTTTTAAACTTTTAATTGTACCATTTGTCGGCATACGACGTATACGTGGTACGGGTGACGCTTTCTAATACAAAGTCTTATGACAAACGAGTTACGACATTACAGACATGTAAATTATAATGTAATTTTTAATTTTGAATAAATAAACTAAAAAAGGTACCTTTATACTGCGTGTTTTTCTTGATTTCCGTTACCTTCGACAAGCAGTTCAGTATCTTATTAAATGCTTCAGAGGCTCAGTGCCCTTAGTGTAAGTTTTCGGTTACAAAATAAGTCTCGATCGCGTTCGCGTTAAAATCTCAATTTGTATGGAAACACGAACAGCGCCTCTAGCGGAACGTTTGCAATGTTTTTTCCATACAAATTGAGATTTTAACGCGAACGCGATGGAGACATATTTTGTAACCGAAAATTTACACAAAGGGTACTGAATCCTGAAACTTCATTCAAGAATGGCTAACATTTGTGTGCTTACCAGTTACTTATATAAAAAAACCGGCCAAAAGCGTGTCGGACACGCCCAAAATAGGATTCCGTAGCCATTACGAAAAAAATAAGTAATAATTTTCCAAAAAATTTCGTATTTTGTAATATTCCAAGTTTAAGTTTGATATACTTACTATAATCCTGAATTTTTCGAAATTTCTCCACCCACTGGTTTAGATTTTAGGGGGGGGGATGTTCGATTTTAATGAAAATTTGCACTTTAAAGTTAAATATTTTGCAAACAAATCACTGAATTGAAAAATCGTTGCAGCAACCCCCAAATGGTTTTAAAAGACCTACAAGGTTGGATTAAAAAAAAAACACCCCCAGTTTACTTTAAATAGTAGTTTGTTTAGTTTAATTTGTTTTTGATTTTTTTTGTACCATTTTGCCGGCATAGTTTACATATATTTTCGTGCAAAATTACAGCTTTCTAGCATTGATAGTCCCTGAGAAAAGCCACGGTCGGACAGACAGACAGACATGGTGAAAATATAAGGGTTCCTTTTTTGTCATTTTGGCTATGGAACTCTAAAAATTATGAATTATTCTGTCCTCTCATTTTGTAGTCGTAAGAACCTTTGTACATTTGTAAGTATCAATATAAACGAAATACGCACGCGACTTGTATGGCTGCTGCTCTATGGAAAGAAAGACGCTCTGTCAACGCGTATTTCTAAGACTAAGGTGGACTAAGGCGTTCGAAGAATCTAACCACAGCCGCTGCAACGTGGCCGTATCGTCGCAAAATATATCGTCATGATAAAGTCCCAAGTGTACTATAATTATGAGAGAAATCGCAAAAGATTAATACAATATTATGAAGTATTTAAAACAAAATTTGACTACATTATTTCTGTCAATCAGTAAAGTCTAAAGATCATTATTATTTTTAGTTTCATTTAACACGTTTAATTCTGGTTTATCCCGGTTATTTGTCACAAATTGGCATGATAACCCCTGGGGAATCGGATACAATCTTATCTGATTGAATCGCCACCCGATTTGCATATTTGAAAATGAATTTGTTTATAGTCTGAACAAGCGAGAAGCTGTGACCTTTTTTAACGCTACATTCGGGACGCCCTTTCTTTTCACACCAGAAATAAAGAACGCATGATACCTATGACACGGAGGAAAAAGACAGCTTGCCGTATTTCCAAGCATTTTTTTGTTTTCGCCGATGCTGGTTGCGGCAGTCTTGGCGGTTTTGGAACTCTCAGAGCGAGAGTCCCACTCGCACTTGACTTTTTTAATTAGTAAATAAATGTCATAAGTTATTAGCGAATACAGAACATGTTTAAGGAAAATGCACACATATTAAGCAACTCACTGGTGCGTGTGGCATCTTCGATCGGGCCCGCATCGTGTCTTGCTCTATTTATCGGGAGACAAGTCGTGTCCAACGGAGCTTTTAAAGGCACGCTTTTTTACGTCTCTTTTTTACTAGGTCAGTGAGGAGGTTTACAAACTTTTATTTGACTGACTATAATTCTGATGATTGATAAATCATCATCACCATTTGGACATAGGCCTCCCTCATACTTCAGCCCAGCCCAGTAAATTCAGTTGGAGGCCTCTGTGACCGTGATTTATATATATCGACGATATAATATGTTATAACTTGCAGAGCCCTCCGTTACAATTATTTCACTAACATTTCTATTCCTGGTCGGAACGGATAATATATTATATTTGGATAGGTTCAGGCGGCATAGATTAGTCAAAATCAGGGTTTTAAGACCAGGATCTGATACTCCAAAGTTCAAAATTAGAACTTTGTATCGTGCCGTCCCGTTCACGCTAATAGCATTTAATAGAAGAGTAAAAGGGACGGTATCACCAAATTTCAAATTCGGGAGTAGCCCACTTGCATAACTTCACATCGAATGTTAACCCTCTGGAACCCTGCCATGTTGCATGGGAATGATAGGCCAAATTAATGCCCTAGCCAGCCAGACCATTACACCAAATGGTTAATTTTAACTGGTCAAGTATTCAAAAATGTCAGCTCTGGAATATAATCAGATGGAATTCGCTTCGGCCTCTGATCTGTTTTTCCGGGTACCTACCTACCTATTTAACTATGTACTGCCAAGCGAGATGGCGATCAATCACTGATCAGTTTTAAATCAAAGAAATGTAGGCTAATATTTTTTCATTAACCTTAATGCCCGCGCAATTAGCAAAACGTAACCAAGAAACAAACTTACAAGCTTTCATAACTGTCTTTATGTTTGTTTGCTTTTTGTAGGAATAATTTACGAAACTACACAACTAGTCTATACATAAATTATTAATAATAGAAAAGTGCAACTTATTAACTTATTAACTAAATTCCCACTTAACCTGGATAAAGTTGCAGGCAACACCTAGTTTATAAAAAATAGGGTTGGCATATAAATAATTTTATTTGTCGCTCTGTGAATACAGTTTAAAACTTATGACTTTCGGATGGTATTGAAAACCGAGAGAAAAAGGGAAATACCAGCCGCGGCCTTTGACCCTACCTTTTCGTTGTTATATTTATAAGCAAATTCGATTCATTATAACGCAGAAAAATCCACCGTCTTTTTCTTAATCCGCAGAGAAAAGCCTACTCTCAGAAAATTACGCATTACTCTTTTATGTAGGGAAAATAAAATAAAAAGTAATGACCTTTTAGCGTTAGCTTATTTGCGTTGGTATCGTTCTTTTAG
>NC_133477.1:7269077-7277148 GCF_025370935.1 Choristoneura fumiferana
TAAAAATCGTGAGCTGATTTGGCTGCGCTTGCGATTCACGTCACGTGCGCGTGCGGTTCAGCGCGTGTTTTTTGCCTTAACAGCTTTTTTAAAATACGCAGACTGTGTTCGAGAAAGCAAGGTTGGATGAGATTTGTGACGTTTTAGATAAGGGTAGATTGGCAATGGGTGGCCACATCGCTCGAAGAACAGATAATGTTGGGGAGAAAAGTCCTCTATGGCGACCACGATCCGAAAGACGAAGCGTTGGCCGACTATCACTAGGTGTGCAATATTTATGTTTCCGATCTGCTCTTGGCCGAGAGGGAAAGACGGACCAAGCTCTCTCATTCTAAGAAGAGGCTTGTGCCTAGTATTGGCACGTGTGGCTGGGATGATGATAATAATACATTTATACGTTCGCTTTATGATAGATATAGTTTTAGCATCTAGGTCACCACTGAAGCTTGAATGCGTAATTAAGGTTCCCATTTCTCATTTCTCAATCAGTTTCGCTGTCAAAGGCTGCAACAGCAAGATGGCTGCATTTTCGTATTTGTCGAATGCATTCAGTTTGCATTATTTAGCTTGCTTCAAAGCTATACAGTTTACTATTTGAAGAAGATTAGTAATATAAGATTTTTTGTCCTTACTATACTTTCAATCTAAATTAAATAAATGACTAAACCATTGAAGTACAGACTTATAATTCAGCACATTATGTTTATTTATGGAGCATTAGAAGTACTTACACTAAGAAATTTTTTTTTTGCAATTCTAGCATTATAACCTGCACTGCTTCTGCACTGCTTTTGGTGATCAATAAAGAATATTTGTACCTATTGTATTGTATAAGAAACTAATCTGTTTTATTCTCACAGGAGAAAAAGCCGCGAGCAGGGCTGGTTGCATACCAAATGTCAGGTGACCCAGCCAGTATAAGTGGGTAGAATTCGAACTAGGAACTAAGCAAACTAACAAACCAAGAATATCGCAAGTTAAATAAATTCTTGTAATAATGAGAAATTCTCCCAAGGACACACGCACACCGTAGTATGTATTTTGTTGCTGTGACAAAATTCTGTATCCGATTAAAATGTCAGTTTATAACTAACAAACTACCTATGGATAATAATTGCAATAGAAAGAATAGAATAGAATAGAATAGAATTTATTCACATTCACAAAGACACACAAATACAACCAAACTAAAAACAACAACAGCAACAAATAAAACAAAAAAAAGAAATACAAAATTAAAATAATGATTTTGTGTGTCTCGCAAAAGTGAAACGGCGCTGACTCAGCAATAAATGACATTATGATCGATTTGTAGCATGAACATGGCGGATGTAGACAACAATTTTGTTATTTCTGTTTCTTTGGCTAGTTGAAGTATAATTTTGATAGTGTTTTATGCGGCGATTAACCTTAACAGTGAACAGTGATCCCAAAATTCTATATTGCTCTCGTGTCTAACATTTTTTAATGCGCAAGTGGTCTCCACGTGGTTTCTGGAATTTTACTATCAAGTTGCCAAAACTACAATTACCGTACAACGTCCCTCTCAAAGAGAGTTTACTTTGACACTGGCGAAATTGTCCTATTAATTAGGACAGAAAAGCCATATTTTAAAAGAGGAACAAAGAAGAAGACATAATTATGATATTATTATTATTATCCATATCCATACTAATATTATAAATGCGAAAGTGTGTGTTTCTGTGTTTTGTATGTTTGTCCGCCTTTCACGTCGAAACGGAGCGACGGATCGAAGTGATTTTTGGCATACCTAGAGATATTTTATGGGCCAGAGAGGTCACTAGGCTGTTTTTATCCCGGAAAAATGCACAGTTCCCGGAAAAAAGCTACTAGAATAACTACAAAGATTATAGAAATAAAGGAGTTGACGAATTCAATCTAGTACAAGCATTTCTAAAGCGACAGGTTCGTTGCTCGCCTGCTTCTATACCCAACTACATAGTGGGTGGAAGGGTAACTAGAGCGATGTTCTTCCATCGTAATGATATTGGCGCGTTGTCAGCCGGCCTCGTTAGTGAACGGGTCCCGTCCAATACCTACCGTGTATTATGCGAAGAAACTGGCACAGTCGGCAGTTCCACACTTACTCAGTATAAAGTAAAGTAAAGCTTTATTTGCGTAAAACACGGTATTTGCAGATTTGTGTTTCACATGCTTAGGCATGTATAACTGACGTGCAAGTATAATTTAAAATAATGTTAGTTAGAAAGAATTACATAATAATAATGATATTGCACCCGCTTTTGATAAAAGTACAGGGCCGGCAACGCACCTGATATACCCCTCGTGTTGGTAGGTGTCCATGGGCGGCGGTGATTGCTTCCCATCAGGTGACCCGCATGCTCGTTTTCCCCCTTTTATATAATAAAGAAAAAATGTACAGTGAAATCACCATTCAAATGGGTATAAATGTCAAATTAGATTCAAGAATGGTGGAAAGTTAATTTGATTTCCTGTCTCTCTGCTATAAGTAAATTTCATTTATCTGATAAATTCATAAACTTCATCTTTAAGATCTTTTTTTAAGGAAACAGATATCCTAACCCTGCCGTCGCTTTATGTTTTTGAAATAATCATGTATGTTAGGAAGAACATATGTGATTTTCCCACTAACGTCGATAAGCCAAAGGCTACTAGAAACACAGGGAAGCTTAAAGTTCCATCTTACAGACTGGCTAAAACCAAAAAGTCTTTTCTGGGAAATTACATACGTTTTTATAATAAAATTCCAAAAAATACAATACAATACAATACAATAACTCTTTATTGCACACCAGACATAGTAAGCGAAAATATTACAAATGAAACGGATACAAAATTCAGATCTATTGTCAAGAAGACATTCATATCAAAGGTGTATTATAAAGTTAATGATTATATCATGGACAGGGATATTTGGAAATAATTCCGATCCGCATTAGCGATCCCTTCAAATAGCGAACCTACTGTGTTAAAAATAAAGTTGTGTTAAATACTTGTGATATATACATATCATTTAATAATATTGTAAATCTGTTTTAAAAAAAAATATATACCTCGTTGAGTTTCTTGCCGGATTCTTCTCAGCAGAGGTTTTTCCGAACCGGTGGTAGATTTTTTTTGACATTCATAATTGCTTGTTATAGCCTAAATTGAATAAAGATATTTTGACTTTGACTTTGACTTTGACTTCACTTTAAACTTTCATAAGAGTTAACTATATTTTAAACGCTACAAATGCTAAACCCCATAAGAAAACGGAGCAAGGTTTTTTATCACACATTAAGAGGCGACCTACGCCACTCACTGCTATTTTTAAACAGACGTGGTATAAAATTGGTGTACTTCGTGGCAATAAAAAAAATATTACGATAATCTTGATCGTATTCCTGAGTTAGTCGTTGCTTTCAAAACACGATTAAACTAATTTGGCTCGATAGATTTTATTGCAAAAGTGAGCTCTTACTTTGATTTAGAAACCAAAAATACTCCGTTATTTATAAAGACACTATAATCAAATTACTAAGTCTGATTTACAAACAAAACGTAATAATAATATCTGTCGTGTTATTTCTTAAATCTAAATCGTAATTTCTTTGCATTTATTTTATTTCCAAATTTTTGATGAGCAAAGACTTACGCCACGCCGACGACATATTGCTTCTCTGTCACTTCAACGCAGAGAAACAGTGAGCGCTTAGGTGCTCTGCCTGATTGACCTGCGTCGCTTTTCTCCACAAAATTCATTTACGAAAAAAAACTTTTACATTTACACTTCTTTCATAACACTCAATCTATGAGTAAGGAAATTATTATTAAATTACGTTATCACTGTATTTTGGGTATTTAAGGTGTTTTAGGATAGTCAACACCGAGAAATAAATTAAATAACGCACAAAAAAAACA
Source organism: Choristoneura fumiferana (assembly GCF_025370935.1). Taxonomy (NCBI): domain Eukaryota; kingdom Metazoa; phylum Arthropoda; class Insecta; order Lepidoptera; family Tortricidae; genus Choristoneura; species Choristoneura fumiferana. The sequence goes on from NC_133477.1 coordinate 7,272,984, forward strand.
AGAAGCCCTCATACTCGTACAATGACAGACAACATGTCAGAAGATGTCAGAAGTTGTAAAGTGTGTTGTTTATTACAAGAATTAGGTAAGTACAGAAAAATTGGTTAGTAGTCTAAATAGTTTTACTGGCTCCATATTTTGTCTATTACTTATAAACTGATAACTACCATAGTAGGAATATAGGACATGTGTTCAAACTTAATACGTGTCTGATACGAGTATATAGCCTACCCAACGAAGACCAAAAACTGCCTCTCCGGGAAATCTCACGTATAAGTCAATTTTGGCATAGTTGTAGGGATGTGTTTAAGACCACATACTAAAGTAGGTACTGATGGGTGGGGTAGAGCTACGGGTGGGGAGGAGTTTGTGTAAAGTCCCATTTAGTTTTCGTAAATAACTCGTAAACCACAGCAAAAAATGTTCTAAAACATAAGTATCTACATAAATTCTCTACAAAAAAAATCTAAACATTTTTTTTAAGTATGGCGATGGATGGATGTTTGTTACTCTTTCACGTAGAAACTACTGACGGATTTGCATGAAATTGCCATACAGGTAATAAATACACTGGATTAACATGTTCTACAGTAAAAAAACGCACTGAGGTCTCTGAACCAGATGATGATACATCTACACTACACAAGCACTATTTTAGTACAGTAAGTACCTACATTATTGAGACACCCACTAAATAACATGACTTATATAAAACAAATATTTACTTTATTAATCGTTGGCAAAGTAACTTATTGATTGAATTTTATAAACGGGCAAAGTTATTTAGACAACATTGCCCACATGCGTTATAATAGTAGAAAAAGTTCTCACTTACAGGTTCAAATACTGCAACTTTGTGTTTTTTGTATTAGTGTTATAAAATATCCTTCTTTCTTTCTTTATACGTAATTTCTCCACTCTTGGAACTCCAGTTTTATAAATCTAAAGTACAATTAAAATAGTAATAATTTATTAATTCAGACAAAAGTGATTGCATTTAGTCGTTAGGTAACAGTTCATAGTTTGGTTTTTCTAGTAAGCCGTCCCTTTTATCAAATGGCACAGTTTTTCTGCGAGTACTCGTATCTCAAGAATATTTATGTTGAGTATGAATATCCTACTTGTGTCAGTTCTTGACTTTTGTTTTTTTAATGTATTTTTATCAGTATGTAATCAAGCGATTTGTTTCAAATTTTAAAGTTTTCTTTATATAGATTTACATCGCACTCAAAAAATCATATATTAAAAAAAAAGACCAAATAAAAAGCACATTTCTTTTATTTGGTTTTGAAGTAGTGACACCTCTAACTTTTTTTCTAAGAATTAACCATACATTGACCTACTACTTGCCGAAATATCAAAGTTTTGTAGGTGGTACTTCCTATTAAAAATAAGGGACATACGTGGCCTAGTTCTGTATTCAATCGGTGTTTTTAGTGTCATATACAAAACTGTTGTTGTTATAATTTGTTATTGGTTATTAGCGTTTAACTTAAATATGATAAATTATTAGAAAACTCAAACATAATATAGAGGTGTTTGTATACATACGACATTGATAGAACACTGATTGAATACAAAATTGCTGATTTTGACAGGACCCCCTGTCCCTGTTTGGAGTAACGCCTGGAAAATTTGATATTTAGGCAAGCAGGCGAGAAAAAATCTAGAAGTTGACTCTTCATGCCTGAGGATGCTGGTCTCTTTTTCTGGTTTTTCTGTGCTCTATATTTCAGTTTGTTTTTCCTACCGACTATGGCCTTGTTGTTAACAGGATCATAGCGGGTAATATTTGGAATTGGAACTAATATTGACACAAAAGTACATGTGCATTAAGGGCTGTAAAAAGGGGATTATTAACGAGAGTCTATTAGAAGCCTGAGCTTAACTGACTTCAGAAAAAAGGAGGAGGTTATCAATTCGGTTGTATTTTTTATGTTGGTTCTGAATTTTGGGCAAAAAACCGTCAACTTTGCCTTAGGGCCATTTTCTTATAAATCGATTGTCACGAATGAGTATTTTTTGTTCAATAAAGGGTTTATAACTCTCTATTGTACATAAAACATATAAATAACAGTTATCAGAGCAAAGTACAATGTTTATTTTGTGTTATTAAAATTTAAGTTTGTAAACGTAAGTGCTTTATAAAATTATAAACGTGGGTAATTTACTCAAAATAATGTCCACTTGTGATTGAAAAAATTGCCCGCCAGGCAATGTTATGTCCTTTGAATGTTTATCCGACTGTACGAAGCAAATGAGGTTTTTGGTTTTCAAATAAAAAATCGATACCTATCTGCAAATGGATCCATATTTAGTGTATACCTACCTAAATGAGTATAGGTATATAAGTTATCTTCAGTTTTGTCTACATTTTGAGAAATATATCTTGCTTAATTTTATATTTTGATATAGGTATTTCTCTAGCAAGAAATTACTAATACACTTTTAGAAATGTAGGTGTATTTCATAGGCATAGTTAAATTAAAGTGTACCTAGAAAATAAAAGTTAGGTGAACTTTAGTATTGTGTCACCCGAAAGACGTCCACTGCTGGACATAATAGGCCTCTCCCAAGGCTCTCCACTCACCGGAGTACAATAAAGAGTCATTGTATTGTATTGGAATGCAGCTTGAAAATACTCATAATAACCGAATTTTCACATTTTTCGTAATTTGGCGATTTTCAAGTTAATAAAACGACGAATTACTAAGTACCTAAGTACATAAATTGTCAGTTTGAACGTGGGAAATTGTAACGTCATAGCCTTGTCATAGCAGTCAGTATATGACGTATTCAATACAAACTCCATAAAACGATCGTTTTGACATTTATGAAAAACTTTAGCGGTACCGTATTTCGCCGCGCTGCGCGCGAAAAACGCGTCGCTGTCAGATAACGCCTACGAACAATCGCGGTTGCACGCGATCTATCTCAGAGGGGTCGCGGGGGTGAGGTACAAAACCGCTCGCGCGTTTGGGTGTGGTGGACTCTTAAGCAAAAGTCGAAAACGGGAAATGCCTCCAGTTGCTTTTCATGTCATGTTACTCGAAATGCGTTTCAACTCAATTCTTTAAAGATAACGTTCTATTTTCCTCGCAAGAAAAGTTAATAATGTAAGAAAAATTGGTAAAGTTGTTTGACATGGCGGAGTGTAATCTTTCGGGTATTCGGGGGTATGCATTCTAGTATTGATCTCCATCGCTTCATGAGCTGAAAACTAGCTTAGTAGGGAGTTCTGTTCTTTGGTAAAGATAAGGTCTCATCACAACCTTTCGGCAACTCGTTATTTCGTCGTAAGGCGGAGCATCATGGGAAATGGGTCGAAACTAAATGAAGTAGATTTATCGATGTATGTGAAAAAGTACTGATATATCTGTGCTTGTGATAGGACTAAAATAATCCCGGTCGTCGTATAGACAACATTAAATGGTAACTTTAAAATTTCAATAGTTATCACAAGCCTTTTCTTAACCAATTAATAATCCTGTTTATTGAAGCAAATAAAATATGTCAAAAACACAACATGTAAAAACTTGGAACTTTTTTCTAATACTGTTATTGTATACGTTTTATATACAAATTAGCATTGTAATAGTGCATCACAATTCGTAAAAGAATAAAGAAAGAGATAGTCTCTTTAGACATTAAATATTTCGAAAAATCAATGCAATCAATCAATGGGTACACCTCGACGATACAAAAATGCTTGTCAATTTCCAGAAATATCTTACAAAAACGGTATAGCGTACGATGTTTGCAAGTCAATAATGGTAACTTAACCCCTTGAACTCATTAAAATAATCATCTTGACAGTAACGAACCCAACATAAAGGCGACCCGCTCTAGCCGTTCTCAAACACTGACCAATCACTTCACAAGCTTCTGATCTTAGTTAGTTAAACATTTGAATCAAAAGCCAATCGAAATAAAACAATGTTCTTAATTGGCTACATCGCACTCAGAAACCACTCGAGCTAAAAACCAATCAATCAAAGATAGCGAAGAGACAAAATGTCAAACGTTACGTAAAACTCAGTAAAATATTACCTTACACTTTGATGTTATCGGGAAAATCATTATTCAAAGGGGATTCGGGATAGACCCTTTCCGACATGTGTTCCTGATGACCAGAGGATCTCTTTAAGAATTTTACATGGGATTG
>NC_133477.1:7284548-7294108 GCF_025370935.1 Choristoneura fumiferana
TTATCTTTTCGGTGAAATACGGTTAAGTATGTCATCGTTCTTCCGATATAGGTACTAATATTTTCGGAAGTGCATGACTTAATAGTCATATCCGTAGCTAATAAATTGTCAGAGTGCCTAGTATTATTCAATACTAGCTTTTGCCCGCGACTTCGTCCGCGTGGAATAGTAATTTTGGGAAGTATTTAATTTATTTAGGATACCTATTCTGCCAATAATAGTACATAGAAACTTCTACGGTTTACCGAAAATAACCTATTTTAATACATTGCTATAAATATAAACTATTTTTTTTGTTCTTCCATCCATTCATCCACCCGATGTTCTTTGGTAAAACATAAATATTTTGCGGGTAGCTACAATTTAGCAATACGACGTGTATCTCCCCTGTCAAACACAAAAGGACTAATTCTTCATAGTGAACTCTTGACACCTTACGTCCTTTATTGTAAGTTAGGAAGGTAGGATTATAATTAAGACGCCATTTTTACTAAGCATAGCTACACATATTTCTGATAAATATACTTATATGTAGTAATTTGTTTGGAATTCCTTAAGAACTTCCATCCCCATATTTTCAAGTAAATAGGTTGAAATTTGAAAAGCGTTGGAGCAAATGTTTTTTAGGGTTCCGTACCTAAAAAGGAAAAAAATGGAACTCTTATAGGATTACTTTGCTATCCGTCCGTCCGTCTATCAAACCTCTAAAGTTAAGGCAATCAAAAGCTACAGTCATTAAAAAGGTATTTCCAAACCAATTGCCTTAACAGAAAAAGTTATAGGGTATTTCCGGCTGTCCTAGAAACTTGGAATTTTGCATAAAGGTAGCTCTATTGCACAATTAATAAGAAAATCTGAAAATAATAATTTTTTCATGTCTGACTGTCTATGTGAATACGCCATCTAAAATGACCCCACATTGCGTACATTTTGCCTATGAGCTTAGAAGGCTCTACTAACACTGCATCATCCCCTCTGCTAACATCCCCTCGCAGGTAAAATTTTCAAAAACGCTTGAACATATATCTATTTATTTCTTATAAGTAGTCCAATGCCAAGTTTCATAAAGAACCATCGATTTATCTTCGACATGTGACATACTTCCATTGGAAGTTTCATCCCCTATTTACCCCCTCACAGGAAAATTTAAAAAACGCGCAAAAAATATCTATTTATCTCTTATCACGTACCCAAATGCCAAGTTTCATAAAGAACCGAACGATTATATCTTCTGCCATGACGATCTTCCAGTATAAACTTTCGAGATTGTCGGTAAATTATACGCTGCTCAAAAAAGAAAAAAAAGCGTGCGAGAATTTTATCCATCTCTTTTTCATGTGCAGAAATGGCAAGTTTAATAAAGATTCAAGATTTATCTTCGATATGAATGTGATTGAAACACTTTGATGCGTGTATGTAGAAAAAAGGCTTTCTGAGACCAAGTCTCCGATAAAGGTAACTTGTTTAACACACGACGATGACTAGGTCCCGACTCCCGTCGGGCGCCACTGCTGGCGACACGACTGTCACTTGTTTCTATTTCCAACCGGCGCCAATGAATGAAGTGAGAAAGCATCAAATAAACGAAATAAAGTTGCCCTTTGAACGCATTATTTGTGATTCAGCGAAAGTCGAAACCGAACTTTATCTCGATTTCTGAAATTAGATGACAGCCCCCCTGATTTATTTCGCTTTGGCACGTTTGAATTTAAGTCAGAAGGGTAAATGCGAAATCACCGTTTAAAATTAATCGGAATTTGGCTTATCTTTTCGGTGAAATACGGTTAAGTATGTCATCGTTCTTCCGATATAGGTACTAATATTTTCGGAAGTGCATGACTTAATAGTCATATCCGTATCTAATAAATTGTCAGAGTGCCTAGTATTATTCAATATGATTTATTTTCCTGTTGTGTTACAAGCTTTTACAGTTAATTTAGTCTTTCTTTTATAGTTTGTTTATCTTATAAGACATTTGACCCACATTCAGTAATCGAATGGGCTGCAAATTTCAGTTTAGTACACGTGTAGAGCTCCGATGAAAATGTTTTAATTTATAATTAAGGGACGAGTAAAAAAGAAATATTCGTTATTATTTTAATATTTAACATAATTTTGATAAACATAAATCTATGATGTTTATTTAATACCTTATAAATATTCTTTGATAAATCGTCAGCAATAACGATTTAATCTGACATTTGCTCGCGTTAGTGATAATCTGAGTTCGTTCAATGTCAAGACCAAGATCCGTTTGACTTTATCCCTCTTTGTTGACTAAAAAACGTTAAGTCGCTTTGTTTCTCGTTTCTTGTCCTAATGAGTTCAATGGTTTTGTTTGCCTACTCCGATCCTCAACCAAAAATGTGCTTGTCAAAGAACTCTACAGACGTAGAGCAAGTTAACGTCTGTGATATGTATTGCTTATATTATAGTTATGTAATTCAGACGAGGCGCGTGTGCTCCGTATATCGCCATCGCAATTCTCTTATCCGGACACTTACAAGTGTGATAGAGACAACAAGCGGAGGGGAGACTCCGTGGATTTCATATAAGCAACTGTTGAACGCTATGAAAACTCAGTCAGGAAAGAAACGAGCGCGGAGCGTCGTTGCGTAGTGCGCTTTAACGACCGCGGCGAGGATAAAATGTGACAGCGATTTTGTATGAGTGCAAATAAATGTTGATTATAATAATTGAACATTGTGGACTTCAGAATAATAAGTATACGTAGGTGCGTGTATGGTTTAACTGCTTCAACGCAGTTGTGACGTGGAAGCGGCGCGAGCAAGGATTAAAAGTTTATTGTGACGAAAAACAAGCTGTACAAAAAATTGGCGATCTCGATACGCAGCGGACGATCTTCTTTGTACAATCGCATCTACCAACACTCTTACTGTAGAACACGTGATCGTCGAAATTTCTAGTTCTTGAACAGAGTAAACACACGTATTGTAAATTTAACTCGTGTCTGCTCATATAGGATTAAGTGTGTTCTACGTCAAATTATGGTTTTTACTGAAGTTGATAACATGGCGTCGTATTCCACGTACAGTACGGGAAAACCGAAGATTTTCTATCCAAAGAAGGTAAGACCACTCACACACATACAATATACATTAACACCTCTCATATAGTACCTTGAACTCGTAACAAATTCATTGAAAGAAAGAGGTATAATTTGTTCTATCAACATAAAGAACTACTTAATTAATAAAATACATTATTTTAAGTACGCCCGTATGCATTTAAATATTTAACTTACAGGAACCATTTGGGTAAATAATGTTTTACCTCATCTCATCACTGTCACACGGCACTGAGCCATTGCTAACAAAATACAGGTTTCTCAACTCCGTATTTAATACAACACAGACGAGAAAAGAGTAAAAAAAAACACTGATTAGCCGTTAGTCTCACTCACCAGCTCCGGAAATACTTGATAAGTAGACATACTCGTAAATAGAACATTTCTGCTAGTAGGTATATATTTATTATCTAGAAGTTTTATTTGCATGATTTGGTTTCAACTTTGATGATGTCCCACATCTCAGAATCGAAAGAAGCATAAACAACTACCAACTTGCAAGTAACACAAAAATTTAAGACATGATGCTTACATAAAAATACGTTTCTCATTAAGCACGCTACCGCTTTGGCCGCATTGAGATTAAAGTTGAAAACAAGTGCCTTCAATGATACGAAAATGTCTATAGTAATTTATTAAATATCAAGACGCCTTAAAGAGTAAATATGTGACTTGTTCAAGTACCTTTAAATTCGTATCTATCATGGATACCTATCTATCTTATCGAATACACGTGATGAGGGTCACGGATAATGCTTAAGTAGCGGACATTCCTCCCATTGAACAGTTTAAGTATACAAAATACTACAACTTTAAACACCTTGCTATCTACGCAGTTAGAGCAGAAAAACACAGTTTTCTAAGTTTAAATATGCAGCTGCAATATTGTCCAACTGATTAATTTATTAATAATATTGTATCGGTATTTTATTGATTGCTAGCTAACTCTGGTCCGAAAACTACCTAAATCTAGAATAGTGTAACTAACTGAAGTGTTCTTATAAGTGATGATTTCTAAAGTTAGCTTCCTTGTTATTATTAGTATTAGTACCTGGGCGACCGAGCTTTGCTCGGGCTAAAACTCGTTAATAAGCGTTTTCCCAGATAAGACCACGCTTGATCGATTTGTCATCCCCGAAAACCTCTACTAGCCGTTTCTGAGATATATATAGAAGAATTGCTCGTTTAAAGGTATTAGATAGATAAGTAACGCATAGGATAGAGAAAACATTAAGTAAATTGAAGAGTTACTTGCATAATAGCTTTAATCCGTCTCTAATTTAGATGATCGTTACATTGACTTACCAACGACATTGGAACACAAATTAAATGTACCTTAATTAATCTAAACCATTTTGAAGATGTAAATATTTATACAGCTAAGGTTAAAAGGTGCAGCCGTGTCCGCATCACATGTCAAAGCGACAGACAATTCTAAACTCTGTTGCCATAAAAACAAGAAGTTCAATCACTTCTTAAAATTATTCCTTTGATAGCGCCGCGGTGCTGATAACAAGCGTCTGTGGAGTCATGGCGGTTCATGTCTACTTTATGTTGCACATTAGCTTCTGCACTCGCCATTTAAGGCACATCATAGCAATTAATTGCCTCTTAAATAGGTCATGGTTGCTAACAACTAGCTGATAGGAATCAAAGGACGTTAACTTAAAAACGTGCCTTGTTGACATTAGCGATTAACATAAAAGCATTAATATACACACATACACACAAACATCACGCCTGTATTCCCAAATGGGGTAGGCAGAGCACACGAAACGTTATCGCTTCGGAGCCACTTTTAGCAGTTTTAGGTTTTTTGTTTGACAAAAACGGTACAATAGTGACAGGTTGCTAGCCTGTCGCCTACGGTATACCTTAACCTATATCCTCAGTCGCCTCTTACGACATCCACGGAAGAAATGGAGAGTGTGTGTGGTAATTTTAGCCCGACACCAATATCAGATTCTTGATTAAATGTGTTACCTACTATTTTGTCAAACAAACAACAATACATGTTGACATACATATCAAGATATCGATCAAGAACATAATGTCAAATCAAGACAAATTGATAATTACCTCTCCTCCGTTATCCCTGTGACTCATGTTTAAAGCATGCGAGTACCGACCATACTTTACCTTTAACCGGGTGTTCCTCGGAATGAGGGTCCGGTGCATTCCTGCGTCGAGTGGACAATGTAGGGAACGTCGACAAGCCCAGGAATGCGGCTGGGAGAGCCCGCGGGCATCTTCCTGCTCCCACAACAACGAGTTAAAAAAATGCATTTTATGTCAGGCTTCTCTAGCTTGCAATATTTTTCAGAACGCGTTTCGCTTTGTTCTTTATCATTATTACACAATGCGTTTTACATTTGGAATTCAGAGAATTTATCTTCGCTTGCTATGCCGTAAATCGTTCTCGCGAATACTCTGTTTGATAAGAAATACTCATGCTGACAATCAACGTACAGACGCTAGATAAAATGGAAAGAAAAGTTGTTTTATCTGATTTCGTGTCAAATATCTGCACCAAGAAAACTATATCGCATTTATTACTCATCATGATGGCGAAGATTTTACTCCAGGGCTTGTTATTGCGACTCAAATATCCAATGAAGCGAGTATCAAATTACTTTTAAGACAGGAAGACGGTCCGATTTGATCGCATTTACTGTGATTGTATTCATCAAGTGGACTTTCCTCAGAGGAAGCCCGGTGGGCGCCAAAAATAGCGTTTCCGTTGGTTGGAGCTCGCTCTCTAAGTAGGAAGTCAACTACTGGCCCCTTCCGCCCGCCTACAGCCGTCTCGACGCTTATCGAGTTTACAATGCACTTATGAGCTGCATTTTGCCCACACGTTGTCTCATAATCGTAATGTGAATTAAATTACAGGCGAGTTGAAAACATTGCGCGGCGAGCGCGCCAATTGGGCCGTCCATTCAGAATGATAAGCGGCGATTAGCGGCTTGATACGTTTTTGATAGTTTGAATAATGAATGAATCCTTGTAATTGTGGAGTCTGCATCTTATTATCTTTACAAATTACGTTGCCAAACAGCAAGATGATCTTGCAAATATGTTTGGTGTTTTGAAATTCTTTAGTCGCAGTTTTTTTGCTAATTCCGAAAAAAGACAAAATCAATCAACTTCATCCGACGCAGATCTTTTGTGTATTTCTTGGAACCCGCGCAGGCTAAACAACGGTTTAATTCAATGATACCAAATACGGTTTGCGGCCTACGCACTTTTACTGGCCGCATCCATATGCGTTCAAACTGTTATCCGATTTCGCGAAGTCAATTCGTCATGCGCCTGAGTTTAAAAGTGCCGAGAATTTCCTTATTTTTTTTCCTTCACAATTAAGTGCTTAATTAATCTTAATTGTTTCTATATGCGTATATTCCACACTTTATAAAAACTATGAGCACTGAAAATTATATAAACATATCTTTCCCAATAACATTTATGTACCTAAACCAAACTAAACATAGCTACATTTAATTTTATATAAACGATTAGTCTAACCAATCAACCAACCACTCTTGGTAAAATGTAATGATTTAAAATAAAATGTGTATTAAGGGGTACTTTGCAAAAATGGAAAACTTACATTTCTTTTGTTACACTGTTGGCACTTTAAAACATAACAGAACAAAATGGTCGCTCAGTAAAAGAATGCAATACTTAAACTATGATATTGATGACAAAGTTAAACCAATATCTGCAGATACATAATTTTCTTTTCAGGACAATATTCAAACAATCGCTTAGTAAAATCGCTGCTTTAGTTGTTTGTTTGTTTGTTTATACTCTTTATTGTACAAAAAGGAAATACTTACAAAAATTTTACAAAAAAAGTGCTAAGTACAAAGGCGGACTTATCCCTGAAGGGATTTCTGCCAGTCAACCATTGAGTGGAGAAAAGAGCAATCAAAAAATTAGGATCGAAAAATAGAGCAAAACATTTGAATAAATATAAATGCTTATGTAAACCTTAAGTACCTAAATATATACAATATATAAAACATTAATATATCTATAACTAAATATAAAATAAATAAATACGCATATTACGAGTACTAGGACCCGGAATTTTGCGTGCGGCTATTGACAGATTGTAGGGAGAGAGCACCGCTTTTTATCGATGTTAATAGACAAATCAATAGTTTTTTTTTTAATTTATACTGTAACTTTAATACAAAATTGTAAATATATTTTTGCATGGAATATTATTATAAACTACTTTGTATTGGCTATGGTAAGAAGTCAAGGAATACAAAATAATATTTTCTCTTTTATTTTATCAAAGGGTAGGTAAACAAGCTATCTAAGGTTGTGGTCTCAGAGGGATATTTGCCCAAGTTAAAAAATATAAAGGTATTCATACCTAATTAGAGTGACTTAGATAAAGCAATTTAAAGGTATTATTTTTTTTTATCAATGACCGCTGATAACGTATCATCGGAAAGTTTAAGGTTTTATTTAATAAAAACAAAAATAAATAAAAAAACTTGATTTGTCGATAAAATGGATAAAAAGCGGTGCTCTCTCCCTATAATCTGTCAATAGCCGCACGCAAAATTCCAGGCCCTACATATTACATACAATACATAAATAACCCAAGTATACCTAAAGGATAATTACTTACTAAATAGTCAAGGAACTAGTGTGAGCCACATCTTCTTCAAAGTCTCCCGTTCTCAAGTTGTATAATGACAACTCAAAAAAAATTTTTTTTTTTCAGGAGTCATGCAAAAGAAAAAAAAACATTTGTGACACTTCACTATCCAAATAAGAAAGCGAAATTTTTATTCGGTGACTAAAAATAATTACAAAGCTTTTAAAGAAGAAACAATTGCAATTGTGCTTTTAATAAAAGCAACGGTTTAATTTTAGTAGATCTCTGTGTTGTAGTAAATATGAAAAAAATGCAGCTATAAAAATCGATAATATAGTCAAATTAATAGTAAATATAAAGACGTCTCGACTCATCAAAGCAATAACTTAAAGTCGTTAACGAAAATAAACAGGTTTTAGCGAAATTAACATCGTTATCGAAGCAACATCCAAATCAAAAATGCTCAAGACCGCAATTTTGTCCAGCGATATTGTTGAACAGTTTAAAATACTATAAATTAAAACTATGTATGAGCAGCCAATCAAAATGCTCATGAATTTTTAAGTTTTGAAATTTTCTGGGTAATCGAATGTTTATTGCTATTAATATTGACAGGTAAACTATAACTACGATTCAATGACTCACATTTATTGTGATGACTCATACGCGACCCATGGGAAGAGTTAATTTTTACCTTTCAGAGCATGTTACCAGCGAGGTTTAGACTTTTTACTTTCGTAAACTAGTTACGAGTATATGTTGCAGAAGTAGCCTAAATATATCAAGATTCTTCGATAAAATCTTAATAGGGAATTTTTCCTCATATCTTTTTTGTTCATAAATTTTGATTACTAACATCGGAACTCATAACAGACAGAGTTCATATTTTTTTTACTCATAATGTTATTACTAAGAATACATCTCAACTCATAATGTTGTTTTTCAGAAAATTTTCCTTCATAACAGACAAATATCATAATTTTCTTATTAATAATGGCATCAATAACAAAACATTTGAACTCATAATATTGTTTTTCATAACGGTAAATACCTATTCAAAATAAGATATACTTATAACTATCGTTAATTATTTATATTATATTGCTGTGCCCTAGCAGGGTTCATGTTCTTGGAATTGTTAATTAATGTAAGACCTTATGTACAACATGAAATGCAATAAATGAATTATGAATTATATTAGTATTCGTTGAAAAATTATGTACTCTGTGGTTGAAAAATATGTTCGGTCCTGGCGCTTCGCCGACCGCTGCCGCGGCACGCTCGCTTCGCTCGCTAGGCTCGCGCGCTGTAGGGTCACAGTTCTACCTAACAATCATCCTCGCTTCACTCGTCGTACCTAACGGAGTCCTTCTTTAAATACATCATTTCGCACCATCGAAAATTTTCCAAGTCCCTGCGCGTCAATAATGCGGGTAAATAACACTTATGATTAAGAAATATATGAAAACATATATTAGTATAAACAAAGTTATGAATATTGGCGTTATGAATTAGAATGATTATAGGAGTTTCAATCGTTAGTATAAGAAAATATATGAAAACCAATATTAGTATGAACAAGGTGTATGATTAGTGATATATTATGAATTCTGATGATTATGTTGCGATCGTTAGTATTAAAAAAAAATGAAGAGTGATCGTTATGATGTAAAATGATATGAGAAACATTTTCGGACTTCCGATAATAGGACTTAAAAAGTTATGCGAAAAAATGCATACCCATAAAATCTTGGTTTAATTGACTTGACACTTAACAATATAACGATAAAATATGAGTTTAGTGGCAAACCGTTAATGTTCTTTTATTATTTCAGGTACGTTCAGAAGAATCGT
>NC_133477.1:7294208-7346406 GCF_025370935.1 Choristoneura fumiferana
GTTTTATGTCATTAGCATTAATTTTATGTCATTATACTGTCGCAAATGTAAAAAAAAATATTATCATGATATTTATTTATAAGTACTTAATTTGCTTATAAAGTTGCTTTTGACGTCGAGTGAAGTTAAACGTTCTTTTAGTACACATAAATGGTTTTGTAATGAGAAAACTAACAGCCTGAGCCGGACCCCAAGACAATGTTGCGAAATCAATAGTTATTTACTTTTATAAGATTTTACAGCAAACATTTTGTTATACTTTTATTTAGTGGACCGTTTTACCGTATAAAAATTCAACAACTACCTACAAAATTTGCGATTTTAAGTAGTTTTATTGTTTTGCCGCAGACATTTCGATTTCAGTTCATTAGCAATATAGTTGATAGGGTATGTATTATAAGACCGACAAATCATAATACCTACAGTTGAAATGTCGACGCATAACACATCGAAATTCAGAATACCGAATGTACAAAATACCGACAACCGATACACCGAAGGTCGAAATATCTATTTTTAAATGACCGAAAGTACAAAATCCCGAAAATGGGGTATGTATTATAATACCGAAAAATCATATTACCTACAGTTGAAATATCGACACTTAACAAATCGAAATTCAGAATACCGAAAGTACAAAATACCGAAAGTAAAAAAAAGTTTGATATGTGCGAGCGAGCGAAGCGAGCGAGCAAGACGGTTCGAGGCAAAAGCGACTTGGATAGGTTAGGTTCAGAAGGCTAAGGCGGGAGCGAAGCGGAGCGTAGCTCCCGCCTTAGCCTTTGATGTTAGGTTTTTTTATAGCAGCCCGGATAATATTGCTTCACAAATGATCTTTGCTGTTGAATCTTATCCAACCTACTTTCTTAGTGGCAGTTAAGTATCTTGCCTGCTATAAAAAAAAACCTAACATCGAAGGCTAAGGCGGGAACTACGCTCCGCTTCGTTTCCGCCTAAGCCTTCTGAACCTAACCTATCCGAGTCGCTTCTGCTGCGAACCGTCTCGCTCGCTCGCTTCGCGCGCTCGCACAAATCTTTTCCTGCTATATTTGTTTCGTCTTTGGTATAACGGCAGTTTCGGTATTTTGATTTTAGATATATTGATTGTCGATTATTTTACTTGTAGTGATTATGACTGTTCGGCATTATGAGTTTTCGACCTTTCGAGTGTAGGTATTTTGATCTTCGGGATTGTAGTCTTCGGGTTTTAGGCTGCCGGTCAAATGTACTTTCGGGATTTCAAACTTTCGGTCATATATCCATTCGACGTTTTAATATTCGGCCTTCCATCCATAGGTCTTGTGAAATTCGGTCTTTCGTTTATCGGTATTATAATACATACCCTTTAAATCCTACCACCTGCTAAAATATCCCGAATACATTTTAAAAGGTCTTGTATATAGATGAGTACTCGTAATAGTAAATATCATTTCAAACGAAACGAAAATAAAAATGATAACAAAAATAATGTGATAGCGAGCGGCCAACAGCACCAGTTTTAAACATGATAAATATCAGGAACGTGAAGTATATGTACTTTTCTTTTAAATGGAATTAGAAAAAGACCGACTGATACTGATCGCGACAAAAACTATGTTTTATTTATTTGGAACTGCTCCAAGTCTGCAAAGTTGCACGTCTCCTTGAAATTCACCCATCGTTGATACAGTATGGTTTCTGTTATTTTTTTTTACAAAATTGCGAAGAATGTGCGCTTTTAGTTGTGGCCCACTGGAAGTATTTCTATCAGGGTTCCGTGGCCAAATGGTAAAACGAAACCCTTATGATTTCGTCCAAACGACGAAACTTTTGGGTCTTTCTTGATATTGAGCCGGTTTTTATCTTATGGTATTGCCATGTCCGATCGTCTCGTCTATCCGTACCGTACGCGGCTTAGCTTAGAGACTGTTAGTACTAGAAACCTTCATTTTGTATGAATATATACCTATATATATTAGTTATTACCATTTGGTCGGATATTACTCGTTAACAGGTCAGGGCTACTAGGCAGTAATAGTTTAGTTCAGCCTGAGGAGGGGTATACGCTTTCCCCAAAGAAAATTAGTATAATATTTTGCAAATTATAGGTAATAATATTTTTCCTAATATTTAAAAAAATTACCACTGTCCGCGAAATTATTATTATTCGCGGACAAAGTGGTAATTTTTTTTTTATAAATATCCGACCAAATGGTATTAACTACATATTAAATATTTGCCGTATTTTAGTATCAGAACCCTATACTTTGAGTGGCCCGACAAGCACTTGGCAGGTTTTTTACTCTATTACTTTGTACCTACGAATGAACACACACCGAAATTCAGATTATTAATCGAGATTAGGATTTCTACGGTATGAAGTAAACCTCGGGGTTATTGAACTTTCTCTTTACAAAGTGTGAAATATGATAGATTCAAATAGAAATGATGAATGAAACTCCTTTCAAAATACAATCCAAACGCTTCGTCAATCTATACAATTTCATTACACCGGGCTGAAAGATAATTTATTAAGATCGCCTTTGATATCAGTTCAAAAACATTAAACACTTGAATTGTTGAGAATGAATTCAGGTTGGCCCCACTAACAGACCCATTAAAACATTTTCCTACTTCTAGGTAGTATCTCTACAGAAGAACGTATTCAAGTCTTCGCACAATTATCTACTCCACACCACTTCGGCACCAATAACACAAACTTAGGTTGAGTAGTAAACCAGGTGATGCACCCAATGGTCACTAGTAGTGTCAAAGAGGACAATGCGTAGTCAATACCTATGTTTGTGTGTGTTGTGACTTCAAGGAAGTAGGTATTCCATTAAGATTTAGCCACGTTATGTAAGCAAAAACCGGCCAAGAGCGTGTCGGACGCGCCTAAAATAGGGTTCCGTAGCCATTACGAAAAAATTAAGTAATATTTTTCTAAGGATTTCGTATTTTATACGGAATCTTCCAAGTTTAGGTATTTTTTACTCATAAACTACTAATAATTCTCAACCAAACTTAGCCGTTATAGCTTTCCTTGAAAGTTTGATATACTTACTACCATACTGAATTTTTTCAAATTTTTCCACCTACCGTTTTAGATTTTAGAGGGCGCCCCCGCTCGATTTTAATGAAAATTTGCACTTTAAAGTTGAATATTTCGCAAACAAATCACTGAATCGATTGACGATAAAAAAATACGCCTCCAATATTTTCTGACAATCTAACTGATAGACTATATAGAATATAGGTTACCCTAGAATCTACCCAATTCTTTTTATCGCAACAATTCCGTCGTCCTATCAAGAATCGACAGCGATTAAGGCAGTTTTAACAGAATGTGATAATGGGCACACAAATGGAACCATTTCGGCCGCGCGAGCCATTTCCTATTCATAAATTCATGACTAACATCGACTGTAATGGCGCGAGATTAAAGATGTACAGAAGCGAACCTAGCTTTGAGTATTCTCAAGGCGATGTTGCGGCTCGACCTCGCTGAGACCGGCTTAGGAAGATAACCATCCGCAAAAGTCAGGACCACACTCGTTGAACTTTTATTATTTACTCTGAAACCTATATTTTCCTATTTATAATGCAAGGTAGAGTTCTTATTGCCACTGCCTCAGTTTGACTGATAAGGAAGCAAAAGAAATAAGAAATGGTAAGTCAAACACTAGCATGCAAGGCTAAAACTAAAAATCAAACTCTTCCGTTCTTATATTACTCTTATATTGCTCTTATAAATATACAGTACATAACAGTGGTAGCGTTAGTAGAGAAGTACTATATATTTTAAAAAAATCAAACGGATATTGACGCACCAAGTGATAGGACTGGCTCGCATTGCTATGTGATACGAGTACGAAGATTGTGCTGAAGATTGATCAGAGGCATACTCACATCGAGGTTGGGATACAAACAAGTCAAAGAATCTTCGATTCTGTTTTTATTCTACGTTGATTTTGTGTTTTTTTTTCGATAGTCTCGGTTGGTCTGTAACGGTCAAATTTGAAATGCAAATGAGTGAGTTCCTTTTGCAGTCGTACAGCGGCGGTTATATTGTACTTGGATATCCTTAATAGGTTTTTAAAGAGTGTCGCGCAGTAGCAATGAATCTACACTTTGTTCATAATATATTTATATTTAACGGTAAAACGTACTTCACCAAATCAAAAGAAAAAGTAACTAGAATACTTATCTCATTCTGTTATTAATTATTTTTGATGAGTTGAAGTTAGCATAACTTTCAATTATTTATTTAACTTGAAATGTAATTTGAAATATAAATCATCATCATCATCCCAGCCTCCCACGTATATACGTCCCACTGCTGGGCACAGGCCTCTTCTCAGATCAATAAGGCTTGGGCCATAGTTCCCACGCGGGCCCAGTGTGGAGTGGGAACTTCACACGCACCATTGAATTGCTTCGCAGGTTTGTGCAGGTTTCCTCAGGATGTTTTCCTTCACCGCAAAGCTCGTGGTAAATTTCAAATGTAATTCCGCACATCCGAAATATAAATTACATTAACTGAAAATGGAGTAAAAGCTTGATTTTTAGCATTATCAGTGATTGACGATTACTATGACGTAAATTCAGCGTCGAGATTTAGGCACATACTAGTAACTTTAAATTA
Source organism: Choristoneura fumiferana (assembly GCF_025370935.1). Taxonomy (NCBI): domain Eukaryota; kingdom Metazoa; phylum Arthropoda; class Insecta; order Lepidoptera; family Tortricidae; genus Choristoneura; species Choristoneura fumiferana. Next base: position 7,298,833 of record NC_133477.1, read on the forward strand.
ACATTTTAAAACATGGTAACTTTTAATAAATTTTTTATTATATTATTATTATTTTACAATTTTTCAACAGTATGTATGTATGTACGTACGTACGACGTGCGACGTGGTACGGGTGACGATTTCAATACAAATTCTTATAACTTACGAGTTACGACATTACGAGTATGTAAATTATAATGTAATTATGTAATTTAATGAATAAATAAACTAAAAAAGGTACCTTTATACCTACTGCGTGTTTTTCTTGATTTCCGTTTCCTTCGACAAGCAGTTCAATATCTTGTTAAATGCTTCAGAGGCTCAGTGCCCTTAGTGTAAGTTTTCGGTTACAAAATAAGTCTCGATCGCGTTCGCGTTAAAATCTCAATTTGTATGGAAACACGAACAGCGCCTCTAGCGGAACGTTTGCAATGTTTTTTCCATACAAATTGAGATTTTAACGCGAACGCGATGGAGACATATTTTGTAACCGAAAATTTACACAAAGGGTACTGAATCCTGAAACTTCATTCAAGAATGGCTAACATTTGTGTGCTTACCAGTTACTTATATAAAAAAACCGGCCAAAAGCGTGTCGGACACGCCCAAAATAGGATTCCGTAGCCATTACGAAAAAAATAAGTAATAATTTTCCAAAAAATTTCGTATTTTGTAATATTCCAAGTTTAAGTTTGATATACTTACTATAATCCTGAATTTTTCGAAATTTCTCCACCCACTGGTTTAGATTTTAGAGGGGGCGGGGATGTTCGATTTTAATGAAAATTTGCACTTTAAAGTTAAATATTTTGCAAACAAATCACTGAATTGAAAAATCGTTGCAGCAACCCCCAAATGGTTTTAAAAGACCTACAAGGTTGGATTAAAAAAAAAACACCCCCAGTTTACTTTAAATAGTAGTTTGTTTAGTTTAATTTGTTTTTGATTTTTTTTTGTACCATTTTGCCGGCATAGTTTACATATATTTTCGTGCAAAATTACAGCTTTCTAGCATTGATAGTCCCTGAGAAAAGCCACGGTCGGACAGACAGACAGACATGGTGAAAATATAAGGGTTCCTTTTTTGTCATTTTGGCTATGGAACTCTAAAAATTATGAATTATTCTGTCCTCTCATTTTGTAGTCGTAAGAACCTTTGTACATTTGTAAGTATCAATATAAACGAAATACGCACGCGACTTGTATGGCTGCTGCTCTATGGAAAGAAAGACGCGCTGTCAACGCGTATTTCTAAGACGCGGTGTTCAAAGAATCTAACCACAGCCGCTGCAACGTGGCCGTATCGTCGCAAAATAATATCGTCATGATAAAGTCCCAAGTGTACTATAATTATGAGAGAAATCGCAAAAGATTAATACAATATTATGAAGTATTTAAAACAAAATTTGACTACATTATTTCTGTCAATCAGTAAAGTCTAAAGTTCATTATTATTTTTAGTTTCATTTAACACGTTTAATTCTGGTTTATCCCGGTTATTTGTCACAAATTGGCATGATAACCCCTGGGGAATCGGATACAATCTTATCTGATTGAATCGCCACCCGATTTGCATATTTGAAAATGAATTTGTTTATAGTCTGACCAAGCGAGAAGCTGTGACCTTTTTTAACGCTACATTCGGGACGCCCCTTTCTTTTCACACCAGAAATAAAGAACGCATGATACCTATGACACGGAGGAAAAAGACAGCTTGCCGTATTTCCAAGCATTTTTTTGTTTTCGCCGATGCTGGTTGCGGCAGTCTTGGCGGTTTTGGAACTCTCAGAGCGAGAGTCCCACTCGCACTTGACTTTTTTAATTAGTAAATAAATGTCATAAGTTATTAGCGAATACAGAACATGTTTAAGGAAAATGCACACATATTAAGCAACTCACTGGTGCGTGTGGCATCTTCGATCGGGCCCGCATCGTGTCTTGCTCTATTTATCGGGAGACAAGTCGTGTCCAACGGAGCTTTTAAAGGCACGCTTTTTTACGTCTCTTTTTTACTAGGTCAGTGAGGAAAGGATACTTATGCTAAACGAGAAACAAGAAAACATCGTGAGATAACTATATAGCAACCCGCAAAGCAAGGGGCTGCGTTTAGTCTGTTTTTACAAACTTTTATTTGACTGACTATAATTCTGATGATTGATAAATCATCATCACCATTTGGACATAGGCCTCCCTCATACTTCAGCCCAGCCCAGTAAATTCAGTTGGAGGCCTCTGTGACCGTGATTTATATATATCGACGATATAATATCGATGGTGGAAGTCTCAATTGACGTAAGGGACAAAATGCTACTTTTCAGGAGAGCGAAAAGAAGTTTTTGGTAATTTTCAAACCCTCATAGCATTGTTAATGTTTAACTTAGCAGGACGTTATAATTACGTAAAATCTTGAATTTTCTTGCTTTTCAACGTGAAACTATAGACATTTTCGTAAAAAGCTTAATAAGAAAAATAGCTGTCCCTTACGCCCGTGACATACGGGTGTCATAGCCCCTTACACTCATAAACCGTAAATAAATAAATAATGTAGTAACCGATTTTTGGTCTTATAGGACATCATATATTTTATTTGCTACATATTTGGACGTAAGTTCCAGTAGTAAAATTAAAAAAATAGTGAATTAACTCAAAGAACCACTTTAATTATTTAAAATAACGCGCAAAAGCCATATTTTTTGCACGTCCCCTTAAGAAATATGTAATTTGTAACATTTTCTTAAGTTTTAGTTTTAGTTTTAGTTTTTGCGAGGCATATTAGGACACCCAAGGATGTCTTTCCCTTCCAAACACCGGGTGTTTATAGGGTTGATTGTAGTTGTGGTAGTTCCTATATCGGACAGACGAAAAGAACAATAGCTGAGAGGGTCAAGGAACACATTGCAGCTGTTAAAAATCGCCAGGTAAACAAGTCAGCCATAGCTGAGAATTTGTTGGAGTCAGGGCCAAACCACTGGATTGAGCTTCACAATCCCAAAATTCTATCCACGGAACGTCATTTTTACTCAAGAATGGTACGTGTAGCGATTGAAATAAAAAAGCATAAGAATTTCAACCGGGACGATGGGTATAAGCTTTCATCTTCGTGGAATCCTGTTATTAATAAGTGTCGGCGTCGGGATGAATGTTTGGAGGGACGATCGGACGTTGTTAGTGTTGTGTGTCGGTGTGATAGGGTGACTAATAAAAGTGACCAAGTGCGGGTAGTTCGTGATACGAGTGCCGGCACTATTAGTGATCAAGTGCGGGTAGTTCGAAGAACTCGCGCTGCTAGGCAGACTTGACACCCCACACTTCAGTCTACTCGTGACCACGGCAACTGTAACGTTGCCGAAACGTCGAAGTAAAATATTACTTGTGTAATAATAGCGTGATAAGTCCCGTTTGTGGTATTTTGACTATGAGCGCGAGTCCTTCGAACTGCACTTGATCACTAATAGTACCAGCACTCGTATCACTAACTACCCGCACTTGGTGATTTTTATTTGTCACCCCATCACACCGACTCACAACACTCATCCCGACGTCGACACTTATTAATAACAGGATTCCACGAAGATGAAAGCTTATATCCATTGTCCCGGTTGACATTTTTATGCTTTTTATTTCAACTGCTTCACGTACCATTCTTGAGTAGAAATGACGTTCCGTGGACAGAATTTTGGGATTGTGAAGCTCAATCCAGTGGTTTGGTCCTGACTCCAACAAATGCTCGGCTATGGCTGACTTGTTTGTTTATAGCTGAGAGGGTCAAGGAAGATATTGCAGCTGTTAAAATATCCAAGTAAATAAGTTTTTATCCCGGAAAATAGCATAGTTCCGGCAGGATAGCGATAAACGAACTGATGATGTTGTTGATGACGATGAGGATGAACTGATTTTCACTACTACCACTGGCGTACTAACGCTGCTTGCTTGCATTATTGCTTACATGCTTGCTTGCTTGCTTGCATGCTTGCTTGCATGTTTGATTGCATGCTTGCTTGCACTATTTCTTGCACATTTGGAGTATTCTTGCTTGATTTGTTGTTTGCATGCGTGCTTGCCTTCTGGCTTCACGCTTGCTTGCATGCATGCTTGCACTTTTTATGCTTCCTCTAACACACTGATTGCAGCTGTGAGGGAGTGGGACGCCAGCCCGCTTCATGAGCGCTGGAGGAGATACCATAGACCGGTCATCGCGGGATCGGGGTAGCCGCGATGTTCATCTAACCCAGGCCGATAAAATTGCATGTTTGTTGATTTGATTGACAAAATTACATGCTCACTTGCAAGCTTGCTTAGGTGGTTGCTTACATGTTTGCTTGCTTGCATGCTTGCATGCTTGCTTGCATGCTTTCTTGCATGCTTGCTTGCACTATTTCTTGCACATTTGGGAGTATGCTTGCTTGAGTTGTGTTTCAATCACTACAAGTTCTAAAACCATCTGTTTTGATGCCTCCTACGACCTAACATTAACAAGGTATTTAAATGAACTAAAGAAGCAAGCAAGGTATTTTACTTTAAGTGCCCCTTACACCCATAAAGTAACCTCAATTTTTAAAATGTCTGTTTGTTACTGTCCCTTACGACCAACAATTTACTCTAGTTTTAGCTTTTGATGTCCCTTACGCCCATAAGAGTATTCCTTATTTTATAAGTTGCTGTTGTTTAATGCCCTTACGACGTACCAATTACACCTTTTTTTAAATGTCTGTTTGCTACTGTCCCTTACGAGCGGCAATTTTCTAGCTCTTGCTTTTATACCCCTTACGCCCATAAAAGTATTTCTTATTTTATAAATTGCTGTTTTTAATGTCCCTTACGACGTTCCGATTATACCATTTTTAACTCTCAACATACATAATTAATTATATCAGGCAATTATTATTATATATGCATCATCATCGGCCTATATACGTCCCACTGCTCGGCACAGGCTTCCTTTATTAGGATCTGTCAGGACAGCTGTCAGGATAGCTTAAAATAAACAAAGTAAGTAGCTAAGAGAAATTTACCTCAACATCCTTGACTGAAATTCCATTACGGAAATGTTAGCTCGACGTCAAGCCATTAGGGGATCCATCAACTTAATCTTCTTTTTTGTTTTGCTTTTGGCATCTTATAAAAAATACGCGCGTTGACAAAGAACAAACGTAGGCAATCAATACGTCCTCCGTGTTTGACGTGTCTGGCACGACTGACCGAATGTGCAATGCGCAAACGCTCGGCGCGTGGAAGGTAGGTAGACGCGTTAGTATTTTGATGTTAGGTACAAGAAATAGGTACAGGCGGTAAGGTTACGCCCAACAACTTCTTGCTTTTTTATCTTATTCGTTATAAAATGTTGGGGTGTAAGGGCAATGAAACAATAATTGACCCATACGCCCTTTATTATATTTATTGGGTTTTTTAACGACATGAGCCGAGTCGTAAAGGACATATGAGACTGCCACAGCCCCTTACGACCCAAATATTAAAAAAATAATACATTTACGCCATTTTTCAGCTCAAATATTTTATATCATGTCCCTTAAGCTATTTTATTTTAAAATAATAAAGTTGATAACAGCAAAAGTAAGGCCGTATCGTAACTTGAATACTACCAATCGACAGAGAAAAAAAAACTCTAATTTTCTATGTTTAAAAGTGATTTTCGGTATTTTGTCCCTTACGCCAATTGAGACTTCCACCATCGATATGTTATAACTTGCAGAGCCCTCCGTTACAATTATTTCACTAACATTTCTATTCCTGGTCGGAACGGATAATATATTATATTTGGATAGGTTCAGGCGGCATAGATTAGTCAAAATCAGGGTTTTAAGACCAGGATCTGATACTCCAAAGTTCAAAATTAGAACTTTGTATCGTGCGGTCCCGTACACGCTAATAGCATTTAATAGAAGAGTAAAAGGGACGGTATCACCAAATTTCAAATTCGGGAGTAGCCCACTTGCATAACTTCACATCGAATGTTAACCCTCTGGAACCCTGCCATGTTGCATGGGAATGATAGGCCAAATTAATGCCCTAGCCAGCCAGACCATTACACCAAATGGTTAATTTTAACTGGTCAAGTATTCAAAATGTCAGCTCTGGAATATAATCGCTTACTATGTCTGGTGTACAATAAAGAGTCTTTGTATTGTATTGTATGTATAATCAGATGGAATTCGCTTCGGCCTCTGATCTGTTTTTCCGGGTACCTACCTACCTATTTAACTATGTACTGCCAAGCGAGATGGCGATCAATCACTGATCAGTTTTAAATCAAAGAAATGTAGGCTAATATTTTTTCATTAACCTTAATGCCCGCGCAATTAGCAAAACGTAACAAAGAAACAAACTTACAAGCTTTCATAACTGTCTTTATGTTTGTTTGCTTTTTGTAGGAATAATTTACGAAACTACACAACTAGTCTATACATAAATTATTAATAATAGAAAAGTGCAACTTATTTCTGGTTCAAATAGTATACATTTTATCTGCAGGAAATAACTAAATTCCCACGGAACCTGGATAAAGTTGCAGGCAACACCTAGTTTATAAAAAATAGGGTTGGCATATAAATAATTTTAGTTGTCGCTCTGTGAATACAGTTTAAAACTTATGACTTTCGGATGGTATTGAAAACCGAGAGAAAAAGGGAAATACCAGCCGCGGCCTTTGACCCTACCTTTTCGTTGTTATATTTATAAGCAAATTCGATTCATTATAACGCAGAAAAATCCACCGTCTTTTTCTTAATCCGCAGAGAAAAGCCTACTCTCAGAAAATTACGCATTACTCCTTTTATGTAGGGAAAATAAAATAAAAGTAATGACCTTTTAGCGTTAGCTTATATTGCGTTGGTATCGTTCTTTTAGACTACATACTTATAAGTGAATTTGCAAGGAAATTTGTTTTTTTTAGGGTTCTTCAATAAAAATGCCAGAAATGGAATCTTAAGGCCTCGGTCGTTCTGAACCCCCGCCCGCGGCGTGCAGCGTCCATCCGCCGCAATGCTTCTAAATAATTAAAGACACCGCTTGCGGACGCGGCGGGCGAAAACGACAGCTCCCGAACATTCTCGAACACACCATACAGACGCCGCCCGCTGCACGCCGTGGGCGGCGGGTCAGAACGACCTAGGCCTTAAGGTGGTTTTCCACCGGCGAGGCGAGACGAGAATTGAAATTTGTATGGCAGAGCCCGCGGCGGGCGCTCGAGAATGCATACAAATTTCAATTCTCGTCTCGCCTCGCCGGTGGAAAATCACCACTATAGGTAGTTTCGCCATGTTGGTTTTTCTATACTTGGCTATCCTGGAAACTCTTATTAGTTCAAGAAAGGTGCAGTTTTTAAATTCGGGGCTCCGTTTGCGGAATAAATATTACTTAAATAAGCTTTGAAGTATTTTTTAATGTAAACAAAAAAAAATAGTTAATGAAATAAACCCGGATAGCTCACGTCTTAAATCGAGTTTAGTTCAACATCTTGCACAGCTGCAACCACCGAGAAGTGCGCGTTTTGCAGCAGCCGCCGAGTCGCGTTGCTCCTAGAGGAAGAGCTATAAATTAGTCCGAATCATGTCGAGCTGAACTCAATTTCTTCTCAAGTTATCCAATTTCATTAAATATGAGTGAGCATTACGGTAGTTTCATGTTCAAAAATGTTGGTTTTTAAAATACGTGAAAAAAATTCACAGCAGTCACATGCAAATTATACCATTAAATTCCATTATTTTAATAGTTTCATCAAATCCTATGAAGCCTACAGCGTATAGCGGATAGTTACAATCTGAATTGAATTCCATTTCTCACAATAATCGGCCAGTAAGCCAATCGGCATGCCCTTTATTTATCTCGATACGTCAAAACCAATTAATTCCAAAGGGCCAAACCCTACTGTGATTCCTACTCAAGCATTCCTCTCAACGGATTACTATAGTCCGACCGGCCCATTGTGATGCCCTTTACAATGCCGCGTTAGAACAAAACGGTAAATTGGGATGTTGGGTAAATATTTAAACACAATCCGGATCGAAATTGTTTGATTTGTATTGTTTAAAACTGGGTAAGTAATATTATACCCTATGCTAGAGCATTTTAGAAAAAGTGCAAAACAATCCGTTTTCTTTAATCTTGCACAGTCACCCACAACAATGTGGTAATGAAATGTAATCATTTATCCGTATTTTGAATCTTTTTGATGATATTCGCTTGATTTACGTAAGTACAGTCGAACAAATTGAATCATGACTCAGGGTGAAACCTTTGTCCTACTAATATCATGTTGACATCTCACACTTAAGTGAAATTGATAATTAAAAGGTTCCTTCCACCCTGGGTCATGATTCGGTCGGATTCAATTTGTAATGCAATTGCAAGTGCGGATGTAAACGATATCTAATTTTGGTATTTCTGCTTCTTTGGCTAGTTGAAGTATAATTTTGATAGTGTTTTATGCGGCGATTAACCTTAACAGTGAACAGTGATCACAAAATTCTATATTACTCTCGTGTCTGCCATTTTTTAATGCGCAAGTTGTCTGCACGTGGTTTCTGGAATTTTACTATCAAGTTGCAAAAACTACAATCACCGTACAAAGTCCCTCTCAAAGAGAGTTAACTTAGACATTCGCGAAATTGTCCTTTTAATTAGGACAGAAAAGCCATTATTTTAAAAGAGAAGAGAAAGAAGAAGGGTCATGATTCAATTTGTTCGACTGTAGGTACTTAGATTTGAAAAGTCGTTGTCCAAAACTAATGTTATTTTTTGGATCAAAAATCGTATCGTACCGCATACTTATCGATCAAAAATGTATGCAAGTGGCGTGTTAATGCCTTTGTTTGTTTAACGGTGGACGTCTTCCGATGAATTGCCTGTGATAGAATGCCAGAATGTCTATAATGGCTCGGTTTAGGGCTATTTAGATTACGTCAGTATTCACTCCACTGACTTTTAATGGGTGGACATTATGCTGCCTACTCTAAAAGGTTAGGGGTCACTGATTACCCAGTAGGCCACGGTTATTTATTGTTGCCCAGTTAAAAAAATAAAAACGTGGGCTTCAATTTGATTTACAGCGTGAAAGCGAAGACGTTTAAACACCGATTTAGATGCAATTGGTATACAGATAGTTTGAGTCCCGGGGAAGGACATAGGTAGACTGTTTTTATCCCGGAAAATTGCATAGTTCCCGCGGGATAGCGATAAACGAATTCTACGCGGACGGAGTTGCGGGCAACAGCTAGTATCAGAATAAGAAGGAGCCTATGCCAGCTAGCTCTAATATAAAATTTAAAATTAAGCTGCGTCCTGGTAATATAGTGACAAGTAGAAGTTCGCAACGGCTAAGTTTCTTGCGGTGCTTTTCCTCATTGAATTCCGTTTTCTGAAGCGGAAATAAGAATATAACGTATTTATAATCGTACAAGCTGTTCGCGATTTCTTCAGCTTAAAATTCACTTATCGCTATTCTGCAAGAACAATGCAGTTTACAGGTATAAAAGTATGTTTTCACTTCTTATGCTCTAAAAGTAGGTCAATATAGCTTTACGAGGCGGGAGTAAAGTGAGTACTTTAGTCCCTAGGAGTAAAAGTAATTAATTTTTCAATTACTTCGAGTGACTTAGATAAACTCAAACAGCCAGTACTTGTTTAGTTTTTGGCATAAAATAAGATTGTGTGTGGACCATTTTCATGACGAAAATGTTACGTTCTTAGTCTACGTGGTCGTAGTTCTATGCTTTTTCCGCATATAAGGTGGCGCCATTCTATTTATTCCAGTTTGTGTATGGACCATTTCGCCGATGCGATTTTGTTATATCTGTGTCTGGTTGGAAAAAAATACTTACTGCGAAAACTTTGAAATTGTTGTAGAGCGTAAATCATAAACGATTAACGACTATTTATTTTCTCGCAATCGCAGTAAAAATAGAGTTTTCACCTCGAGACTAAAAGTCAATATAAACCCTCGGATAAATAGACAGTCGGGTATAAATTGGCTTATTTTATTTCCTCGATAAAAAATATACTATTGTATTATTCTGGTGCTAATCCACCGCCGCCGTATTGTCTAATGTGCTGACGTTCGCAATCGCATTCATCATCTTTTTCTACCCTCGTTTTATACCGTGTGAAAGAAACGAGTGGTGAAAACGATTGTGATTGTGTGTGTGTAAGACAATAAGGGCGCCTCAGGTTATAAAATGTGTACCAAATATCGTGTTAATCAGTTGAGCTGTTTTTGCCTACTGTAATTGTCACTTTTGTAATATTATGTATTAGGATTTAATTTCATACTCATTGTTTAAATTTTGTACTGTCATAGAAAATTAATTTAAGCAGCTAGCTAAATCCCCACCGTAACATGAAGTACTGAATTTATTGAATATGACTTCCATGACTGTACCAGATATACGTGATCCTTACATCTTCCATGACTGTATCGGATGACGTGGTGAAGTGGCGTGACTCTACATAGATCAAAAATTAGCACTTTAAGGCCTAAATATTTTTTACAAATTGATCCCTAAGTCGAAAAAGGTCTAAACAAAGGTTTAAACGAAGTTACAATGATAATAAATTACCACTTTTTTGCATTGCGAAGCTTTTTGTATAGATCTTCTACGAGTATACAAAATTACAGCTTTCTAAATAGCAATAACAGTCTCTAGGACGGACATGACGAAACTATAAAGGTTCCATTTAGGACTACGGAAGCCTAAAGAACAACTTTAAAGAATTTACTAAGGAGTATTTATTTATATAGTAGATTATTGTCGTGGCCTGGAAGTAGGCAATTGGTGGCTGAGTATGAGTTACATCAGGTACATCAGGGGTGTTGTACCTTGGACACTTTTCCTTTTTTTTTTCGTGAGCCTACCTTTTCAAAATTAATAAACGAATCGCTCAGTTTTTTATCGGATAACATAGCCTAATGATGTATCTTTAGATATTTTAATATCTGATGTTAATTCCACAATTAGTTATTTTTCTAAAAATCGAAAAAGGAAAAACTGTCCGGGGTACAACAGCTTCCTAATCTTAAAAATAAATTTTAAAATATTAAACTTAAAATGAAATGTTTGAAATATGCGTCAAAGTAAAGTTATGCTGTCTGCAAAGAAAACATTTGAACTTTTCGTTAACTGACACGAACCCTTACTTAAAGGGGTCGTCAAACGGCCTTATAAAGGGCTGGTTGTTTATGTTAACAAGACTTTCGAGTGAGGAGCGCTGGGACATGTGGAATGCAGCTGAAATGACGAGCTTAATGGGTCATAAACGTAGTGTGCCCAAGTTTCTCCGCTCAGTTTACGACTCACTTCCAAAGGATATGAATCTGTTAGCATTCAAGATTTTGAAATGGACGCCTTATCTGTGAATAATGGTCTTAGCTTAGCAGCTAATGGAAAGGCTAAGTTCGTATGTAATTTTACTTTCGTGCAACTGTTACGTAATGATCTAACCAGTTTAGAAAAGTAAATGTCATTTCAAAGTACAATATCTCAAAAACGACTGAATCAGTTTTTAAAACATATCTAAGAATCATTACAAAGAAACTCGCTTTCACGTAAAAAATCCGCATTGAAATCGGTCCATCCATTTAAGTACCACGATGGCAGAGATTTTTTTTTTAATTATTGTTAACAGATGTTTCAATTCCATATATTGGATATTAATTATTATTCAAAGTGTGCCTACGTTGACGGGCAAGCTCAATTTAAATATCAATGAAAAACTTTGATATTTTTACAAACTTTCAGAACTTGAATAATAAGAATTCATATTGAGAAATATAAAATATAAAACTTAATTCTCGACAAATTGTTGTTGCACAATTTTACTATAAATACGTGAATTCTGCTTCTTCTGACCTTGCTTGTGTGTTTTGACAACCAGTTACCTATAACTATCGACACATGAGGTACCTATTTTATTTCTCTCGTCTACCTAACGCATTTTTAATACTCTGGCGTTGTTAATGTCTATGAGTGATCGTAATCAGTTACCATCAGGTGATCTTACTTGTTTGATATCCTATTATAAAAAAAATGTACCAATGATGGTGGTGATGGTTGGGTTTGTGTGATATACATGTTCTTACAGCGTGCAGGCGGACGAACTGCATGACCACACATTTGTTGCATAGACGTAGCTTCGTAAGGCCGCGGGTGAATAAAGGAATAATTGTTTATAGTTCATTGATATGGACCTCCAAAAAGTAACGCGTGATTCAATAAATTAGTCAAACAACCACAGCAATTCTTTCCTCAATAGCCACGAATAACCCACTACAAGCCATACTACGTGTATAAAACCGTAAACCCTTTGTTTCAAACAATTGAACAATCTTAAAGTTACCATTACTAACAATTTTAATTTGACAACTTTCCCACTGTTTCAGAAGTATCCTTGAACCGGGACAGTCATTAGCTACCCGTCCGCAATGCAGGCATTTGTGGAATCTTACAAATATTTTGTGACTGTTATTGCGTCTTGGGACTGGGTGGGCGTGGGAGAAGCTAAAAACATTTCTGCTAGTACTATTGGAAGAAAAACCTGTTTTTTAACTCTCAACGCAATAACAGGGGTGTTATAAGTTTCATGCCAATTTCTGTCTGTCTGTGGCATTTTAACTCTAAAACAGAAACAGATGGACCGACTTCGATGCAGTTTTTTTTACGTGAATGCGAGTTTGCTTAGCTAAGTGTCATTAAAATCGGTTTATCGTTTTTGAGATTTCGAACTTTTGAATTACAAATAATAATAATAATCCATTTATTTCAAACCCAATGTCCATAGATGGTTAGTAATATTAAATCTTACAACTATGTTAGTAGATTTATAAATAATTCTATAACATTAAATACAGTTCCGATTATTAAATTAAATTAAATTATTCATTATTAAATATTATTAGTCACAATCACAATAACATAATGATGTTATGTGATGTTATGTGGTTAATGAACCATTGATTATTACTTATTATTAAATAACACGTCTGGAACCTTTATGAAGAAAATTCCAGCGTCGTACAATAGGACAGTCCACCCTGCCCAGAATGCAGTCGGGGGTTTTTCAACAGTTTTTCATGACTGTCGAACCAACTGAACCGTGACCCACTGTGAAACGACGTTTTCTTAGAAAAAGCCGTAGTGACATCGCATTGGTTGACAAGGGACTACATTATGACACTTACTGCGAGAACGTTCTACGGTGGGTCAGGAATCAAATGGTTTGACTGTACAAGTCCGCGTGAGAGTGAAGATAATCCATAGAATGCGATTAAATACAATATTAATTGGAATTTCCGAGTCAGGCGGCAAGTGACATTGGCGTTGTTAGCTTGAAGGAAATTTAAACTTCCTTATCATGTGGTCGTCTTTGTTTATCCATAGTGAAGTGTTTACTTTCCAAAACTAGTTAGCGCTAAGAGAAGCGTATAATTAACAAGTAAATTAACAGCAATCGACCTAGTCCCAAAGCAAGCAAAGGTTGTATTATGGGTATTAGGCAACATATGAACGTATTAAATGATATTGTAACGGATAACTCACATCTTAAACCGAGTTTAGCTCGACATGTTTCAGGTTTCTGTTTTTATGTTGTTGTTGTTTTGTTGCTAAACTCGGTTTAAGACGTGAGTTATCCGTTACAATATCATTTAATATGAGTGCGTCTCACGGTAGTTTCATGTTCAAAATAGATGAACGTATTTCCGTACATAGATAGATACATTATTGGTCTTGGCCCCGAATATAACTTTGTCCCTTTCGGTGTCGAGACCCTTGGTCCGTGGGGTCCTAGCGCTTTAAAAGGTTAGTAGACGTCACAGGGGACCGAAGAGCTGGCAGCTTCCTCAACAAAGAATTAGCTTGGCTATTCAAAGAGAAAACGCTGCCAGCATCTTCGGGACCTTGCCAAAGGGGTACTTACTTTTTAAGTGATTTGTTTTAGTTTCAGGTTTTATTTTATTTTATTTTATGTAAGTGAATGAAATGAAATTAATAAAGTTTGAAATTAAAAGGTTTATTCAACACACACATAATAGTTACAAACAAAAGTTACAAAAATAGTCGAAATACAAAATATGAAATAAATTATAAAATAATGTAAGTATTTTAAGTTAAGGATAGGTATAGTTTAATTAATTTAATGCTTATTGTACATGTACTTCTATTTTATTAAATATATCTTCTTTTATGGATTCATTATTTAAATACATATTAAACGTCAAACAAACAAATATTCGTATTATTCATACAAACCCGGGGCCTCATGCTCAAGTCTTCTTTTTCTTTTCTCTAACTTTTTGGCTATTTAGTCGTCGTAGAATTATTACATAATATACAAAGTAGCCTTTATCGCTCGCGTAAATTGAATTTCGGGATTATGAAAAGAATCCTGTGGGAATTCACAAAATTTCTTTAAAATATTTAGGTACTTTTTGTTTTGTTTTCCAATAATACTCTCAATAATCTTGGAAAAATTTGAATCAATTGTATCTAATAATTGGTCTGTATGCGTCTGTTTTATGTATGCCTTTTCAATTTTTCAATTGATCACTCGAAGAAATCGCAAAAGACACGTGGCCTCATACAAATTATATCATTTTAATAATATTCACCAAAAAAAGTGTAATAATTTCTAACCGATTGCTTTTCATTAATCAACCTCCAATCCCTTTGAACAAGGAGCTGGCGTATTATAATTTGTCTCCCTTGTACCTTCATTAAACTTTCATCAGAACACACATACACACCGTGTGAGTACGAGCCACACACACACACACAAAGCCGGGCCCTCTGGGCTTGTTTGTATAAAGCGAGTCATTGGGACTTTTACGATCTATACATACATAGGATTGCCAAATGGGGTCATGAAAAAGAGATTTCGACTTGATACGAATAAGGAATATGTAAATGATTTTTGTCTGCAGTTTCAAGGAGGTCGAGGAAAAAAGTTTAGATGGTAATTTAACACCTTAAAAGGCGATAGATCTGGCAACAAAACAGATATTTTAACTTTACTAAACATACTTAAACCCTGAATAAATGCGGAACCTAGTAAAATTAACAAAGAGGTTTGAACGAAAATTGTGAATGTTTTTCACGGTCACTAAGTAGGCTCATGGAAGATTTATTAACATCTTATAATATAATATACAGACCATTTAAATAAACGTTTTTTACCAAATTTGACGCGTTATTTATTTGACCTCTAACATTCACATATCAGGGATAAATTTTGATACAAAATTAAAAATGGCGCAGAATAAAATATTTTTTTTGGAAATTAGCTGTTTCAATTTAAAAATCGTACTTAAAAGTGGCCAAGGAAAAGTTTTTAATTAGAATCCAAGTGATTTTTACCAAATAATTTGTTTGCTGGAATTTAAAAACTTAAATTTTGCTGAGGCATAATTAAAATACCTAATACTTAGGAGTTCCCGAACAAAGGCTTATCCAAAACCTAAAATTGAATATGTTAAACAAGTGGTTAGGTATTAAAAACCTTTTTATTAGAAATATTTTGTTGCGTCCCAACATTAAAATTAACGACAGAAACTTCCGTCGAGAGCGAACTTTGCCAATATGGCCGACAATATGGCGGAACAATTTTAATAATTCGAGAGTGACGTTGCGAACGCGTCTGCAATTTTTTCATAGCTCGTTTTATACGTCAAGTTGTCGAATGGCTCCCATTTTTTTTCCATCGAATGAAAATACTTTGAAAAACATTGCGGGAATATCAAGCCAATTATTTTAAACGACTGTGACGTGGGTGGTTGATTTCTCAATGCGTGGGTTTGCATCGTGGTGATCCTAATGAATCTTTATTTGTGTCTAAAACAATTTTGAACAAATGTTCACTCATTTTTACTGTATTAAACAGATGATAGCACGCGATGAAAAGTTTCAAGGCTAGGGTCCTGCGCACTGTATCTGCGCAGTCCGAATGTTAATTATTTATCGTATAATTTCTTTAATGAAATATATTGTGAATATCATAAAACTGAGCATAAATGCCGATTTTATGAAGCGCAACAACTGAACAATACTGTGTAGGTATATACGAGTACTCTTACAGGGACCATAAAACATGTATAGAAGAAGATCAATCAAGCTACTTATTATTTTATGTGCCGGGGCGACGTTCTGTCTCCCCGAGTTGACTTCATGGCTAAGAATGAATCGCTTTTTATGTTTTAATGCACTTATAACGTATTCATTTAATTCAAGACAGAATAAAATTAGAGATGCAGTGGCATTTTTTTTACTTCATTACAACAAAATGGAGTCTTCTATCTCGTTATTACAAAAGGTCGTGTTTTGTTATTTCGAAAGTTTTTGAGTATGAAACAGAAGTTTTTTTCTTTAATTAACTTTTACATCGTTTTTGCGTATTAGGTGCACATAGCACAGACTGTTTCTCAATTCCCTAGTTTAAACTCTACAGAGTCAAACTGTTGTTGAAATAATGACGGTGCCTCCTTCGCCAAATTTTGATACGTCATAATAACAATTATTTTTTGCTGTAAGTAAAAGCGTCATTCGCGTAGTTTATTATCGTCAGCTGAAAGATGTCCACAAAGGATGCCATCAGGTCATCAGTCCATCTTGTGGTATACATTACATACCCACGCTGCGTCCTCCAGTACGTGGCGTAGTATAGGTACGAGTTTGAGTTGATATTTAATTACTATCACACGCCACAAAGCGAGCGGCGTTCATTCCTAGTCGTACGATAATTACGTAACGCCATAACCCATTTAGATTGTCAGGATTCTCGATAATTACTTGACAATATCGGCCAATGTTATCGTAATTAGTATTGGCGGCACGGCAGCAATAAAGGAACAATCTGTGTACAGACAGACCCTCTCTGTATCCTCAGTACGTGACTGTTTGATCCCTTCCCTGCCTCTAGGTATATTATTGGTGCTTACGTCGATAACGAATTGTCGAAAGGTCCCTTACCAAGTTTTACTTGCTATTGTCGCAATATATGTACTTTGCCATTTGTCTCGTAAAATTTGTAAGTGGATAATTACTCGTAGATATTTACGTATAGGTAAGACTTGTAGAAAACGGAATCAACTCGTAGATTAGCCAAAAAGCCATAATTGTGTCAAAATGAGAATCAATACCAATATCTGTTATAAAAAATATCTGGGACTTAGGACTGGGTCATATGGGTCTTATGGCGAGGAGTTTCTTCTCGCAGGTAAAAACTCAAACAATTTTTTTAATAAAAGAAGTAAGATATTTCGGTCTCATTCCTATACATAAAAGAAAACGTTGGCATTTTAGGGAAATAGTCAATGGATAAAAGCGACTTGACAAGCAAGGTTCTGTGGGTAAATTATATTTTAATTGCCCCAGTTTCTTTAATTCCTTGGGGTTTTACTGATATATTTAGTTTAGACCCAAAGGGATCTTCTGTGGATTTAACTCTCCTCCGCACTTAGCCCATTGCTTTTACCATTTCATCCATAAGTTGTACGATATGATGCAGTGTCTTGAAGTCTCTTTGTACGAGGTAAGTCGCCAAAGAGTCTCATTCTTAATCTGGCGAGGGCTTAGCATTCACACATAATGTGTTCAAATTGTGTCAACCTCATCGCCATATAAGTAAGTATTCTACAATCTTCATTGATCTGTAGTCCCATCTTTACTAAAGTGTTTAGTTAGTTTTAAAGTGACCTGTAAACGCTCCGATTATGTTTCGGAGTTAAATATTTTCTGCTGAGTTAATACCACTAGGTTTTTTATGCACTAGCAAATGGCCCGCGGCTTCGTCTACCGTTTGAGAGTTTAAGAAGGATAAAATGATTCCATGTCCTTTCCAGGGTCTTAAACTATCTCCACCCAAATCTAAATTTTGTCACGATTGATCAAATTTTTAAGGGTTAAAGCATTATAATGAAAGAAACAGATACAAATAGACGAACAAAAATATTCAAACACACAAATACATTCGTATTTATAATATTAGTTTGGATTCCAAGGGTCTGAACGGTAGATACGGAACCCAGAATTTCTTATTCAAACTCTGCGGTAATATCCGCCTGATGTTAATCGAAAAGGTGTTGAAAGATATTGGGTCTTTGATATTCACCGCAGACAATGAAATCTGTTTGGAGAAAAGACGGTTCTAGAAATATTTTTTATTGGTTCAGTAACCAACCGCTGGAGGGCATTAGGTATAGTTATTAGAAAAAATCACAAGTGTGATAACTCTCCGTTAAATAATAAAGGTTATTACAATAGAAATAAAACAAAAAGCGGAAATGATACTAAATATTAAACTAAACTACATTAAAAACTAAGCTAGTAGGTCTAAAAAAGGCGTATACTTAGAGCAAATAAAAAGAACAGACAATAATTTCTGCGACCAACAAAAAGGCCAGGTAAAATTACGCTTCACGTCGAGCGCTAGTTTATAATTTCTCAACTATTTTGCATGGTGAAGCTTGATCACGCTATTTGTTGCCATAACCTCGTCTGTACATTTTATGTGGCCTGAGTCTGAAATAGAGATTTTACCTTATTGATTTTTCAAAATATAGTTCTTCATAGATAGTAAATATATACGACTCCACCCCGGCTCTAGAAAATATCTCCGCTACAGAACTTATTCACATGCATTATACATTGTATAAAGATATGCCGTCATGGAGATATTATGAGACAAGTCTTGGCAGAACATTATTAAGACCTGTCATGCGATACCAGTCCTAAGATATTGTGATTATAACTTAAATGGTGGCTTACATTATTTTTAATGATAGTTCAGTTGAAGACTGCATGGTGTAATGTTACGGCGGTGTCATGTTTTTGCTTGAGCTTGATTTTAGCGGGATAAAAGGATGTGAAAGGATTATTTTTAAAGTAGTGGATGAAAATAAATCTAGTAACAAGACAGAGGATATAATTGCTACTAATTGATATTTGAATCAATCGGGTTAGGACGCGTTTCAACAACCTTTTCCCGTGTGTTACAAAAATCGACTAGAATGTGCCGGTCAGCTTAAATCCTGACCACAACGCGTGGTGTGTGCTCCACTGCTCGTTGAGTTGCGTTTCAGTTTGTGGACGTTATTTTTAGATTTTAGTAACACGCGAAAGACCGCAGTTGAAAAATTTCAGAGCCCCACCCATTTATTAAAATTAATAAATTATATCGACTTAGCATCCTGCTGAAAAATCCCATACGTGACGTCATAATTGTCTGACGCACTTGGAAACACAAACGAATTTATCGCTTGTTTGTAAGGGCGAAAAATATTCTTACAATACTGGAAGAATCCGCAAAAGGGAGTGACTGCCTAACAACTGTTGTGGCACATGGTATGTTTACCAACGAGATGATACCACAGACATCGATCTAACTAGATGCCGCGAGTGTACGTGTACTACACGTGTATGTAAAATGCCAGTGCAATGGTCTTTCCTTTAGTCCGCGTTCGATCAATATTGCCTCTGGACGTCCACTGACATCTAGGTAGACAAATGACCGGTGTTCCATTTTGAGTGGTAAAAACTGTACCTACAAAATTTGGTGACCCAAATAAAAAACACCAGGCGAATAACAGGTCCCATCACTTATTCGCTCCTCTTTTGACGTCTCAGTAGGTAGAAAAAAGTGACGCGGTTGTCATAGATTGAGGTATTGTATTTGGGTAATCTAGTTATGATACGAAAAATTATAACAAAGCAAACGATCATTCGTGGCAAACAACGCAGGCAGTTTTTATTACCCGCGCAAAATAATATAAACCCAAAATCTAGACACTATATATACGACTGTACCTCGAATCCCTGCCAGCAACGAGTTACTGTAGTGAGCATTTACAACTTTGTCTGCTCACTTAACTATTTCGCTCGCGTTTTTGTCGGAATTGTAGAAAACCTGGAGTAACGGGCGTAACTTCATTAATTTCAACGCAACTGCTAACAGTTTCTAAGGATTTTGAACAATAAACTGCCGTGAGACTCAAACTAAATGATGTTGTAACGGACAACTCAAGTCTTAAAAGCTCGACATGTCCAGCTAAACTCGATTTAAGACGTGAGTTATCCGATACAATATCATTTAATATATGCTAAGGATAACTAAAAAAAAATATGTATACATAAATATATGTAATTAATGTATGTATCTCGCTAGAATATATATATATACCGTAAGTAAGTATACTGTTTAACTTTGTATTTATTTTAGAAGAAAAATAATCTATCGTGTTAAGTATCTACTATTAGTACATTGTGTTTTAAGGGTGGTAAATAAGAAATTACGAACGAAATTCTATTAGAAGCCCGAAGACGAAGACTGAGGGCTTCAGGTAATGAGTTGATGTTCGTACCTTATTTTAGTACCGCCCTTACTGTTTTGTTGTTGTTGCCTGTACTGTTTACGAACACGTGTGACGAGAAAATATTTTAAGATATTTTATTTATGTATTATGTAAAAAAAACACGTGAGTATAATAATTTGAATAAAGATAAAATATTCCTGTGGTTATTTTCTCATGTTTCCTTAAATGATGAGGAGGTATAAGTAAATTTTCCTTTATTTATCGTTAGCATTATTATGTTTGACAAATGCCTTTATTATTTATGCAAGCAGGATGTGAACTCAACAGGCCCGCTCGGTGTGGGTCGTAAAGTAAATTCCTGCTTCACTGAATAACCTGCAATTTGTTAAAGAAAATGCAATAAAGTCACAGGTCGTTTGAATTTTCGAGGACAATTTTTAAACAAAATTTCTGAAGCTGTATTGATTTTCCGCTGGGCTGTGATGCATACTATAATACAAAATGATACAATTAATCTTTATGAAATACCACAATATTAAGTACTGTATATAGCTGTACAAAAATGAAATAAACAAAACGTTAAGCACTACCAAACACTGAATTATGATTAAGTGATTCAAAGATAAGAATAGCCATAATTAATTAAATACCCCCGGGTATCGCATATAATCTCTCTACCCTCGTCTTATATCATGTGACAGTGAAACAAGCGGTGAATACTATATTTTGATTTCGAGTGCGTTAATTAGACACTAATTCAGACTATCTTAAGATTTAGCTGACTTTAGATTCCAAAATTACCTAACCAAACTAGGTAGTCTGGCCGATGCACAATTGTTGCCACTGATCAACCAGTAGCTATCGTTTTTTTTTTAAAGAACACCCTAAACCCTAGGTAAGTATCAGATGGGCTACTACGAAACTCGCAAATCGAAGTTCGTATCGCACCGTCCCTTTCACTCGTATGACGTAAGGGTCAGCGGGACGGCAACATACGAAGTTCGAGTTTTGTACTTCGTGGTATAGGGCCTGTACTGAGCAAAAAAGATGAAAATTCCTTGTTAGTATTTGAGCGTAAAATACTTAGGCGCAGCTGTAATGGAAGACGAGGCATGGCGAACGCGTTGTAACCACGATATACCAAATGTACGATGAGGCAAATGTCATCAAGACCATAAAGATCGAACGCCTGCGATGGACAGGTCACGTGGTGCGAATGGATGAGGCCAGAGTACCCAACCGCCTTCTAGAAGGCTGGCCGGAGGACCGCAGAAGTAAGAGCAAGCCTAAGCTCAGATGGTTGGACGGCGTCGAACAGGACACCAAGAACCTGGGGGTGATAAGTTGGAGAAGGAAATCCATGAACAAATCGTACTGGAGAGATTTACTGGACCAGGCTAAGGCCCACCCGCGGCTGTAATGCCTCAGATGATGATGAGTTGATGATCAATGGTTTGTCTTTAAATAATATAAAAATCGTAGGAACCATAATATGTATTTACATAATAAGACATTCAAGGATATATGGATGAAGTCCCTATTCTAACCCTGCCGTCGTTTTAATGCTACTGCTACCGCTACTATTAGCCACTGCTGTCAATGCCATTCAGTTCTACATCACGCATCACGCCGTCTAAGTTTCTCAACTCACATGCATGAAGAGAACTTCACCATCCCTCTTCCTGTTCCTGCGGACTTCGACTCCCAGGCATAGTATTTGCCTGTAGAGCGTTTCCTGTATTTAATTATGGCCTCACCTCACTAACTGACTTATGACAATTTACAACAACAATGAGTTAAAAACTAAATTGATTTTAAAAAGCGACATTTCGATGTAGTACATACTATTAGTTATTCTGTGACTTCGAGTAGGTACCTACATAATTCTTAAACGACTTCGGTTGCTTTGATTTTACAACTGTCAATCGTCTTAGTAACGTGATAGTAGACCACTATTCGATAAATGTATTATCTAATCGTATTTATGTAAGCGGTTTTCCCTCTTCAGATTACCGGTTCACTGAACTGGAAGACTTATACTGCGCTAACAGGAGTTGTAAATCTTGGAAACACCTAGTGCAACCTTTTACATGTCAATAAGTGTAGCGTTCATACAAGAAGCCTTTATATCTCTTAGAAAGTGTTTTAATAAAAAAAAGTGATTATGTTTGCTGCGGTGTCCTATTTAATTACAGGATTATACTTAAAAAAACTTTTTTGACGGACTCCTGTTATGATTCAAGTCCATCATTGCATGGTTTACAATTCTGGCACTCTCTGGCCGCTGCTGCGGCATGCACGCTCGCTCGCTCGCTATATTCTAACATTTAATATAGCTTGTCTTCCGAGTATCAATTGTTTACTTCCTTTCTCTCTTACAAGCTACCCCGCTAGCCGCAAAACGCGTCATTGTCTACTAAACAAAAATCGGCGCAATGAAAGTCTGTGAACTGATCAGTCACCCTGTCAAACACTAAACGAATGAAATTCCTAGTTCCTAGCGACCCCAACTACAAACCTAGAGGTTCTGGATTGGAACTCAATTGGGGCAGCCATTTGTCGGTAAACTGATTATATCGAAGGTTTGTAACTACGCCATGAACGTCCTGTACATAATAGCTATGTACCATTTTTACAAGCTCATAATTACATGCTTTTATATAGTTTCACCTGTCCCTATGTTTGTCATTAAATCTTGCAAATTAAATTTGATCGACTTCCCGGTCACCGATTGAGCTGAAATTTAGCATAATTATGTGTAAATTGCGTGATATTACAATAATCTGGTAGTGACATCCTGGTAGTCCGGCCAGGATCGTCTCCGCTAGACGGAACTCTTCAACGGTTTATGCCATCGACTTGAAATTTGGTAAACAAAAAGGACAGATAGCAAAAAAAGATTGTATTAAGAATGAAATTTTTACCAAAAACTTATTAAATGTGTACCTAAGTGTAGTGCAAATGGTAAACTAATTGTCCTATGGTATTAATTAATTTAATATTTAGACATCATATCAAATACTTATCCGAGAGAAGCGAAACAAGCCCCAAGTGCTTAATGTTTATACTCTTAAGTGTATTAGGTAGAGGAATGGAACTCAATATAAGCCCGGGAGTTGTTGTCAATATTGTTATTCAAGTATAGGCATCTTGTTCGGGACAATGATTACTAAGGGTTCAGTAAACCGAAAGGGAATTATGATGCAGCTTCGTCTAAGAAATTGGTAAGAGTTGATCCGTAAGAAATCTAATTCTGAAGATTATTTTTATATTACTACAAAGCTTCTCGCATGTAAAAAATACTTATGAAACAATTTGGCTAATGGCCCTTAACTTTTATAAGGATATTTATTTGAACTTTGGGTAAGAGGTTTTGGCGAAATATTTTAGATCTATTTGGTGATACTTTATAGGTTTTTTTGGCTTAAATCTAATGACATTTTTTCAACAAAGTTTTAAGAAAAAGGGTGGCAATGGTGCATGTTGGGAGCGGTGACTTGTCCGATAGTACGCAGGTCACTGGGAGCTATTACAGCAACACTATAGTGGTCTATCTGATTGCTTTCCATTGTTTATTGACGCCAGGCTCTATTAGCACAACAGGGCTAACTACTTAGTATCTAACTATATTGTTAGCTCAATTCAAACTCCATCTATTATTGAGGCTGCACAACAGACTAGTGTGACAATGGATAGTAAGATAAGCGGCGCTGTAAAGCGCGTTTAGGTACATAAATGACTCTGGCTAATTTAAATCTGGGTAAATTACTATATCTTAAAACATGATAGTAAGCATAAGTAAGGGTATACGTATCTTTTTAACAGTCCAGGAAACCAAATCGAGAAAACTGAATCGCGTAGGTACCAGGGTGGGACTTTTTCATAATATATTTCGTTAAGTATGATATTTTTGACAGACTGGTGTATGGATGAATCGATATAAATTTCACAAGTCACGACTAAAAATGCCAAGTGAGCAATTCTCAGAAAATGAAAGTTAAATTTTTTTAGACTCCGATTCGTAAAAAATACCCTACGTAAGTGATAAATCCGACTCCAAAAACGTCCCAAATAATTTGTGTAGAAATCTGGGGACACGAAGACAAAAAAAGATGTCGGGGCACTACCTACCTTGTCTCGATATCCTTTTCTGTTATCACATGCCTACCGTAGAATTATGCCTGGTATCAAAAAATAACATTATTTCCATACAAATTAATTGCGACATTTTGATAAACTATGTAACTTTAGCACAGGGTAATTTACCCTACCTGCCTGTATATTTATTTCCGTATCGGAGTCGAAAATAAAATTGGTATTTTTTTGGAGAAATGTTCTCTTAGCGAAATATTGTCTGAGGCCCTCAAACCTCAAAGACGTTTTGCCATAATGGAGTCACTTTTAAACCCAAACAGCCGTTTCTCAATTGTAAATGGTCGTCGATTAATTTAACGATATCTCGTGGCGACGGTTCAGGAGATCAATTAACGACACGAGTTAACGATAACGACCGACTGCGAAATGAGGGCTCCAGTGGAAACTAGATTTAACGACTCAATAGATTAGGTTGTGCTGTATTGATTAGAATATTGAATTGGGACTCGTCGTCGCCTCGATTCAGATCGGATATTTTTAAGCCTCACGCATGAGCAAGTGGCAGTGGCAGTGGTTTTGCAGGTGGTAGGACCTTGTACAAGGTCCGCCCGGATTGCTACCAGCATCTTGCTTGCTAATCCTGGTGTGAAGCAGCAGTGCTTGCACTGTTGTGTTTCGGCGTGGAGAGTAAGACAGCCGGTGAAATTACTGGCACTTGAGGTATCCCATCTTATTCCTCTAGGTTGGCACCGCATCTGCAACACCAAAGGTGTTGCAGATGTTTATGGGCGGTGGTGATCTCTTACCATCAGGAGACCCACTTGCTCGTTTGCCATCCAGTCGAATAAAAAAAAAATGAGCAAGGAGATGAAAACGTCGGGTCGGGATCAAGAAGTCAAAAGTCACTATTTTTTTTTTCATTTGTCTTAGATGTTTTTTTGCGGTTGGACCGTAAAAATTTGCCAGAAGTTAATAATTTCCGCGGGATAGCGATAACCAAATTATATACACAAAAAATGCCGTCCTACAGGAAGCAAGAAAAAATTGAAATTGCATATGTGTGTGATGAACTAGTTATATCTAGGTTAGGAAAAATAAATCTCTAGCTTACTGTCTTGCGACATAAGCAGCTTACTGACTGGCGACAGAGTGGTACAAAGGAGGGCTTATATTGTTCCTTTGCGGGAGTCCAAACGCGAAGGTTTTTCTGCGTCAGTTTTTCAAATATTATAATGCATAACTACCTACTGTTTTATAGAAAACTAAAACTAAAAGCATTCATTGATGGAGTCAAATTGTTACTAAAAACATCCCGAAGAATGAGAACATCCGGGCATCCTACTGTTTATGAAGTCAATTAAAAATTAGAGCTTTTTCACAAACTTCATAGTTTAAATTGTACCTAATTACTTGTTTATGGAACAAATTCAAAATCTTCGTCTACTGGACTTAAGTGACAATTATTTATAAATGAACGCAAGACAAAGTAATCAAAAGTAGGAAGCCAAATAGCGCACAAATAAGTAGGAATATGCGTTCGCAATAGCGGTTTTAATGATGTGAAGGTTTAATTACACTGTATGATATCCAGTGTTTATTCAGTTTCGTAGCTCCTGGTATTGATAAATTACAGTTGGTTGCCAATAAAGCGAGGCAGCAAACATTAATTTATACAGGCACTTGTCTAACGCTGCATTTTGTTGTTTCATAAAGTTTTGAATTACTCACCTATAAAACAATAAGGGTTTCTGTGACATGCTAGTTGGCGCTAGTATCGTAACTTTGATATTTGCGTCACGTTTGTGATTGGTGAAATATCTTTTCTCAAAAATGGTATGAAATGTTTCCATTACGTCATAGAAAATCAATATTCCATAGAAAATAACGCATTCTGGAGAGTAGCTGCTAGTGTCCAGGAAGTAATTTCGAACTGTCCAGGAAGTAGGTAAGTATGAAATTTACGAAATTGACAGTAACGGCTTAAAATTTGGAACCCGCGCGTCATAAACAGCGCGCGGGCCGAGCGGCAGTGTTAGGTAACTAGTATTTAGAAATGGGTCCATGTCATCATTATCATCATCATCATCACCATCACCATTATCATCATCAGCAGCAACATCATTCAAATCATAATTATCAACTATCATCATCATTATCATCATCATCACCATCACTAACAATCGTCATCATCATCACCACCAATCATCATCACTATCATCATTATCATCCTCACCATCATCATCATCACATCACAATCACCGTCATTTCATTACCTCTCGATACTAACGCCATCTAGTAAAATTAGGCCTGACAAAAAACCATCAAAGTAACATTGTGTCAGCAAGTTACCCTTTTATATTAATTTGTCTGAAAAAAAAACGAAGACAAAAAAGATTAAGCGATAAATTAAGTACCGTAATATTATTATAATAATTACGGTCACGACCATTAATTTTGCAACAAATTCCAAAACACACCCAAAGCCAAAACATTCATTTTCATGGAAAATCACATGTTTAACCTTTAGTGGTCCCAAACGAAAGTTCGTGCTATACTTGTACAATTTTATGCGAATGTAAAACACATCTACATCTATGTACTAATAAAACATCTTACGTACTCTAATCTCCATTTTGATCTCATTACCTACGTCATTACGTTATTCAAAATACGGCTTGTCTTTAGAATGTCATTTATTTTTTCGCTAACAGGCTGCTTGTAATAGGTACCACCCGGAGGCTTTTACTTAGGATCTTAATAAATTTCGTTTGGCATAAAACGTGAAAGTATGAACTAATAAAAGTTATATTAAGTAAGGTCACGACTTCTATTCATTGATTTGTTGAATCAGGAGTTACTTTCCGGATTACTTTCGGTCGCGTGTAAGAAAAGTAATTGTTTCGGTTCATTACTAGATATTCATTGCTAAAATTATCTCGAAATTTCGACCACATTATGTGAAGTGAGATATCACGTTCATTTAGCCGCGCAAGTTCTTCGAACTACTTGCACTTGATTTTTTTGTACCGGCACATAGTTCAACACACAACTGCGATTTATTCGAAGATAAATCTGACGCTCACATTTGCCTATCACCAGATAGATTCCAGAAGAGAGCCATCATCCTAGTTAAAATTCTATTGCCGTATTCGGCGCCCAGACCCTAGGTATTTATATACTTTCGCTTTTTCAGCTGCTTTAAATGCTGCGCCAGCTCGGTTGCAGGTTACATGGAGACGAGAAGGAGCCAGCGTATCACCTATGCATCCCATACAAGCACTCGGACAGTCTGCCATTAAATCAAACTCATAGGCTACCATCCGGTCTTTGTGCTCCAGTAAAGATGGCACGTTGAGACGGTAGCAAGTGACCGGCGCATTTAATGTAGCCAAGTATTTACTGTTTTCTGTATCGCTCTTTGCTAATAAATATTTAAACCTATTACTTTATTTAATACACTAATAGTAATACGATTGATAATTTTGGAATCTCATCTTGTTGACGGTTGACGCTGTGGTAGGTACAAAGATCATTGTCCATTGTTACGCCTGCCCTAGAAACATTACACTCCAAAAGTTAGGTTTTACATTGCAAATGTCGAAACCACGCTATCCCTTACAACTCGTACCTTTCCAAATATAGGACTAAACGTTCTCTTTTTTGTAATTTTATGATGAAAAAATAAACCCGCAGAGTTCCGAAAAGTTTTACATTTCAAGCAAAAAACAAGCCAGTACCCGGAAATGATTGTCACAGTTTATCTCTGTACGCAACTTTTCGGTCGGTTTGCATAATATTGACTTAGCTGAATTTGTGAAAATTTACTTACTGTGTTTTTTTTCTGTGGACGTGAGGGGGACACGTTCGTGATTGTTGGGCGCCCGTTACACCAATACCAACGTATTCATAGACATCGTCAGATATCAGTGAGTTTTTGTAGAATCTGTTGGTACCCGTTTGGTGTCGGGTTAGAATTACACCTCTCAATTTCTTCCGTGGGTGTCGTAAGAGGTGACAAAGGATATAGGTTAAGGTATACCGTAGGCGACAGGCTAGCAACCTGTCACTATTGTACCGTTTTTGTCAAACTTTACTCTCAAGAACTAATAGGTCTGGTTATCGTTTAATTTGTATGAAGAACAACCCGTAGAAAATTTAATGATTGCACAGTTAGCGATTGAGGTTTGGGATTTTAGATGTATACGTCCCGATCCCGTTGAAATTTTAGAATTAATAAAAACGTCTATTTGTTTTTCCGATACCAGAGTTCATCCAAGCATCAATGTTAGCATTGAAAAGTAATAAAGACACACACACGTACACAAACCTTCCCTTATTTAATACTAATATGGTGTCTCATGAGGGGTAAAAATAATGCTCTAGTGTAATAATGTTTGTTACACTTTAGTGTGACTGCCCTCAGATTTATGGGTAAAATAACTCCCCGGTCGACTCCAAGTGGCACGCTGGAGGACATGCGTGCGTTATCTGATTATCCCTCACTCTCACATGTTGCCCACAATGTACGTATACACTTACTTCTTTTATAAGCGCTTGTTTATCTTTTTTTTATTAAGTAGGTATGTCTCAATTCGGTTTCGCCAATTTTGAGGGTGAAAGAAACACGATTATTTTTTAAGTCGTTTAGAAGTTGTAGGCATATGACGAGACGAAACTATGACCTGCCAGTTTTATGGTGTCAGAAAGAAAGAAAAGAAAGAAAAACATTTATTAGTGACATTTTACAAAGCAAAAAAAAGAAGAACGGAAATTGAGACATATTTTGTCACGAAATGGTCCCAATTCAGCATGATGTCAACCTTGCAGCCGACGCTGTTCTTCCGTTGGAACCATATATTCAGTGAGTCAGCCGTCGAAAATGATTAAATAGACTTTTAAATTAATTTAGAATTAAATTACTTAACCATTGTTGCCCAGAGTGCACCGGCCCTATCGTTACTCTTTCACCTATTCAAATCAATTCTTGAAAGTATGTCTCCATCGATACTATCGATGATTCCGCCAATGTCGAGGTTGGAAAAGACACTATCAGTTTAGTCGTTGTTACTCTTTCACCTAAGAGGGGAACCATAGCCGGACGTGGAGGTCCTTTATCTTTATCTGTCACATTATTCGCCTTTGTCAGACACAGATTAAATAATATTCCCATTTAAAGTTTGTTACTTTTATAATTACCTATCTGGTGTTTACCTATTGTTTTAATAATTTGTTTTCTTAATTTTGTCTCTTGCATTCCCAAAAATTAAGGGCAGTAATAATATCAAGATCATTTTCATAAATAATGCTGGTCTTTGGTCCTTAATAAAAAAGGATCAATAAACGATATTTTTTGAGAAAGTAACATTAAAAATACATTCAAACAAGTTAAATCATGACTCGCTGTGATACTATTCAACAGGCAATGACATCATTATTTACTATTAAAATGATAATTTTTAGACTAAGTACATTTTAAGCTAAATACATTTAAAATCTTCGAATACGTTGAAGCTTTAAAAGTTAAATTACTTTTATCGTTCAATTGTTACCTATCGAAAATAAATGATTAGTTTAAATACTGTCATCTTCATGGAGATTTGACATTGTCATTTCAAAGTACAATATATGTCAATCGCTAAAAACTGTCTCAATGAGGGCTATAAGACAAGAGAAATATCGCTAGATGGCGTTAGTATCATGAGGTTTACTTGACGTAACGTAATTAAATTAAATTAAACTTCTAGATAGACAAATATTCTTCCACCCGTAGCGGTAAAATTGACGTTAGGTTTGACCTTTCGTGACATATTGTACATTTTTATTTTATTTGTTTTTCCCATGTTGTCAAGAATAAATGTTTTAATTCTTTCTTTCTTTACCTACATAATTTATAACACCCGTTTTAGCGTCAAGTATAAAAAAACAAGTTTTGTACCTAAATAAGTACAACTAAACCAATTAAAGGCTTTTGTTAAGTCAAATGCACGTGCGGTCGAGTTAAGGCTTCGCTTCCACTAAGGCAGAGACATAAAGCAATTAACTAATAAAGTGGCAGCTTACTAATAAAACGTGAAAGTCAGTGTGCTGTGTGCGTGTAATCTGCAGATTGGTTTAGGTTACATAAGGTTTATTTTATGACAATCCTGTAATGTTGTTATTTAAAAAAAAAAATATTATTATATATGGCAATTTATGTATTTGAACCGTTATATATAATAATAATAATCGCCATATATAATAATAAAAAATCGTGGATCTCAGAAACGGCTTCAACGATTTCGATGAAATTTAGTAGGTCTGTAGGGGTTTTTGGGGATGACAAATCCGAGAAAAGCTCGGTCGCCCAGGTACAAATTTTAAATTAGAAACATGCCCTATCACATTTTCATATTTTGACCGGAGCAGATATGTATATAAATTTCATGTACTAATCTGATTGGTCAATGTCTCAAACTCTACGTCAGTGGAAGCGTAGGCTAACAGCTTACTCCATTTAGGATTAACTGCTAGAAAATACAAGGTTGGGTGCATTGTTATCTTAATGTCACTCCTAATGTCCCACTATCTAAGATGGCTTTAGTAAAACTGTTACTTTATCTCAATTCAACTATACTGTCGAGGCAAAAAACAATAGTCTATAAAACTTTCCTTAAAAAAATGCCGTCCCTTTATTTTAGACTAAGTGTAGTTTGCTTTCAACTACGGCAAAGAGAAAGAAGGCATACAGAAAATCATAAGATTTATTTTGAGTGGTATTTATTTGTTCCCTGATAATTACGGTTTGCTTTACTTATCATTCAGTATGGCTGGGCTAAATATGCATGGCTATGTATTAGGTAATTTTACCCATGTATCTACATTTTGAAATACAAGCATAAATTAAATACGGAAACATAAATTGTACCATTAAACAACTAATCATAACTGATTCTGAAAGGTAGATATGGACATACAACAAACTTTTAAAGGACAGTGCCCTTAGTGTAAGTTTTCGGTTACAAAATACGTCTCGATCGCGTTCGCGTTAAAATCTCAATTTGTATGGAAACACGAACATCGCAAACGTTCCGCTAGAGGCACTGTTCGTGTTTCCATATAAATTGAGATTTTAACGCGAACGCGATCGAGACGTATTTTGTAACCGAAAACTTACACTAAGGGTACTGATCTAATATAATACGCCTTAAGCCCTGTTTGTTTAGGCTTGCAAGAAAAATCGTGCAAGTTGCATTAGGTAGATTGATCACTTCAAACTTGTTCGCCTTACGACCTCACCTCACAATGTAATGAAACTTGAACAGTTTTTCTTGCAGGTCTAAACTGGGATTTAAAAACACATTATATTACTAGACAACTAGTGTACCTACACCCGCGGCTTCGCACACCTAAATCATAAGATCGAGCAACTGAATTGAAATTTCGTGGTTTTCGTTGAAGTACCATTAAAAACAATCATGTCAAATTTCATGAGTCTAAGCCCAGCGGTTGTTGTTTCGAGATTTCATCCCTATCCCATATCGTAATACAAAGTAGCCTATGTTTTATTCCAGGTGTCTAGCTATCTACACGGTCCCAAAGGAAGACCAGCGCCGTTCGCACGGGCGGAATTATGCTGATTTGGGACCATTTCGTGACCGTGATAAGTATTTTTTTTAGTTTAATTCTATACCTATATTGTCTTGTGTGTCAAGAATAAATGTTTTTTCTTTCTTTCTGTAGATACCTAATTTCATCTAAATCCGTCCAGTCACTCACTCACTCACTCACTCACAAGCTTTTGCATTTATAATATTAGTAGATTAAAAAAAATGCCTGAGGCTTTAGGCACCGCAAAACGCACATCGGGATACATTCTTACGACACCCAAGACGCAAACAAAAAATAAATCCACAGATATAATGTTTATTGTGTCCATTTATTAGCAGTAAAAACAGTTAATTTGTTTGTGGTACAGTAAAACGTTTTACGAGGCCCGACGTGATTACAGTCCGGGGTTACGGTGCCTCGGGGAGCACTGGCTCTTGTTTACTTAGTGATCGTATTGAAATGTATTGTTTCAAGAGGATAATGCGTATGTTTTCGCTTTAATAAAGGTATTCGTGTTACAAAGCTATTTTTGACCTCGGGAAAGAGGGAGGTTTGAAGGTATTTTATATGGGATTGTGGGGTCTAAATGTAAAAAACCATATATATTTAAAATATGTTTTTTTACAATGCAGTGGTTACTTTTGAGTTGTATGTAATTGCATAATTGATGACTTTGTTAAAAGTTTGAATTTAAGATGGATATAAGAATGGATTAATAGTTAGCCGCACCTATCTATGACAGATGACTGATAGATTAACTGACCTGACTGACTGATCAGTAGACTGATCAAATGACAGAAAACGCGAAGCCTAATCACTGGAGGTACAGGCTTGAAGCTTAACTGAACATAAGAATTAAGAATCTTACTTCTTATCTTACTACTTATCTTATACTTACAATATACTCCACTTACCTACTACCTACTATACTATACTATAATATTGTAAATGCGAAAGTTTGTATGGATGGATGAATGGATGGACTTTCACGCAATAACTACTGAACGGATTTGAATGAAATTTAGCATACAGGTTAAATATAGGTACCCTGGATTAACATATAGGCTACTTTTTATCCCGAAATAATGTATTGTTCCTGTGGAATCAAAAAGTTTTTAACTACATACTAATTCTGCGCGAGCGAAGCCACGGGCTAAGCTAGTACCTAACAAATGTACGAAGAAGGGATTTTTTGAAATCCCGAAGGAAAGAGAAGTAGGCTAGATATTTTTTATATAACAGAGGTAGCCGCGAACATATAAACTAGTTATATAGTTATACATTGTGTGTAGTTGTAACGTATTTCTGTAAGTTAACCATGTCATTTATTCAATTAAAAAACTAAAATTCAAACTTTGTAACTTACTAACAAAATTACAATTGGCAACAATGCACAGCAAAGTAAATTGACAAGTAATTGTAAATGACAGCCGACAGATAATTTGATTATTACTTGTCAATTTACTTTGTTTTACATTGTGGCAATTATAATTTTGTTAGAAAGTTAACAGAGTCTGAATTGTACTTTATTAATGAAATTAAAGTCATGGTTAAGTAACAGAAATACGTTAATTAACCTCCCTTAAAAAGCCTGGCTGCCGGTATCACACTGGCTAAATTACCCTGTCCCGAAACAATACCTACCAAACTAAATAATAAAGTAGATTAGACCATTCATCAACAACATCTGGTAATCTTGTACCCTTGACCCCATTTTCTGAGAGCTTATTCTTGTTAATAAAATAATAGGTCTCTTTACAGGTGAACTATGTACTCGTGTAATAATAGTTTTTAGGGTTCTTTTGTACAAGACAATAGAATATTTCTGCTTGAAGCGTAATGAGCATTATTGGATGGTAATTGAAATGGGAACCTGACGCAGCTTTAGCACCACAGTGATGATGGATTTTACAAGTTATTATTTAAATTACATCTCGCAACGTTTATGTGTAATATGGTTTAAAAATTTGACCATATTTTTTCGATTGGCTGGCATCCGGTTGTGCTGAAATTAAGCGAACTTGTAAATCCAAAGACAATGCCATATTCTGGTAGGCAACTACTGAAATTCTGGTGGTTTGGCCAGGCGACCAGGATCGCCTCCGCTGGACCGAACTTTGGCATCGGCTTGAAACTTGGTACGGATTTGTAGCTGAAATTAAAATAAGAGTATCTACAGTCAACAAAGTGTAGGTACAGTCAGTAACAAATTCTTGTAAAGAAAATTTAAAGAATAACTTATTTGAGACCAGTTTAAAATTTGTTACGTAGACATTATAAAAAATAGTTGTCCAATCATAGTATTTGTATTGTTTACTGTACCCTGTCTGTATATGAATGGAATTTAAGGGCGTGTACAAAAGCAGCGAGAAATCAAAAATCACCTCACGTGTTATTCTCCTCTCTTGCGAGAGGTGCGCAATGAAATCGAAGAAATGCGGGTAATTTAAACTCGATTTAGTACTGGGAACATCAACTACGGCGATTAACGTTTATCCCCTTCTTTATTGACGTTTGTTGATATCATATAGTTAAAAAAAAAAAATTTGACCAACCTCTCCGTATTGGTTATTTCATAACGACGAATTGTGTTTACACTTTATACTACCCTGTCGCTGTCACTTCACATTTGAACTTTGGAATAAGATTGTCAGAAGGCGTGTAGTGACAAGGTACTGAAGTGTAAAGATAACTTTGACCTCGATTGTACGTACATGTGATTAATTCTATCCGAATGGGCTTATTAAGCAAATTCCAATACGAAGCTGGCGCGTTAACATGACGTCGCAGTCGAAAATGATTACAATATTAATTTATTAAAGCAACGCAAGCGTGTTGGGAGTAGGTTCTCATTTGATTTGTTTACGTTTGTTTACCCTTCGATCATGCAAAAGTTTGGCAGCCATTATCGTCCAAACTTTCCCAAATCGATGCCTAAAGACATTGGCAGAAACATCGATAACTATTTATTACTGTTATGGAAATAACGGGTACTGGCAGGCAAGTCAAATATTAGTTGCACTACGCTGATACAGACTTTAGAAATGTATTTACTTAGCAATAACAATGTTAATATAGCAATGTTGAATGTTGTTTTGATGATTTAGCATTTGACTAATTTGTGGCATGGTTTTCAGAGATTCGAACCATGCATACCTACTCTTGCCACCCATTGCCTAGTGTTTCAAATTTATGCGAAGATTATATTATATTATATTTATCTAAATTCAGAAATGTGAAACAGAATTAAGTTAAAAAAAAGTTAAAACATTTTTATTAAAAAATGGAATGGGTTTTAATGAAAATTTGCACTTTGAAGTTGAATATTTTGCAAACAAATCACTGAATGGAAAAATCGTTTTAGCAAACCCCTAATGGTTTAAAACCAATCCAACGATACAAGGTTGGATGAGAAACATAAACCCCCCCCCCCACTTTACGTCTATCGGAGGTACTCAAAAAATTTTTTTAAAAATCATTTTGTCGGCATAGTTTACATATATATTCGTGCAAAATAGACAGACAGTCCTACAGACATGGCGACTATACTTTTTTTTTATTCTACTGGATGGCAAACGAGCATGTGGGTCTCCTAATGGCAAGAGTTCACCACCGCCCATAAACATCTGCAACACCAGGTTAACCATTCTTATGGAGTTAAACAAGAAAATTGGAAAATTGTTATGAACTGCGTGCGATTACTTAGCATTTAGATGAGAGATAACACGGTCCACGGATCATGTAGATTGTAATCTCAATATGACAGTGGGATAATTATATATTTTTTTATTATAAGTATTCTTTGATTCAATAAAATACTTTTTTTCCTTGAGCCATTGAAATAAGTATAAGCTGATGATGTTGATAAACTAAGCTAATTTGTCCTCATGTTGACTGACTCATAACATAACCTAGAAGCTACTTCCACCACCACCGCTCTACAGCTCGTTTTGCCAGCTAAATAAGGCTATAGACGTACACAACCGCAACCATAATACTTACACCATTAAGCAGTAGAATCGGCCTTGGTCCCCGCAGTGCGCTTATATCGCTTCCGAGCCCCCGATTTCGCTGAGATAACGACCACGTTATGTGATCGTTGTATACGGATTGAATTCAATAGCAGTCTTTAATTTTATTGGTTTACCACAAAGAACTTTAAACACGTCTTCACCGAACTAAAATGTCGGTATAAACGCACGTTGGCGCTCTATAAAAGGTTCCGTACAATTTATTTATTTTGATAATGTGTATTTTTATTATGCCTTGTTTATTTCTATTTTAAGTATTTAATAACTTTAGAACTGGAGACTAAAAACCAGACCTTAAATTTGTTTTTTTTTATCAACTAGCCGTTACCCGCGACTGCGTCCGCGTAGAATTCGGTTTACACTATCCCGCAGGAACTATGCTATTTTCCGAGATAAAATCTATCCTATGTCCTTCCCCGGGACGCAAACTATCTGTATACCGAATTTAATCTCAATAAGTTCAGCGGTGTACACGTGATGAAGTAACAAACAAACAAACAGACTTACAAACTTTCGCATTTATAATATTAGTGGGATTGAGTAATACAATCTCAAATTCAGAAACTATAACTATTTATTGTTTTGGCATTGAATTTTATGAACTATTTATGAACTCATTTAGAAGAGTACTAGTTTTTGATCCCAGAGAAATTAAAATAGTTAAAAATATAATATATCCCAGATATATACGAATAAAAAACACTATACTACTGCCGAAACCGCCCTTCCGCCGGCTACTTCCGAAAAAAAACTTCTAAACCAAAAGTCCATTGTAAGAAGAACAAGAAGCCTGTTGTTTACCTCTACTTTAATCTTCTTTAATATGTTGTGTTCTATAATGTATCGATATAATATGAATTTTAGAAGTCGATAAATGAGAAGTCCCTATGACGCCTCAAATGACAAACGAGTTTAAAGTATACCACACTGAGATTTTATAACCCCTAAAATCAAATTATATAGAGAATATGTAAATAAAAATCTTGTAAAAATCTTAACTTAGGTGTTAACCACTCTTATCGATAATTAATACAATACAATACAATACAAAGACTCTTTATTGTACACCAGACATAGTAAGCGATACAGAAACAGATACACAGAGAAAAAAATACAAGGTGAGCAATAGGCGGCCTTATCGCTTAAGAGCGATCTCTTCCAGGCAACCTCTATAAAATATCTAAATGAATCTCTTAATAATCTAAATGAACTAAAAGAATTTCCTAAGGAAAGGTATTTTAAAGATAAATCCTGACTAAATAAAACAAATATGTCAAATTAAATAGAATAACAAATTAATCAAACCACAAATAATCAAAAGAAACCAAACAATGTCAAAGAAAATTTTAAAATTATTATTTATAATCTATATAATACAATAATAATTTATTAAAAACAGTTATACAATAAAAAAAAAAAAAATGTCAAAAATCACGAAAAGAAAAAAAAAATGAGAATAAATTATATAATAAAGTAAAAAAAAAAACTACTCCATACCCGTCCGCATCGTACTTGGCCCAAACGTACCCATTACCCCAGCGGCATTGCCCCGTTGTATGGCCAACGAGACCCGCTGGACCAAGTACGACCCGGAACGGGGGTCACCTCCTCTGTCCCTCATCCTGCGCCCCAATTCCCAAACCAACGTCCTGGCGTCCACCCCCAAGGGCCAGCCGTCTCGACCGCAAATGGCACAAAGTCGTACGCCGGTTCCAAGGCTGAGTATTTCAGGCGCTTTGACCGCGCGGCATTTTCAGCCGCGGAACCAGCTGCCCTCGACGTGTGACTCAGGTGTGATGCCGCAAAGGTACTTACGCACGTTGCATCCCACAAGAGACACCGCCCTCTCCGCCAGGGAACCAACGTCAGCCCATCAGGCCTCTTGCCGTCGCTACGGCTCAACCCCGGAGGCTCCAACATACAAGGCACGTTAGCTGCACCCATTGCCCTGTGAATCAGGTCATTAATTGAGTGATGCCTCGAGAACCGGCCAGCACACCTTTGACAACTAAGTCCATGGTGACCATCCTCCTCCACCATCGCCCCGCATATGCAACGATGCTGCTCGCAAACTTTGCATCCCAGCCTAAGTGCAACGGCTATCCGGAGAGAGTCGTTATCCAGCAAAGTGCCAAGCTGAGGAGACGGCAAAGCCTGCAGCCACGCCCCCGACTCGGGAGTAGAAGAGGCCTTGAGTCGCGCAATATTGGAGCCCGAAGCATCGCTCAACAAACTCGCACTAGTTAGCTTACACCTAATATCGTCCCACTGCCTTTGCCTAGCACGGTCTTCCGGCCACTGATCGCGCGCGCACAACGATGCCCAACCCGCGAGAGCCTCCGACACAAACGGTAAAGAGACCCCGTTGCCATTTAGAGGAAGAATGCGAGCAACAAGATCCACAACACCATGAGCCGAAGCCAAAAACGCGACCAGACCGACATCACGCACGCGCCGCACACCCAACCCGCCATACCGAACAGGAAGAGCTGCCTGACACCACTGTGAATCGTCCAAGCGAACATTTATAATGTTCTCCAGCACGTCCTTAATCGCGTCGTCCAGCAGACCGACCGCACCATCAAACAACCAGGTCGGAGAGGTTCTCAGCACATAAATCATCCGTGGCATAGCAAAACAATGCCTCAAAAGAGTCAATGAAACATGCGCCGATAGCTGCATAAGGTGTCCTTGGGCCATAACCAGTGCCTGCCTCTTGGTTTCCAGGGCTGAAGTAACTCCTTCAGGAAAAATTGGTGCACCAAGCAAGTTTAACTCCGACCTATCCAGTACCTTTATACCCGGGACCAAAGTACGAAAATCCTCCAAAGATTCCCCGCCCAATGCACCACAAGCGTAAAGTTCACACTTTCCAGAATTGATCTCAAGTCCTATATCCCTCAACGCAGGCACAAGCTTTCTAAGATCGGCCAACACCACCTCCGGTTCCCCGCCTATCGTGCCGTCGTCCAAATACCACACGTTTAAAGGCGAGTCCAAACCTGTGATGACATTATGTATCGCAAGGCAAAACACTAAAGGCCCCAATGGATCACCCTGCTGCGCACCCACCCGCGAAGACACCGACTTACCGTTGAAGTAAAGATGACTTGCCTCGCGGTAACATTGATATAGAAAGGGATATAAAGAAGGGACTTTATCCAAAACCTCCTTTAAAATTACATCCCTCTCCACACTGTTGAATGCGTTCTTGATGTCAACCTTAACAACAACGGCTCCAGTAGCCTCACCGGAAAACGCGAAGGACCGTGTTGCATGTATGGCCGCCTCACAACCCCGAGCTGTACCAAAACCCACCTGTCTCGGCTGCAGGTATTCCGCCATTGTGTCCCGTACCGCCCGACAGCCCAACTTAGCCGCCAACCGCCGAAACGTTGACCCCACCGCTATTGGCCTAATTCCCCCATCACTCTTTGACAGCGCACACAGAGACGCCCCATAGAGGAACGGGCAGACCTCGGGATTAAGTGAACCCTTCAATAGAAAATTGCACAACCCAGTGACCGCCTCCAACAGACGAGACCCATTGTCACCAGCCGAAACAGATGTCAACTCTTTGAGGTGTTGCGGGCGCAAACCATCAAGACCCGAGGCCGATCCACTGTAGAAAGACCCCAAGGCCTCAGCCACCTCAGCCGGAACAACCGAAAGAACCGGGCTGCACCCATCTGGGCCCTGGGGGAAAACTAAAGGCCTAGAAGGAGACGGATGTTTCTCCCTCAGCAAGTTTAGCGTCTCGTCATTCGACGGTGCCAAGGAAGAGTCCGACACTAACAGGCGAACCGCTCCCCTCAAGTCCCCGTCGTGTACTTTGGCCTCAATAGTGCGATATATCGCGCCCGGTTTAAGTGAGTTCCTAACTTCGGGGCAGTACGATGGTGTGACACTACAGATATTCTCTTTTACCTTAGAGGTCAACGACTTACGTTCACCACTATCTGGCACTCTGAGCGCAGTATAAGAGAACGATAAAAGGCTGTACCAATCCTCAACACTGTTCGTTCGCAAGCAATCCCCAATAATTGAGCACAGCTTCCCGGCCGCGAGGCTCCTTGCTCCCTTGGGTATATGTTTTAACACCCTAACCCCAGCTTTAAAACTAGCCAACCCAGCCAAACCAACCGGGCCCGAGACCCGCCGTGGCGCATCGCCCGGGCTCGGGGTAATGACAATCTGCGGAGCTGTTGGGCCCGAATCACCATCCCCCGAAAAATCAGACCCCAAAACAT
The DNA here is from genome assembly GCF_025370935.1 of Choristoneura fumiferana. Lineage (NCBI taxonomy): Eukaryota > Metazoa > Arthropoda > Insecta > Lepidoptera > Tortricidae > Choristoneura > Choristoneura fumiferana. The sequence goes on from NC_133477.1 coordinate 7,339,086, forward strand.
CCTTGTGGACACGGCCAATATGGACATTAAGGCCACGTGGTGCAAGGTACAACTTTGGTGAACCTGGGCAATAGGGACAGGGCACTCTGGAAGGACTACTCATTACAATAACAAGTCATTTAAAAACAAGAAAGTACATAAAGATCCATACAATTAAAATATCTATAAATCAATAATTGAAAAATGAGCATAAAACTAAAAGAATTGAATCACAATCAAAAATATTATATAAATTTAAACAAATTAAAATTAAAAAAAGGGCAAAAAAAAACTAATTAAGTAAACTCGTGAGACATGAATCAAAACCAAATAGGATCTATATTTTCATAAATTAAATGTGAAGAACAAAAATAATAATAATAATAATAAATAAAACTAATTTTTAAAGGAAATTCTTTTAGTTCATTGATATGGACCTCCGCAAAGTAACGCCTGATTCAATAAATTATTTAAAATCGGCATACGTAGCCGTGCAGGCACGTTTATATCTTAAATTAACTAAGCAACATCGTCTAGCTGTTCAAAATATTTGGTTTAAGGAAATTCTTTTAGTTCATTGATATGGACCTCCGCAAAGTAACGCCTGATTCAATAAATTGATTATTAATCTCTCGATGCAACCTTCCCCTAACGCTGTCTTGATGGGTAGGTACTGATGTTAACTGTAGTAGTATGAGAAATACGATCGTTCCCGAGAAAATACAATGAGAAAGGATTTTTCACTACTTCTGTACATTTCGTTGCACCGCTCAGCATCCGAGTGCGTCTCTGGTGGGCTCACATAAATATACATTCTCGCTAGACCCCGGATTTTTGTGGCAATGACGTCACAATAGGGTAGTTTAGGGAGTAAATGGAACGGTGTTAATTAATACGGCTATGTAAATGATGATGATGATGATGAAATGATGATGTGAGTGTGGAGACGGTCCCAAAAACCACCACACCGTCTAAAAACATCTACGTTAAAAAAAACACCAACAACAAGCGAGCGGACACAAAAACCAAAACTGGTTTAACTTAAACTTAACGAAATTTTTGATTTGTTGTTATTACTTGTAATATATTTTTTATATGGGTATTAAATTTTAATTTAAAGAAAGAAGATCATTTATTCGTGACAACATGGCAAGATGGGTAAAAATAAAATTAAAACAAAATACAATAAACATGACATGGTCCCAAATTATCAATCTGCCGGTCTTCCTTTAGGACCATCTTCACACACATCATCATCATCATCATTATCATTTACACAGCCGTATTAATTAACACCGTTCCATTTACTCCCTAAACTACCCTATTGTGACGTCATTGCCACAAAAATCCGGGGTCTAATTCTCGCAACGCTCTATTGCTTCACATAGCACGTTGTTAATACAACTTAAAACTTGCCACAGATGCCATGGGAGTGTTTTTTTATTTATTTTACTAACTTTACTGTTTACATACACTGGGTATATATATATAAAAATGCTTTCATTCGTGTCGATATTTTGGAATGCAGTCATTTTTCGTCCTGCGTCGTTTGGAATCGTAAAGGGTCTAAATTGATTTGTCTTGCTTGTAAAATAACCCTGGGGGCTACTTGAAAATAGAAGTTTGTATTGTACCGTCCCTCTAGCGATATATAAGCGATAGCGGGACAGCAAGATATGAAGATCGAATTTTGCACTTTGTAGTATGGAGCCTGTCACAGCATAGTAAAGTAAAAAAACATTAAATAAAAAAAAAAAAAAACCCGCCTGTCAAAACTAAAAGGAAGAAAATAAGTCTAGCGGTCTAGAACTCTGTTAAGTAGCTAATTTAAAGTTCAACAGTCGGGACCCATTACCATTACTTTGAGCGTCATGATTTAAACTGGTAAACTGACTGTTGAACTTTAAATTAGCTACTTAAGGCGGCTGCTCACGTTAGCTCATGGTAAAAGTCTCGTCAGATGGCGTTAAAAATCAGACTGTCGAATTTTCGTGATGTTTTTTTGTAATTTTTAGAATATCCGTAGAATACTAATAGTTGAGTTTATTATTTGCGAAAACAATTTAGAATTGCCGATTTTTTGAGACTACAGTCGAACGGAAATAGTGTGCCAATTCTGAGATTTCAGGGCTCAAATTTAGGTGTCAGGTACAGCCTTATACGGACACTAGGAGCTCACGCACACATGCAGATAGACAGCGCCAACTAGTGAAAAATTATTGCATCACTTTTCTAGGCTTTCGGAAGGCTTTCGGCGTAAGCTACTACAAAATATTCATATATTTTTTTTCGGGTCACGAATATTTGTATCAACTGTACTTTTGCCCTTAAAATGTTCAAATATCTAGATAATATGAGTGTTTCATATGCGACGATATAGAATTAGATGAATCGTGTTAGAGTCCCAGAAATCTAATCTTATGTGATTTTTGGCTTTGGACTTGGAGATTGTCGAGTATGATATTGTGCTCAAGTTGGTAACCACATATGATGCTCTTGTGACATACATACTTTGATAATCATGCATTACATGCGAGTGTTACTCCTATTTCTTCGAATATTGGAGACGAAATCTTTCCGTGTTTTATTCTACCTACCAGTCTTGATTGCAGTTATCTTTTGAGTTGAAGGTTGCGATAATTCTTTGTATTGTATGTATAACGAGGTACAGAAATGGTCATTTTGGAAAGCTGAAGAACGGAAGGCCGTAATGCTGTATAAGTGTGTCAACTACCCTGATGCGTAAAACAGTTCATGTGTAGTGGTACATAGTAGGCTGGAAAGGAAACAGCCTCGTTGAAGCTATCGGTATGTAGAATCCTGCTGGAAACGACGTTTCATATTTTGAATCTTTATTTATACGTGGATAATACTATCATCATCATCACCATCATCATTATCGTGGTCTGGTTGTTTATATATATCTAGAGGGTCTTTTTCCTTATAAGCTTTAGAATTTCCGTGTAATTTTTCAAGACAGGTACTGCTGTGTCCTTAAAAGGGCAGACCTAACGCTTTACGACGGTGCTGGTGGGCATCGTACGGTAGTAAGCGAGGACCTCTGGGGAGCTAGTACAGTCTCCATGTTTTCAATTGTCGTTTTGTGTCGTGGGTGTGCCAGATAATAAAAATTCTTAGATATAGTTGTGAATTTCCAGGTGTAGAGCTTTATTGTGCTAGCTGCTCGAGGAAGACCTGAATGCGTTCAAGCGTGTTGCTGCTGGATGCAAGTTAATACTATAAAAATGTTGCAAGTATTACGCTTGCGTTATATTAGCGATTAGATTACGCTTGAATCATTCCAAGTACATTTTTTGTTAGATCCGAAGGAATTTGTTTTGGAGTTTTCGACGGTAAATTCAGAACTTTACTTCCTATATATTTATTTGTATTTAGTATGAATAATGAGAATACAGGCTACATGTAGGCATCTACATGTTTCTACGATAAATAAAGAACATTCTGACTCCAAAGCAAATCGGATCTCGTTTTGAACGGTATGCCCAGTATTTCAACCAAGTGGTAGAAATTCGTTCAAGAATTCCCACAAATTGCAAGAAATACCGAGATTACATCTGAATATATTTATACTTACAAGAGATACTTACCTATTTACTCAATTGATGATTAGCTGCTTGACGACGACCGGAGTCTTTCAGTGCTCACCCTACACGCGTATGAGCAAAATTCCTTCTTGATGCGAACCGATTGCGGTTTAGGAACTAATCTTATGAACTTTTTTTTCCTCCCGACCCGTGGTCCAACTACTATGTCCAACTGGTTGCACCACGGGGAAGCAAGTTTACTCATCGTCAACCGGTTGCACCACGGAGAAGCAAAATCAGTAGTCCAATTCTGGAAAGTATGTTTATCCATGGTCCTACTGGGTGGGTCCAATTAGTTTAACTAGTTGAACTACCACTTGAACTCTGTGGAATCGGGGTTCGGACTGTTGGTTTCACTGTATTCAGAATAAACTACATAGTTGTTGGGTTTCATGAGACTTTTAATTTTATAAAATGCAGTAATGATAGTACCTATTCTGATACACATGACCCAAGGTAATTTTACATCCCCATGGTGCAAATGGTTCAACATAGCAATTGTTCATATGCCCGTTGGACAATAGCCCTTCAGTTGTACCACGGGTCGCAGCAATAAGTTGCAGAAAAAAAAGTAGTCTGAGAATTGAACCATCCTGGGTAAGTTTAGGTTCCCGTGGTGCAACCAGATAGCAGTTGGACCACGGGTCGGGAGGGATTTTTCCCTTTGTGCAGGACGGTAGCTATAGCCACGCAGCGATTTTCCCTCGCTCGTGCCTAAAATATCACATTTTTCAAAATACTACATTACTTATTCATTAAAATTCCCACTATACCAGATGCCCAAAATAAGACATTCCACAAAAAAAAACACTTTCTTGTGTAATCTTCGATTTTGTAATGTGGCGCATGGTATTTTAGGCACGAGCGCCCTCTATCTGGTATAGCTTGGATTGCTCGAAACAGATGCAAATTCGTGCTCCTACTACAGTCTCCTACTGGTAGGAGCACGAACACAATATTATACTAATTCTCCTACTAGTAGGAGCATGAATACCTATATGTACTGATTTTCCTACTGAAAACCAGATGTATGGAATAGTATCATTTAGTCTAAAAAAACTAAAACACAGGTGGTCTAAGAAGCAATAGGTCATGCAGCCTATCAGTATAACGCAAAAGTATTCTGAAATGTAAAATTTAGCAATATGCGGAATAAAATTATGAACAGATAGAGATGAACCTGAAATAGGATTTATATTCTCAGAGTATGTAACCAATGTCAACCGATCAATGACATGACATTGGTCTAAAGAAATTGTAAACTTAGTACACTGTCATTATAAGATATTGACAATTTAGAAAGTGGTTCATTGTTCGAATTGGTCTCTGGTCACAGTGAGAAGTGGTCAATTTAGTGAGAAGACGTTATGAAAATCATCATCATCATCATGATCATCTCAGCAGTAGGACGTTCACTGTTGGACAGAGGGCTCCAACCATAACCTCCAGTTGCTTCGGTTGGCAGCGGCCCCCACCGTGGACCCACGGCTTTAACCAAATCATCCGTCCATCTCGTTGGTGGACGTCCTACGCTGCGCTTGCCGATCCGCGGTCTCCACTCGAGTACAATACAATACAATACAATAACTCTTTATTGCACACCAAAAAACAGTAAACAGTACAGAGAACACAAGTATATACATAGAGATTTTCTAAGGTAAGCAATAGGCGGCCTTATCGCTTCAGAGCGATCTCTTCCAGGCAACCTTTACAAGGAACAGAAATAAGGAATACATTTTAGCAGTACGAGTACTTTTCGGCCCCAACGGCAATCCTATACTTTGCGGAGGTTCATAATATCAATGAACTGAATCAATTGCTTTGCTCACCCGTGACTTTATAATAGCTACGTTTATGCATGAAATGTGTGTTCATGCAGTTCCTCCACCTGCACACTGTCGGAATACGCACAATCATCAAACACATCTATCACCACCACCACACTACACTGACGCGTTTCGAACTCGACCAGATCTCATCTTTAGAGCACACAAACGTTCACCATACTACCAGATGTTAGAATAGTAAAAGATATAAAGATATTATTATAAAGGTCGTGGGTGAGCAAAGTAAATATTTCAGTTCACCTATAGGTACAAAATATATTATGTAGTACTTACTGTACAGTCACCACCATAAGCGTGGAAGCTGTCTAGGTGCTGAAGAATATCTGAACATGATTATATTTTTATTGTGCATTACGTAAATGCGTGTTCCGATAATTTTTAAATGTTTAGACAGCTCCGCTATGTGTTGTGGCGTCAGTACGAATATATCACGAAATAGTAGTATGCAAATCACGTAAACGATATCTTGAGCATGAAAGAATAAAACAAAGATAATTATAAAATTTTTAATAATAGGGAGACTATTTTACAAGGTCCTAAAATTACCCTTACCTACTCACCCATAAAGTAGAGGCAGCATCCAAAATAGATCTTGTATACTTAGCGTAGTTCTTAGCAGCAGTAAAAAAAAAAAACAAAGTAGTTGAGATGGCTGTTCTACTTTTGTCATTGATAATTCCTATATCATATAACTTAGATTGAGAAGTGAGTGAGAAAAAACTGCAATCCCCTAAAGAAATTAAGTCTTAGAAAAATAATGTCTATTGTCTGCTGCAGTGTGGATGTCGTCGCTCGATCGTGGGATTTACAGCTAATAATTAATTAACTTAATTTTTGACTATCTTTTACACAGTAAGAGTTAGGATTCTAGTGTCTTGGAGAAATTAACTTCGTTAGACTATAGTGCCCCTCAAAGTTAACAATCAAAATAACACGGTGTATAATATCTTTATAGTGCAGACATTTACAGCTTATAGTTTACCAAGTGTCTAGGTATGCTTCATCGTAATCAGTCGTAAGTCTATTCATGGTAAAAGTTGTATCTTTATTTTATAACAATAGATTTCTTAAAAACAAAAAAATAATTATATTCACGATTCGATACTACATGTTGTCTTTAGTGTTATACTTATATTTTGTGACAACCTATATATTCCTCAATTTAATCCGCAAGATCTTGTAAAATCAAAAAATATTGAAAGTCATAAATAATCAAATCATATAGGTAACGAACAATTGACACCTCACTGACGTCACGCCCAAACTGAAAGAGACGTATATATTATTTGACAATATGGTACTGTTTTTCGATGATTGTCATTTTTGAAATAAGAACGGTGGTTTAATCAATCTGTAAAGGTATTTAGTACTTATAGCAAGAGCTGTAATAACTGTGAATCTTCGGCTCCTATCCATGAGACTACCGGGCCCCAATTGCATAATAGGTAAAGTACAAGCTAAGAGTATTGTGAATTTTTAATACAAAATCGCTAATACTATTTGCTTTGTACTTTGTTATGTATTACGTACTTGTCTCAGAAAAATAATTTGAAGTCCATATGAATCTGAAAAGTTAAATAACCTATTTAGTGAGCAAAAACAGTAAAAAGGAAAGACAAACGAAGGAACAAAATAAATCATTTATAATTTTAAGTTATCTTTTTTCCATACATTAGGAGATAATTCTTAATAAACCGGCAAAGAAAAAAAGTCATTTGACAAAAACCTAACCTGCTCCGCAAAATAATATCTTCACTGCTGGGATCGAGCGAGTGAAGCGAGCGAGATCGATGTAGGTGGAGCGGATGCGACTCTGTTGGGTCAGGTTGAAGGGCAAGGGCGGCGAGTGAGGCGGCAGCCCGGCCTCGACCTTCGTTTGAGTTTTTTTTT
>NC_133477.1:7346888-7363918 GCF_025370935.1 Choristoneura fumiferana
AGGGTTTTGGGTACCGAACCATAAAATCGAGTTGACCTTTATCTTATTTTGTAATTTCACTAAACTGGTTGAGGTTTATACTTATTAATAAGAGTAACGTTACCTACTGTATGACTGACTGACGGATAATGCACCAGCTTACTCGACTGGAGATATAATTGACGGGTCCCTTCGTAAATCCATAATATCGTTTGTCCTAAACTCAATGCCATAACACTTTTGCCAATAAACACTTGACATATCCTATTTTTGCCTTAATGATTTTTGTCCTAATAATATAAGCCATAATATTACATGTCTAATACTCTACATCCCTAATATGTTTTGTACTAATATAGTAAGACATAAAACTTACGAGTAATAATATTAAAATCCATAATATTAATTGTCATAACAGAGCACTTGTAGGTAAACAGCGACTTGCGAGCCAGAAAAGTATATTACGTTACAACTGAGTTCCCAACAGTGACGAACCGGTACAGAAAAGTAAGTTAGGTTAGGTTAGAACTGCGACTCCTACAGAAACGAACCGCAGCCAGAAAAATAGGTTAGGTTAGAACTGCGACCCCTACAAAAAAGAACAGCAGTCAGAAAAGTATTTTATTTAAAATTATTTATAAAGTGGCATTTTTTTAGTGTATTATTATTTACTACTATTATATGCAATTTCCCGGGATAAAAACTGTCCTATGGCCTTTTCTGGGACTCAAACTATCTATGTAGGTACCGAATTTTATCTAAATTGGTTCAGCGGTTTTGAAGTGATGGGGTAACAAACAAACAAACAGACTTACAAACTTTCGCATTTATTATATTAGTGGTAAGGGGGATGATTCAACGGTGTGTGAAGTTTCCAAACCAGTTTAGTACAAAAGTGATTATGTCAACCAATATTTGGACATGTGAGTATAAGGACATAATATGTTAATTAGTACTTACGAAATTAGTGCAAATAAGCATTAGGATATTCAATATTAGGAAAAAAATTATGGAATGACATTATGGCAAAATATCATTATGACATAAGTTGTTATGGATTCCAATATAGATCCAAAATTGACATTCCACACCGCAGTGCTGGAGCCTGGAGTTTATATTTGGCAACAGAGAGCCAAATATAATAATATTAGGACTACGTAGTTTACAGCAGGTGGTGCATCAACAGTAGTTCAGATTATTTAAGCTCAACAAAATTATATCTACACACACACACACACCTTAAACTTTGACTTCATAAGAATTTTATTTACCCAATAAGTGACCCTCACGCTAATAAGACAAATGTAATGACGTCACTTGTCACAATTGGTTAAACCGTTGAGTAGTTACGAGCGAACATAGGAACATACGTACATACTTAAATATATACACACAGGTCCAAAACATAACCTTCGCTTCAGTTAGGGTAAAAAGGTACGTGGTAACAGAGTAGTTCGACCTACTAATATGGCCATTCAAGAAGGATCATGGTTTCGAATCCAGTCTCGCATCTCTAATTTTTTTTTTATATTCAATTGCTGTTCCCAATCTTCACTAATTCTCCGTTGTAACTGTTGTAGATAGTAAGTAACGTCTGTTGTGCAGACTTGTTTATATAGTTATATTTTTTCTTTATGTATTGCCTGGTTAGTTACTCGAAATAAACACTGTTGTCAATGAACATCTTTTTGCTAACTCATATCTTACAAATCAGTTATTTAATTCTCTTCCAGCACTTTCCACCAAATATTACAACAGAAACTATCAGCCCAAAAAAATCTCATTCTTATGAAGAGTTAGTACTAAGCGCTATATAGCCACGTTACGGAATCGTAACGAGGGTGAATAGAGCGGGCGACCAGCGACCGGACTGCGTGGCGCTTGGTTGGAGGCATTGGTTAGCGGTCGTGTAATTGACGCTTGGCTGTGCGTGCGTCGATTCGTGCGCTAGTATGAAGTCGATCTACTGCATATTACTTGTATTGTGATGATAATGTGAAATTACTTATTTGTGACAAAAAGAAGCAAAGCAGGTCTTACCTTCTAAGTGATCCACTGGAGTCCAATTAGATGATTTTTAGTAAAAATTAGTCTAATTCCTGAAATTAGTTTTTTAAATTAGAAATGACTACTAAGTAGGTTTACATACACTAGTTATCTCTATCTGAACTCAAATTATACACTTTGTCACAATCACAATCACGTTGAAGAGTCCCTGTGAATTCGTGTCATTTACATGTCAAATAGCGTCCCTTTTCTTTGAAATCAATCAAGCAGCGTTGTTGTGATACATATAGGTACCTACGCAAAACATAGACATAACACTGCTAAAAATTTCTTTCGGCTTTGTTGTTATGCAGGTATAAAACGCTCTTATCAAATAACAAGCTGTTACCCGCGACTCATCATCATCATCATCATCGTCATCATAAACATCACATCATCACCATCATCTGCAATACCCCTGGTGTTGCAGATGTTTATGAGCGGTGGTGATCTCTTACTGACTCTTACCATCAAGAGACCCACTTGCTCGTTTGCCATCCATTCGAATAAAAAAATCATTATCGTCGTCACCATCTTCATCTCATCATCATCATCATCGTCGTTGTAGTCGTCGTCATCATTATCATTATCACATCATCATGATCATCATCATTATCATCGTTATCATCATCATCTCATCATTATCATCATCATTTTTTGTATTGTACTTTTAAATACAAGCTTTTTTGCTGACTGAAGTTTTTTTGACTGTACTTGCATTGTCATCCAAATTAGTACATTTTTGTACCAAATTTCAAGTCGATGCCATTTACCGTTGAGGAGTTCCGTCCTGACGATCGAGACGTCTGGCTGGTGGCTGGACCACTCGGGTGACACTACCAAATTATTGTATTGTCACAAGATTTACTGAGTAAGTATGCCGAATTTCAAGTCTATCCAACTGAAAGTGGGTCAAATTCAACTTGCAAGGTTTGAACCGCACATACATATACATTGCAAGTTAAATAAAGCTTGCGAAATAATAAATGAAAAATACTGACTGAATGTGTGTGTGTGTGTGTGTGTGCGTGATTCGATGACAGACAGCGCACCACCTATAACTAGCTACTGGCTGGAATCAATACCAATAGGTATATACAAAATATAACAAGTTTTTGTATTTTGTTTGCTAACTGCACATTTTGTTTCGTTGACTGAACCTACTTACATTGTCATCCAAACTAGGTACGTCTGTGTACCACGTTTCAAGTCGATACCACTAAATGTTGAAGAGTTACATCATGCGGAGACAACTGTGACCGGGCCAACACAATTTCATTACCAGATTATTGTATTATCACGAAACATACATATCATCATCATCATCAGCCATAGGACGTCCACTGTTGGACATAGGCCTCTCCCATAGACCTCCCGTTCCCTCGGTTGTAAGCGGCTTGCATCCACCTTGAAACTTAACATACAATAAGAGAATGAGAAACATATATATAATTATATGTATATTATATATGATTCCAAGAAACAAAATAATTAAAAATTGCTCGATGGCTTGCAAATTCAATAAGTTTTGGTAAAAATTTAATTTACAATACAAGCTTTTTTTTGATAACTGCCCTTTTTGTTGACTGTACTTTAATTTTCACCCAAACTACATTTGCATACCAAATTTCAAGTCGATGCCTATAACTATTGAGGAGTTCCGACCTGTGGAGACGATCCTGGCCGGACTACCAGGATGTTACTACCAGATTATTGTATTGTCAGATTATCACGTAATCTACATAAGTATATCGATTTTAAGTCAATCCAACTACTGGAAGTTGGTCAAATTTAACTTGCAAGATTTGATTACAGACAGACAGACAGATAGACAGACAACGGGACAGGTGAAAGTAAATAAAATCTTGAAAAAAAAAACCATGACACATTACATCTTACATAAATAATAAGTTTTTGGTAAAAAACATTTTTAGTACATTTGCTGACTGTACGTTTGTTACTGTTAGCTGTACTTGCATTGTCACTACATTTGCATGGGTTTTAGGTGTTTAATATGTATTTAAGTATGTATCTATCTATATAATTATATTTATCCGTTGTTTAGTACCCATTACACAAGCTTTGCTAAGCTTACTTTGGGACTAGGTCAATTGGTGTAAATTGTCCCGTGATATTTATTATTAGCGTTTACCCGCGGCTTCGCACGCGTAAATCAATAGATACAGCAGTTGAATTGAAATTCCGGGATTTTATTCAATTCTCGTGGGAATTCCCTAAAATTACATCGTGGTTTTCACTGACGTTAAATTAAACCAACCATGCCAAATTTCATGACTCTAAACCCAGCGGTTGTTATTTCAAGATTTTATCCCTATCCCGTAAGAATATCAGGATAAAAGGAGCCTATGTGTTATTCCAAATGTCCAGCTATGTACATACCAAATTTCATGTCTCTAAGCCTAGCGGTTATTAATTCGAGATTTTATTCCTATCCCGTGGGAATATCGGGATAAAAAGTATTCAATATCCAAGTTGTTTTTATCCAGGTTATAAACTATTTTTTTACCAAATTTCATCCAAATCTGCGTAGCCGTTTCAGCGTGAAGAAGTAACAAACATACTCACTCACAAACTCACTCACTTACAAACTTTCAAATTTATTTATCATTAGGATTATATATTTTATAGGTACTAAATTTCAAGTCGATGCCATTAACTGTTGAAGAGTTCCGTCCTGCGGAGACGATGCTAGCCGGACTACCAGGATGCCACTACCAGATTATTGTATTGTCACTCAATTTACATAAAGTATGCCAAATTTCAAGACAATCCGGCTACTGGAAGTTGGTTGAATTTAACTTGCAAGGTTTGAACCACACATACATACATACATACATACATACATACATACATTGCAAGTTAAATAAAGCTTGCAAAAATACTGACTGAATGTGTGTGTGTGTGTGTGTGTGTGATTCGATGACAGACAGCGCACCACGATGCTATTAACCGTTGAAGAGTTCCGTCCTGCGGAGACGATCCTGGTCGGACTACCAGGATGTCACTACCAGATTATTGTATTGTCACGCAAATTACATAATCATTCCAAATTTCAAGTCAATCTGACTACTGGAAGTTGGTCAAATTATACTTGCAAGATTTGACTACAGACAGACAGACAGATAGACAGACAACGGGACAGGTGAAACTAAATAAAAGCTTGTAAAAAGCTTGTTATAAAAAAATACACACTTCATCCGAAAATCCTATACCTATAATGTTAATTGCTATGATCATGGTTTACCGGTATTATAAAAATCTTACAAAGCGTAGGTACACTTTTAGTAAAAAAACACTCAATTTTATAGTATTAAAAAATGTGTTGCGACTATACCTGTGTCAGATTTCACAGCATATCCTATGCTGTAAGGATTATATTGTAGTCCTTTTAGCGCCTTAGATATTTCCTTCCTCCAGACAATAAACTTGTTTGTTTTTTGGAAAACTGTGGCTCTGTCCATTGGAGGTCAATTTTGCCATTGTCTTGAAGGTTTTACCGTTTTACCGACAGCGCGATTCTTCTACATTAAAATTATTGAACTGAAGACGACAATAAATTTAAAAATTACTGACATACAAATAAATGTGACTAGTGGTGATAGTCTGGATGACATTTCCATGACATTATATTTTTAATTATCTAACCAGCCAGTACTTCATTCTAAGTTTCTTTAAAACCTCTTTCATTCAGCCTATTTTGTTATGATTGCTAGACGAATATTACAACCGATATAACCTAATGCTTTCGTTGTTAGTGTCTTTTTTAGCGACTTTTTTTCTTTTTAGTACAATTTTTTTAGGGAACGTGCCAACGGAACCCTATTGGTGAGACTCCGCTGTCTGTCTGTCCGTCCATCTGTTACATCCCAGCCTCCTCTCAGAACAAGAGGGCTTGGGCCATAGTTCCCACGCGGGCCCAGTGCGGATTGGGAACTTCACTTCACACGCTTTTGCAGGTGGTAGGACCTTGTGCAAGGTCCGCCCGGATTGCTACCACCACCTTGCTCGCTAATCCTGCCGTGAAGCAGCAGTGCTTGCACTGTTGTGTTTCGGCGTGGAGAGTAAGACAGCCGGTGAAATTACTGGCACTTGAGGTATCCCATCTTAGGCCTCTAGGTTGGCAAGGCAACGCATCTGCAATGCCCCTGGTTTGCAAATGTTTATGGGCGGTGGTGATCGCTTACCATCAGGAGACCCACATGCTCGTTTGCCATCCAGTCGTATAAAAAAAAAACGCACCATTGAATTGCTTCGCAGGTTTGTGCAGGTTTCCTCACGAAAGCAGTGCAGGGTTCCGACTGTTACAGGGCTCTATCTCTTGAGTCGTAATAGTCAGACACTTGAAATTTTCACAGATTATGTATTACAAATACTAAAAACAGAATAAAATAATTATTTAAAGGGGGCTCCCATACACCAAATGACTCGCATTTGGCCGGTTTTTTTGTGATAGGGTAACAAGGAATTCCAAAAAATATATTACTTATATGACCGCGGCATGGCGCTAGCGTCTACGCAAAATGTATGCAAAATATTTAGTTACATTTTACAACACGTGTGATATTTTGCCCGAGAACTATGAAAGTTTATCTAAGTTCAGGACTGCCAATGAAAGTAAATAACGCTAGGCTAGGTATTTTATCCTACCACCCGGTTTTTACTTACATACAGCCAAACCATTCAAATTTTGACCCGCTAAGTGATATTGTAACAAACAAATTACACTACGCTTTTGTTGCGATACGCCATTATTTTACAAGCTTTTTATTAATTAATAATAAGTATAGAACATTCTTGTGTTGTTGACCCAAATGGTGGAACCAATGCAGATGTCGAAGCGCGCATAAACAGGGCTCGTGCCGCATATGCACAACTCAAACCGGTCTGGACGTCCCACGTAATAGCACGGCGCACAAAAATCAGAGTTTTCAACTCAAATGTCAAATCGGTTCTCCTGTACGGGTGTGAGACCTGGCTCGTCAAGAAAGCAATCACCAGTAAACTCCAGGTTTTAGTGAACAAGTGTTTGCGTCGCATATTAGGAGTTTATTGGCCACGAACCATTACAAACACTAGACTGTGGGAGTTGACGAGCCAGAAGCCAATTGATATGGAGATCCTATTGAGGAAGTGGCGCTGGATCGGACACGTGTTGCGGAGAACCGATGCTCATCTCGCCAAGCAAGCGCTGGAGTGGCAAGCTGCTGGTAGTAGGAGGCCAGGCCGACCCCGAATCACCTGGAGACGATCGGTTGAGAAGGAGATCTCCCTAATTGGGTACCATTGGCGAGACCTAGAAGCCACAGCACAGGACCGTGACGCATGGAAGTCCCTACTGCGAGCCCTATGTCCCTGCTGAGGGACTACAGGAATTCATCATCATCATCATCATAGAACATTCTTGAAGGCATCTAGTGGTTCAAGCAAGTTTTCATGTGGTAGAGCCTTACTGTAACCACTTGCTGACTGCAGTACAAATGGGCCGGCTCGACCGGAGTAGTACCAACCTCCATCTGAATACCGGCGTGAAATAGTACCTTTGCCCAACTCCCCTCCCCCTTTTATCCTGCCCCCATACCGCCCAATTTAGCCCCCCCCCTCCTCCCTTTTAGGCCGGCAACGCACCCGCAGTCCTAATAATGCTGTAGGTGACCAAGGGCGGCGGTGATCACTTACCATTAGGTGACCCGCATGCTAGTTTGCCAGCTATTTGATAAAAAGAGTAGATTGATGACCTCAAGAAAAAACATTACTTTCTTTGGTTTGACCTGACTTAAAAATACTGAATTTCATGGTTAATTGCACTTTATCGAAATGCTATTACTTATTCTTTGTAAATAAACATAAAAAAGTAAAAAAAAAAAGAAAAAGAATCATTATGCGTCATCGAGTTTCGAACTCCTTCTCTTACTACATACTTCTAAGAATTGGTACCACTGAGCCAAACTAGGTGGTCACGTGACCGCCCGAAATAGTCAATACCTTTTTACAACAGATTATATTGACATTAGCTACTCACACCACAGTAAAATGGATCAAAAACTGCATCATACTGAAATTTAGGTAGGAGAGCTCTCCATTTTGTGTTGCGACAACAATATGCCCATGTAACTTCCTCAAAAAATCGCGTCGAAATAACGTCTGTGGAAGAAATTTTGCATTGTTCCAAAGAAAATATTTGCTTTCTACCTGTATTCATGGAATTTTGAAATTCTTATAGTTTTTGAGAAAATTGCAGATACACTACTATACGCGTATTTTACATCTTGTAGTTGTGCGGTATACTGAGCTAATTACCACTTGCTCCAGTATACGGCGTAATGCGTAGATTACTGATCTAACGATATTTTTATATTGTATATGAATTTTAGATGAAATACTTATATGGCTTGCAATGAACAATAAAACAGATGCTCTTTTACCTTCATCTATTGTTTATAAACGTTTTTATCACTTGCATCATTATACGCTAACATTAGCATGCCACTTGTACCAATATACCGCTAGTAATGTTTTAAACGTGCTATACAAAATACAGAAATATACCTTTATAAAAAACCTCACTTGAAATATAAATGTTTTATTAAGAAAAGTAATTGTATTAAGTGCTTTAAATTAATGGAAGCACATTCAATGGATTCGTATTCCTGTTCAAATGTGTACTCGTATTTATTGTGAAAGTTCCTCATGTGATACATATATCGCATCGCACCCATTTGTATCCACATAACGGTTTAGCTTTTTGTGCCTCTTCAGGGTTCCGTACCAAAGGGTATAAACGGAAACCCTCCTACTTTATACTACTTCGCTGTCCGTCCGTCTGTCACCAGGCTGTATCTCATGAACCATGATAGTTAGACAGTTGAAATTTTCACAGATTATGTATAACTGTAGTCGATATAATATATATATAACAAAAATAGATCAGAATAAATATTTAAGGGGCCCCCATACAACAAATGTTTTTTTTGCCATTTTTTTGCTAATCCTAATGAAGTTGTATAGATGGAACGGAACCCTTCGTGCGCGAGTCTGATTGGCACTTTGCTTAAGACAAGCTTTGACATGAAATATTGAGTCAAAGTCAAAATATCTTTATTCAATTTAGATTGTAACAAGCACTTATGAATGTCAAAAAATTTACCACCGGTTCGTAAAAACCTCTGTTGAGAAGAGTCTGGCAATAAACCTAGGTATATTTTGTAAACAGATTTACAATCATATTTTAGTGATATCTATACATCACAAGTATTTAACACAACTACATATTTAAAACAGTTCTCAATTCGCTATTTGGAGTAAGCACTCGCCAATGCGGATCGGAATTATTTCCAAATTTCCCTATCCATGATATAATCATTAATTTTAATAATACGCCTTATATATTAATGTCTTCTTGACAATAGATTTAAATTTTGTGTCTGCTTCTGAGTCTTGGGAACTTCTATAACTTCATACGGTTTACCCGTTTCGCCATATACATAGCCAGGTACCATTTCTTAGGTGTGTATAAAAAAATGTGTATAGGGTGTTATTAAAACCCTGTACTATACTTTAAACCACATTAGGGCTACTAATTACTAATATGATCCAAGTAGAAAAATACTGTGATTCGAAAAAAAAAGTTTTGTATGGAAGTGGAGTCGCAAGAAGACTTTCTAATTTCGATGTTTTCCCACATATCGTATTAGTAATCAGTAGCCCTAATATGGGTTACAGTATAGTACAGGATTTTTTATCAACCTGTAGGTATATTGAAATTTACTGTTCTCATTTTAATTAAAGCATGCATGCCTTCGCCTTCTTTTTGGGATGCTCAACTACCAAATGCAATGTAATACTGCAATGTTATATTTCTAGCACGCGTACATGTAGGTATAGCCGAGGAAATTGAATCACGTACTGGTACTGGGGTGGAACCGTTGTACTACCAATGTTATGTTGACATCCCATACATTTGCCAAAGAAATCATAGCGAAATAGATCACGAAAAGGTTTCACATTGGATTTAGTTTCCATGACTGTCTATGAGAAATACGGCTATTGTGGTCTTGCCAAACCAAAACATGTTTTTTTTATATATACTATCAAATTATGTGCTCGTAGAACATTTTAAACGGTCCGCACGCAGCGACGGCTAGCGCGTACACTGAGGCAACTGCCAGTTACACTCGACTTCCCCGCCCCGCGACAATATCGGTGCCGCGTATAGTGGTGCATGTCGGTTGCCTCAGTATACGTTGTACCGATTAGCAAACGGTGTTAGATGCATTCATATACGTCACTTTATTTCCAAAACTAATAGGAATATCCGTCCAAATTTTTTGTGGTAGGTAAATAAGGAAATATCAATCACAAAATTGCAAAAAACTAAAAATCAGAAATTTGTCACTTGTACCAGTATACGTAGGAGGTATCGATATTTGACATTAGCTACTCACACCACAGTAAAATGGATCAAAATTTACTGCATCATACTGAAATTTAGGTATTATAGATCCTCTCCATTTTGTGATTTGCGACAACAATATGCCCATAACTAACTATCCTCAAAAAAATCGCGTCGAAATAACGTCTGTGGAAGAAATATTGATGTACCAAGTTTGTATGGAAGACGACGCACCTTCCCAAAGTAGCAAAAATTGTGTCCCGCCCCCCTCTATCTTGTAAACCATTTGTCCAAAAAATATCCAAAAATTATGAAAAGGTAACGCTTAATAAATACTGTCAACGAAAATTGGTTTCAACATGATCGGATATACCGTTTTTGAGTTATTACCGAAAAACTGCGCTTCTCAACAGCCGTGAAGTTACGCTCTTTTTATGAGAGGAGGTTATCAATTCGGTTGTATTTTTTTTTTAATTTTTAACCTCAGAACTCCGTCATTTATGAACCGATTTGAAATTATTTTTTTGCGTTCGTCTAGGAATGCTTACAATTAGGTCCCATGGGCACCAAATCAGGATCGAAAATCAATCATTTGGTGAAGTGGAACTGATGATGAAGACCACAGTTGACCATCGGAGTTACTACTCAGTAACAAAGTATTTCACGGGTTGAATTTCAATTACTTTAACACAGTTGCTAAGCAATTTATGCTACTCGTAATGCATATGGTGAAATGGAATGGGTGGTGAAGTACCAGGGCTCCTCAAATGAACGTCTCTGCAACGGAAAAAGCAATCTTTCGTAAAAGGTGACGAGCAGTTGGTATTAAACTATTGTATCTTAGACTATTTACACTAAAAAGCGTGGAAAAAAAATTATAACAAAAAATTGAAGCGACTACAAAAAACCATGAAAATAAGTCGGCCGGTGCCTCAGCACGAGCCAGCAGGAGAGATTGAAGCCCAATATAAAAAGCGAAGGTGCGGTATAGATGACTATTATAGGTCCACTCCTGCTGGCTCGTGCTGAGGCACCAACCGACTTCAGACTGGCAGAAAATTATTTTCATGATTTTTGTAGTCGGTTAAATTTATTGTTATAATTTTTTTTTCTGGTAATTGATTTGGATTTTGTAGTAAGTGTTTTAATTGTGTTATATTAGTAGTTTAAAGATGAGAATTATTAGTAGTTTAAGAGTAAATAGCAGCCTAATGTATAAAATATACCTAACTTGGAAGATTTTATTTTATTTTTTTTATACAGTATAGGCTTGCGTTTGGCCACAATCACGCCTGATGGAAAGCGAGGATGAGGCCTATGATGGAGCACGCTTGCCTAGTAAATGCTCATTCACCCTGGACTTGAAGGCGGCCAAATTGTAGTGTTCAGGAAACACAGTCGCAGGCAGGGAATTCCACTCTTTTGCTGTGCGGTTGATGAAGGAAGAGCGAAAACGTATAAAATACGAAATTCTTAAAAAATATTACTTAATTTTTTCGTAATGGCTACGGAAACCTATTTTGGGCGTGTCCAACGCGCTCTTGGCCAGTTTGCCTGGTTGCATGTAGGCGTACCTTTTAAACAGACCTAAATAAAATTCTAAATCTGCAATCTCACAAAGTCTTAAGACTAATGGACAGGATGCACGACGACACTCGACACTCAACGCGATGACCATTACGAATGCAATATCTCATTTATTTACGCAAATCAACTGACATTCAGAATAAGTGCCAAGTATATCCAGCTCATGCCAATCAGAGATGATTATGAAGCAGGGGACGGACAGCAGTGTCAGCTGGCGAGTGTCGCGGTGTCGCGACAATGTCGCTGACACTCACGAGAGCGGACAGTTGCCGTAAACGCGCTAAGAAGTAGGGTGTTAGCGTCAGTGGTGGAAGAAGATAAAGATACTAATTAAATGCCGTCTGAAAGAGATCCTTGGTTTAATTGTCTTTAAAGTCCCTTAGTTCTGGATCTAAAGTAGGATAAATCATAACGCAACGCGCACTACATTGTGAATTTTGCATTGCTATAAAATTACGTCAACGTTACTCATCTTCAATGAGCTATGTATACTAATTATAATTTCTTCACATCCCAATATGAAACAAAAGCGGTACAAAAATATACCAAGTTTTTAATTGCCTGATTTGCATTTACTTACAACATTATGACTCTTTGCTAAAAATAAAACTTAAGTGTTGAATAATAGATGATTTAAATTTGGTGCTATATTCAATCAAATGCCTTTGCTTCGTTACCATTCAAATCACGGCCACTTGAAAATGGCTAGGAGCCAATATAAATACTTATACCTCGAGTTGCTATACTATATCAGGAGAAAACATTCTCTATAAATTTCACTACCGAAATTGCCGGGCGAAAAGAGAAAAAGATTTACTTGCAATTCGATTTACTCTTTGGTTGATGCAATATCAGAACTTGTAGTCCATTTCTGATGGTTTAAAATGTTGCTCTGTAAAATGTTATTGAAAGAAAACTCCCTCGGCCATGACCTCCACACGTATGTCTTATGTCGTACTGTGTCACACAATGTGTCTTGCCGAATCTCGCTGACAGCACCAAGAATAACTCTTCGGCTTGCCAACTCTGTAACACATGTAATAAATAAAGTATTTGGGCATGGGAATTATAGGGAAAGTTACGAAAGTCTCTCATTAATTTGGATTGCCATCAAAGAAGCTACATGGGTTTTCCTTGTCGTTAGAAATAAACAAAAAAGTATATCAATGACAATAGTTTTGAAGGTATTTACTACATACCATATCCGTATTAACACTACCAACTCAATTCCGCCGTGCTCAAGCTAAAAGGCGGCTAAGTGACAAAATCAAGTCAAAGTCAAAGTCAAAATATCTTTATTCAATTTAGGCTATAACAAGCACTTATGAATGTCAAAAAAAATCGACCACCAAGTTTTGAGATAGAACCGAAAGACGCGGTAATTATTTTAAATCGATGCTAGTTGATATCTATAATTCATAGACTTAACTAAGTACTCGTAGCATCTATAATTTACCGTATTTTAAAAATACCGCATTATTCGACTCCATCTCAAAATTTTGTCACTCAGCCGCCTTTTAGCTTGAGGACGCTTGACATCTCACTAATATTATAAATGCGAAAATTTGAAAGTCTGTTTGTTTATTTGTTTGTTTGTTACTTCATCACGTCTAAATCACTGAACCGATTCAGATGAAATTCAGTATACAGATAGTTTAGGTCCCGGAGAAGGACAAAGAATAGTTTTAGTAGATCCCGCAGTTCACGGACTTGCGGGTAACGGCTAGTCTTCAATAACTTGGAAAAAAATATATAAACAAGAAATCATAACACAGTGGATAGAAACGAAATGAAGCATCAACATACAGTTAATAAAGGCGTGAACGGCAAATATCGTAGTTTTCCTAAAGGTCGATAATTAAAGTAAGAGCCGTTGCAGTCGCTTTGCGCGACACGACCTTCACCTTTGAAGCACTCAACAAAGAAGTGGATCGTGTAAAAGGAGCCAGTGACATCATCGCGGCCGTGAACCCGAGTGTAGAACCCTTGCCAACGCCAGCCGCCGTGAACAGATTTGGCAAGCACTTTGGCTACGAATTATGGCGAATTATCTAAAGAATACGCTTCAATAAAGACTGGACAAGCGCGAGTCGAGAGCTAATAGGAAAATACCTACCTGTACACCACAAAATTAGAAAAAATCAATCAGTCTACCTGTTTAAAATCATAAAGTGCAGCCGAGAAAAAACAAATTTCAGTCAACATTTTTCTCCTAAGACTGATTCACGGTTGAACGGTCTATTTGGTTAATTGCAGTATAATTATTTCTGGTCAGTAGCATTTTGAACTTATAGCTTTTTAAAAGAATAATCATGAGTTTGGTACTTAGCTGTTTACCTTTGTACATCTCTATGTGATCTAGACACGCGGTAGCGTGTCAAGCCAAGTTCAAGCTAACAGAACTGGCAAGCAGCACCGTGTAAAATTTTACCCCACTAAGAATTATACAATACATTACATTTATCAAGTAACCGTTACCCGCGACTCCGCGCGGGTACTTTGCATTTTTCCGGGATAAAAACTATTCTGGCCCAAGCCTTCTTGTTCTGAGAGGAGGCCTCTGCCCAGCAGTGGGACGTATATAGGCTGGGATGGATGGATGGATGGAAAAACTATTCTATGTCCTTCTCCGGGACTCAAACTATCTGTATACCGAATTTCATCTAAATCGGTTCAGTACTTTGGACGTGATGAAGTAACAAACAAACAAACAGACTTACAAACTTTCGCATTAATGTTATTAGTGGGATAAATTAGAAATTGGAATGCTTCGCACACACCATTAAATTGCGTCTAAAAGCTCACGTTTGCTAATTGCTCAAATTCAGTAAAACTCGATGGTGTACGTGCGAGGGTACCTACGACGTCTTTCTTGAGAAGCCATAGATCAATAAGCTTAGCATAGGTATTAAGTCGTAATGATTATGGCGCACGATTTTTAAATTACCAAACTAAAACTTTTCCCACAAGATCATCATCATCATCAGCCGGAAGACGTCCACAGCTGAACAAAGGCCTCCCCCTTAGAATGCCACAATGAACGACAACTCGCCACGCATCCACCGGTTTCCCGCAACTCTCACTATGTCGTCAGTCCACCTGATGGGAGGCCTGCCAACGCTTCGTCTACACAACACCCCACCCGTTTCAAAATAACTGTTTCCTAAATGGACCATATGCCAAAAGACCCGTTTCTCTTAGCGTCCGTATACCAAAAGACCCGTTTCTCGTAGCATCCGTATGCCAAAATATCTATAGCGTCCGTATACCATAAGACCCGTTTCTCATAGCGTCCGTATACCAAAAGACCCGATTCTCGTAGCATCCGTATGCCAAAATATCTATTTCTCATTAGGTATACCCGTATTCCCTAAAGACCCGTTTCTCATAGCGTCCGTATACCAAAGACTCGTTTCTTGTAGCATCCGTATGCCATAAGGTCCGTTTCTCATTTTCCGTATTGTAAAGATAGAGGTTTCACAAATACATATATTTACCTACGTAATAATAACGAAACGACCGCTCGTTCGCCATCCAGTTGAATAAAAAAAAAACAAAAAAAGTATTTAGGATGAGGTAGTGACGGGAAGGGATATTTTGGGGAACGGACAGAACGTTCCGATCCGAAACCCTGAAATTGAAACACGAGCCTAGCATGTAACTTAGACTCGCGACGTGCGCTAGCACGCTATTTACGTGGAGACGTAACGCCCCAGGCTCACGTGTAAGCCCTGCATAAATTACGTCAAGAGTTTAATGCCACTGAATTTAATATGACACGGAAATGTAGAGTTTAATTTAGTTTTTCGGGCAAGTCGATATATGTGGGATCGTTAGAAGGAAAACAAACTTTAAAACAAAAAGTAAAAAAGTTTATTAAAAAAAAAAAAACTAAATGGAATACGTTATGACAAAATAAACAGAAAACACATGCAGCAACTAGGCTCACCCGATCGTAACTCACACTCTTTTACTCATTCGCTCGTCTCATTCACTCCACATTAGTCTTCAGTCATTCTGTCGCTTGTTTACATCAAATCATTCTAACATTAATCCACCCTCATTCCCACATATAGTGCTACTAACTATTTAAAAATGAAAACTTAAAGAAAGGAAACTTGTTCAGAATCGAGAATAGAATTTAAGTTACTAAAACTATTTTTAAATCAGATTGTACCTAAGTGTTTTTAAATCCCTTTTTAGGGTTCCGGAGCCAAAACAGCAAAAAACGGAACCCTTATAGTTTCGCCATGTATGTCTGTCTGTCTGTCCGTCCGTCCGCGGCTTTGCTCAGGGACTATCACTGCTAGAAGCTGTAATTTTGCACGGATATATATGTAAACTATGCCGACAAAATGCTACGATAAAAAACGAAAAAAAAATTATTAGGGTACCTCCCATAGACGTAGTGGGGATGTTTTTTTTTCTCATCCAACCCTATTAGTGTGGGGTATCGTTGGATAGGTCTTTTAAAACCATTAGGGGTTTGCTACAACGATTTTTTCGATTCATTGTTTTTGTTTTCGAAATATTCACTTTAAAGTGCAAATTTTCATTAAAATCGAGCGTCTCCCCCCCCCGGAAAATCTAAACCGGTGGGTGAAAATTATTATTAGTAGTTTTAGTCTTAAATAGCAGCCTAAGATATAAATATACCTAAACTTGGAAGATTCCGTATAGAATACGAAATCCTTAGAAATATTATTAAGTACTTAATTTTTTTCGTAATGGCTACAGAACCCTATTTTGGGCGTGTCCGATACGCTCTTGGCCGGTTTTTTTACTGTACTCAACATGACACGGTACTCGTACATGACAATTCCAATAAAATTTCTTCTCTTAATTAGAACTGGCATGTACTTTCTATATTATTGATTATTATCATTATTATTAATTTTCTTAATATTCTTGATTTTATAAGTCTGGGTTAATAAATGTATGAATGATGTTAATAAGAATCCTTTGATACAAACTAGGGAGTCATTATTGTTAGCATGTGATGCATGTA
>NC_133477.1:7364018-7368930 GCF_025370935.1 Choristoneura fumiferana
AATAACAATCTTCTTACGTCGTGTAGTCTTCCGTCTTGAACTCGTTGTTTTTCACCATCCCGGACGAGCCCCCATAATTTTGTGGGGATGGCAGCCGAAAAACAAACGAATTAATATTTTAAAACTGTATTAAACTTAACATGCAAATTACTACAATATAACTTTCGTGACTGACTGCTCGCAACTGTCTACCTTCTTTTTTTCGTTTAATTAGTGACAGGAACAGTGATGCAAGATGAATATTAAAATCAGCCTAATATTCCCACATATATTTTAATATGTTTTTTTATCAATGCAGTTTTGGTGGTTATTTTGAATTTATGTAATTGCAAAATTGATGACTTTGTTAACGTTAAAATTTAGATGATAAAGAATGGATTTATTGTTAGCCCACTATCTGGACGATGACTGATATAGATTAACTGACCTGACTGACTGTGATCGTAGACTGATAAATTGACGAAACGCGAGTATTACTGGAGGTACAGGCTTTGAAGCTTAACAACATTAAGAATTCAGAATTCTTATCTATCTACTACCTTTATCTCTATATTGACATAATAATAAATAAATACACGGGACAATTTTGAACCGATGACTTTTAAAGCTGTGTTCGGTACTAAGCAACGGATAAATATAATTATATAGATAGATACATACTTAATACATATTAAACACCAAGACCCGAGAACAACATTACAATATCTGCCCCGACACGGGAATCGAACCGGGACCTCAAGCTTCGTAGTCAGGTTCTCTACCACTAGGCCATCTGGTGTACAATATACTACACTTCTACTACATATTATACTTTCTATATATAAACTATAATATTAGAATGCGAAAGTTTGTATGGATGGATGATGGATGGACTTTCACGAATAACTAGAATGAAATTTAGCATACAGGTTAAATATAGGTACCCTGATTAACATATAGGCTACTTTTTATCCCGAATAATGTATTGTTTCCTGTGGAATCAAAAAGTTTTTAACTAACATACTAATTCTGCGCGAGCGAAGCCACGGGCTAAGCTAGTACCTAACAAATGTACGAAGAAGGGATTTTTTAAATTCCGAAGGAAGAGAAGTAGAGCAGATTTTTATATAACAGAGGTAGTCGCGAACATATAAACTAGTTATATAGTTATACATTGTGTGTAGTAATTAAAACTAAAATTCAACTTTCAACTTACTAAC
Organism: Choristoneura fumiferana; assembly: GCF_025370935.1. NCBI lineage: Eukaryota > Metazoa > Arthropoda > Insecta > Lepidoptera > Tortricidae > Choristoneura > Choristoneura fumiferana. The sequence continues at coordinate 7,365,218 of NC_133477.1, forward strand.
AAAATTACAATTGGCAAAATGCACAGCAAGTAAATTGACAAGTAATTGTAAATGACAGCCGACAGATATTTGATTATTACTTGTCAATTTACTTTGTTTTACATTGTGGCAATTATAATTTGATAGAAAGTTAACAGAGTCTGAATTGTACTTATTAATGAAATTAACTCATGGTTAAGTTCAGAAATACGTTAATTAACCTCCCTTAAAAAGCCTGGCTGCCGGTATCACACTGGCTAAATTACCCTGTCCCGAAACAATACCTACCAAACTAAATAATAAAGTAGATTAGACCATTCATCAACAACATCTGGTAATCTGTACCCTTGACCCCATTTTCTGAGAGCTTATTCTTGTTAATAAAATAATAGGTCTCTTTACAGGGAACTATGTACTCATGTAATATAGTTTTTAGGGTTCTTTTGTACAAGATAATAGAATATTTCTGCTTGAAGCGTAATGAGCATTATTGGATGGTAATTGAAATAGGAACCTGACGCAGCTTTAGCACCACAGTGATGATGGATTTTACAAGTTATTATTTAAATTACATCTCGCAACGTTTATGTGTAAATGGTTTAAAAATTTGACCATATTTTTTCGATTGGCTGGCATCCGGTTGAGCTGAAATTAAGCGAACTTGTAAATCCAAAGACAATGCCATATTCTGGTAGGCAACTAGTGAAATTCTGGTGGTTTGGCCAGGCGGCCAGGATCGTCTCCGCTGGACCGAACTTTGGCATCGGCTTGAAACTTGGTACGGATTTGTAGCTGAAATTAAAATAAGAGTAGATACAGTCAACAAGTGTAGGTACAGTCAGTAACAAATTCTTGTAAAGAAAATTTAAATAATAACTTATTTGAGACCAGTTTAAAATTTGTTACGTAGATATCATAAAAAATAGTTGTCCAATTATAGTATTTTTATTTTTACTGTACCCTGTCTGTATATGAATGGAATTTAAGGGCGTGTACAAAAGCAGCGAGAAATCAAAAATCACCTCACGTGTTATTCTCCTCTCTTGCGAGAGGTGCGCAATGAAATCGAAAAAAATGCGGGTAATTTAAACTCGATTTAGTACTGGGAACATCAACTACGGCGATTAACGTTTATCCCCTTCTTTATTGGCGTTTGTTGATATCATATAGTTAAAAAAAAAAATTTGACCAACCTCTTCGTATTGGTTATTCATAACGACGAATTGTGTTTACACTTTTACTACCCTGTCGCTGTCACTTCACATTGAACTTTGGAATAAGATTGTCAGAAGGCGTGTAGTGACAAGGTAGTGAAGTGTAAAGATAACTTTGACCTGGATTGACGTACATGTGATTAATTCTATCCGAATGGGCTTATTAAGCAAATTCCAATACGAAGCTGGCGCGTTAACATGACGTCGCAGTCGAAAATGATTACAATATTATTTATTAAAGCAACGCAAGCGTGTGGGAGTAGGTTCTCATTTGATTTGTTTACGTTTGTTTACCCTTCGATCATGCAAAAGTTTGGCAGCCATTATCGTCCAAACTTTCCCAAATCGATGCCTAAAGACATTGGCAGAAACATCGATAACTATTTATTACTGTTAGTGATAACGGGTACTGGCAGGCAAGTCAAATATTAGTTGCACTACGCTGATACAGACTTTAGAAATGTATTTACTTAGCAATAACAATGTTAATATAGCAATGTTGAATGTTGTTTTGATGATTTAGCATTTGACTAATTTGTGGCATGGTTTTCAGAGATTCGAACCATGCATACCTACTCTCCACCCATTGCCTAGTGTTTCAAATTTATGCGAAGATATGTTTGTTTGTATGACATTTAAGTATATATTTATCTATATTCTATTCTATTATATTATATTTATCTAAATTCAGAAATGTGAAACAGAATTAAGTTAAAAGTTAATAAAACATTTTTATTAAAAAATTGAATGGATTTTAATGAAAATTTGCACTTTGAAGTTGAATATTTTGCAAACAAATCACTGAATGGAAAAATCGTTTTCCAATCCAAACGATTTACCCCAAATACAAGGTTGATAGAAACATAAACCCCCCCCCCACAATAATTATTTTTACCATTTTGTCGGCATAGTTTACATATATATTCGTGCAAAATAGACAGACAGACCTACAGACATGGTGAAACTATACTTTTTTTTTATTCTACTGGATGGCAAACGAGCATGTGGGTCTCCTAATGGCAAGAGATCACCACCGCCCATAAACATCTGCAACACCAGGTTAACCATTCTTATGGAGTTAAACAAGAAAATTGGAAAATTGTTATGAACTGCGTGCGATTACTTAGCATTTAGATGAGAGAAACACGGTCCACGGATTATGTAGATTGTAATCTCAATATGACGTGGGATAATTATATATTTTTTATTATAAGTATTCTTTGATTCAATAAAATACTTTTTTCATTGAGCCATTGAAATAAGTATTAGCTGATGATGTTGATAAACTAAGCTAATTTGTCCTCATGTTGACTGACTCATAACATAACCTAGAAGCTACTTCCACCACCACCGCTCTAGCTCGTTTTGCCAGCTAAATAAAGGCTATAGACGTACACAACCGCAACCATAATACTTACACCATTAAGCAGTAGAATCGGCCTTGGTCCCCGCAGTGCGCTTATATCGCTTCCGAGCCCCCGATTTTCGCTGAGATAACGACCACGTTTGTGATCGTTGTATACGGATTGAATTCAATAGCAGTCTTTAATTTTATTGTTTTACCACAAAGAACTTTAAACACGTCTTCACCGAACTAAAATGTCGGTATAAACGCACGTTTGGCGCTCTATAAAAGGTTCCGTACAATTATTTTTTGATAATTGTTTTTTTATTAATGCCTTGTTATTCTCATTTTAAGTATTTAATAACTTTAGAACTGGAGACTAAAAACCAGACCTTAAATTTGTTTTTTTTTATCAACTAGCCGTTACCCGCGACTGCGTCCGCGTAGAATTCGGTTTACACTATCCCGCAGGAACTATGCTATTTTCCGAGATAAAATCTATCCTATGTCCTTCCCCGGGACGCAAACTATCTGTATACCGAATTTAATCTCAATAAGTTCAGCGGTGTACACGTGATGAAGTAACAAACAAACAGACTAACAAACTTTCGCATTTATAATATTAGTGGGATTTGCCAAATCACAGTCATGTAGATATTTGAGTAATACAATCTCAAATTCAGAAACTATAACTATTTATTGTTTTGGCATTGAATTTTATGAACTATTTATGAACTCATTTAGAAAAGTACTAGTTTTTGATCCCAGAGAAATTAAAATAGTTAAAAATATAATATATCCCAGATATATACGAATAAAAAACACTATACTACTGCCGAAACCGCCCTTCCGCCGGCTACTTCCGAAAAAAAACTTCTTAACCAAAAGTCCATTGTAAGAAGACCAAGAAGCCTGTTGTGTACCTCTACTTTAATCTTCTTAAATATGTTGTGTTCTATAATGTTTCGATATAATATGAATTTTAGAAGTCGATAAATGAGAAGTCCCTATAACAGCTCAAAAGTGCCACTAGAATTCCGGCCTCAAATGACAAACCACGAGTTTGAAGTATAACATACTGAGATTTTATAACCCCTAAGATCAAATTATATCGAGAATTTGTAAATTAAAATCTTGTAAAAATCTTAACTTAGGTGTTAACCACTCTTATCGAT
>NC_133477.1:7371848-7403236 GCF_025370935.1 Choristoneura fumiferana
CTCAAGGGCTGCGTACAGACCCAGAAAAAGTAAATGCAATCGTAACTATCCTAGACCAACTTCAAAAAAGAGGTAAAACGTTTTCTGGGTACCGCCTCTTGGTAACGCGTTTCGTTCCAACTTTAGTACTCTGGCAGGGCCTTAAATATTTTAACTTCTAATAAAAAGAAAGCCCCTCCATTTCAGTGGACGCCAGAGGCCGAACAGGCATTTTTAAAACTTAAAGCCTGCCTTGTAACAACTCCGGTTCTGTCTTGTCCCAACTTTGATTTACCGTTCGAAGTACACACTGACGCTAGTGACTATGGCGTCGGCGGTATGTTATGTCAAAATATAAACGGCCAGGAGCACCCGGTCGCTTATATGAGTAGGTCATTAACAGGCTGTGAAAAGAATTATAGTGTAACTGAACGGGAAGCCTTAGCCGTACTAGTAGCCTTAGAACACTGGCGCTGTTACTTGGAAAACGGAAAAACATTCAAAGTTTATACCGACCATTTCATCCTTGAAATGGTTCCTTTCTCTTAATAACCCAACCGGACGCCTAGCCCGTTGGGGCGTAAGATTGTCTTCTTTCGATTTTGAGATTTTACATCGTCGCGGCAAAGATAACGTTATACCTGATTCGTTATCAAGATCCGTGCCGGTGTCGGCAATAACTATTGCTAACTCGTATCTCAATTCGCAAGACAAATGGTACTTAGACTTGTATAATAGCTGTGTAAACACACCGCAAGGTTTCCCCAATTATAAAATTGTAAACAATTCCTTATATAGACTTACTAAGTCAGATACTAGGTTTAACAATGAGTTCGCGTGGAAAGAGGTTGTGCCAGCGGAATTACGCGAACAAATTATAAAAGAAAATCATGCAGAACCAACAGCCGGACACTTAGGCGTTTTCAAAACCTATCACCGTATAGCACTCAAATACTTTTGGGTAGGCATGTATAGAGACGTATCAAAGTTCGTTTCCTCTTGCGACACTTGCATCGCTTATAAACATCCTACGCACGCGACACTAGGTGAAATGGGAAGGCCTAAACAGTGCTCGAGGCCCTTTCAAGCCCTAGCCTTGGACTTCGTCGGTCCATTGCCCACTAGTCGTAAACAAAATAGTTACTTGCTCGTGGTTACTTGTATTTTCTCAAAATATTGTTTCTTATTTCCGGTACGTAACGCAACTGCGGCAATCGTAGTCAAACATTTAGAAGATTCCATTTTCTTAGTTCACGGAATACCGCAAACCATTTACATGGATAATGCGTCACAACTAATTAGCCGCGAACTAAAAACATTTCTCAATAAATACAAGGTGCCTAACCATTTTTAATAGCAAAGTACAGTCCACATATTAATAATACGGAACGCTACAATAAAACTATAATATCCTGCGTCTCCACCTTTGTTAACGACGACCATAGGACTTGGGACGTCAACATACCTAAAGTACAATTCGCTATAAATAATTCTGTGAACGAGGTAACCGGTTATACTCCTTCCTTCCTTGTTTACGGCAGAGAGTTAGTGACTTGTGGTTCACACTTCGTTGATAACGATTTGGGGAATGAAATACTTTTTCTACCTCGCGATATTTACGCACAAACATGGGTTTCTTGACCCATATATTTGATAAAGTTCAACACTCACTTTATAACGCACATCAAAAAAACATTGCGCGTTACAACTTACGCCGAAAACCGGCTGAATTTAATGTGGGAGACTTGGTCTGGAAGCGCACGTATTTCTTAAGTGATAAGTCTAAATACTTTAGCAAAAAACTTGCACCAAAGTTCGTTAAGTGTAAAATAACTAAAAAAAGATCTCCACTCGTTTTCGAACTACAGGATCTTTCTGGTAACGATTTAGGTGCATGGCATATTAAAGATTTAAAATTAACACCGGGCGGCAGGTAGCGTCTGCGCACATTAAATAAATAATGCATTACTTGCTTCCTTATCAATGTAGGTACTAATTACATAATGCATCTGGACGGGCGATCAGCTGTCGCGCGCCGTCACATCAGTCTCCATTTAGCACCGGCGAATGCGCACGCGTGTTAATTTAATTTTTGTCTTATCACACTCCCTTATCACTTAGACGCACGGTTCTATTTATAGAATCAAGTCATTTTAGCGCGCCGCCTCCGGCGCACGTATAATAGCTGCACCTTTTGCACTATTATTTTCTTTAAATCTTATAGCGCGTACATATTACTTGGTACACGCTAAACTAGTATAATCATTTGTCGCGGTCCGCCACTCATTATTATAATATTAATTGATCTGTCCTTAAGCCTTTACCCGAGAACTTGCAACTCGTTAAAAAGTATTTTAAAATTTGAATTACGGAACCCGTGCGGTTGGTAACACGTAAAATATGCCCTTAGCCTCTGTAATTCAAAACTCTAATGATTGGAACGGATGGTAATTTCAATCACAGATTTAATTAATGTCTATAATTATATTTTTATGAATGCATACAACGTCCACCTTCCATTAACACATTTTATTCCTTTGACATAAGGGTCAACAAGCCTCTGTTGTTGGTTGACCCACCATGAGAGTAGAAGTATGATCATAGTATGAGAGACGACGTATGTAAGCGTTATGTCATAGAGTATATTTTTTTAAACGAAATTTGCTATGAGGCTCAAATTTCTTTTGGAGGGACGGGCGTACTGTCACGATGCGCACAGGCGATCGCTGACATCTTAGTTAGCTCAGTGTAAGCTAGATGGCGCTTTCCTCAATAAGGGATCTCTGAGCAGAATGACGGACGAACTCTAGAGGTCGCCACCGTAGTTTTCCCTTGATTCATTTATTTACGTAATAATATGTATTTAATATTTATTTATTATTTACTTATTTATTTTATAAAAGTAGGCATTTTATTACACTCATTTACTACACGAGTTTGTACGACTAAATATATCTATAACCAACTCACCCTTGACCGTTTTTGTCGGCCAAGGGGGGTGCTGTCGATCAGCTGTGACCGGGGGAATTCTAACTGTAATATTCTCGCCCTTAAAAGCTGAAGCACAGCTGTAAGACACACATTCAACAGCTCAGACTACACTAAACAGCTCTCTCGAAAGCTCCATACGCCCAGACTTGGTAAGTTCTCCGATATTTAACTCTTGTGTTTTTCTGTGTATTTTATTATAATTATTTTCTTTATAATTTAACTTGTGTAATTGAACTGAAGGCTTCCCCTGGCCAGGGAATCTTTTATTTCAAACATTTCTTATACTTAATATTTTAACACTGTTAATTTCTCTCATCCGTTGTTATAAACTCAGAACTATGTTAATGCTTATCTTTTATGCAACGGATGCTACCGGTGTTAAAATAAATTCAAACTCAGCTAAGTGACGTTTAAATTCAAATGTAATCCTCTAACGGTTATTTAGTGAACTGTTGTATTTCAAATTTTAACGGTCACTTAGGCTATTTATTTTACCTTTTGTTTTTTAAAATAATTATATAAAACTAGAATCACTTTCCTTGCCTGCCTGTGTAACTCCGTATGATTGTCTCTGCCACTCACTGCAATTCAGCTCACCCTAAGAGTTGGTGCATCGCTGCAGAGGAGTGACTGGCAAACAATCTAGCACTGGACCACAACTGACACCACCTAATTTACAGGGCACCTCGTACGGCTTACACCTTCGTACGGCTTACAACCTTTGTACGGCTTACAACCTTCGTACAACTTTCAAAGCTCCGTTCGGCTACATTTCTCACGGCTCAGGCGGCTCCTTTAACCTGACACTAAGCCCTGACGGCCTTAACTTCCGGAGTACTGCACATCCTTCCTGGCTCGTCCAAGACCCTGATCGCTCCTGCGTGGAACACTTGTCCAGGCTGCTCGTCCTGCCGCCCTAAGGCCCCTTTTGACCTCGGCACCGACGACCACTCAGCTGGACCAGGCCCCCCTGCTGGGCCAGCTCTTCGCTCCGGGTTGTTCTCTCCGACTCCAGGGAAGTGTAGGCCAGAAGACCGAATAATCAGAACCCCTCTCATAAAATCATCTTGAACTCATTACCTGATATTATCGTGCATAATTTTAGATTTTTTTGTATTTTTTTAAAGTTATTTTTGTGCTCTATTCTACAATTAAAACGAGGCTTGAATACAGTAGTACACTTGTTTTAAATCAAAGAATAATTACTAGGCCTCCTTTAAATATCAAAGACGTAAGAGGTATGCCAGTATGACAGTCCCAGGTTTGAATCCCGGTCGCGGCAGATATTTGTATGAAAAGTACGAATGTTTGAGCTCGAGTCTTGAATCTTTAATATGTATATTTATCAGTAGTATGCAATGGATAAACATACATAATGTTTATCCGTTGCGTAGTACCTACCCATACTACAAGGTTTGCTTAGTTTGAAACTATATAGGCCAATTGGTGTCAATCGTTTAATTATTATTGTATAACCCTTTATTGTAGTTACAAAAATAATTCAATATCACACAATTAGGTACAAACAACATAAATAAAAGAAATCGTACCTTTAAAGAAAAACGTGTTTAAGGAACAATAATTCTAGACGAGTAATGAAAATTTTTCAGTCGAATTAATCAAATAATTAATGGATTCAGGCGTTACTTTGCGGAGGTCCATATCAATGAACTACACTACTTGCTTCTTCACTAAGTAAACAGCAAGAAAGCGGAAAAAGCAAGTTAAAGTAATGCAGTTATTTAATGATTCAAAACCTTTAATGAATACTAACATCAAGATAAACGTAGCTACAGAACACGTTCATGGCCGCACCTTGAAAAATATTCTCTGGTCAGAACCAGAAGTTGAACGTACTTCGTCTTCCAAAGGGCCATTTAAACTTTGCTTAAATTGCATTTGGCACCGTAAAATCCAGTTCAATAAGATTTAAAAGTTACCAAGTAATTGCAGCTTTGACTAAGATTAATTTTATGTTTTAAAATGGAATGAAGTCAGTTAAGTTTAACACAATGTTTTAAATTAGATCATAAAGCATCAGATGAGAAAATATGAATTTTGTATTAACACCGATTGATTGAGATGGACATAAAATAGTTTTACGTATAGCGCCGTAGGTACAACATAATAAAAAATCACTTTGTAGGTACAATTCAACTTGACCGACGATCATGCTAGTAATTTATGCAGGCACATTTCAAAGATCCACTGGTCCATATCAAGTGTTAATAAAAAAAATGTCTTGATCAAAATCTTCTATTTTTGACGGATATTGTAAAAGGAGTATCGTAACTCTCATAGTACCTCTTCACCGGTCGGTCTCCAATTTTTTTTTCTTTCACTTGTATCATCAACGCATCAACATACCGAACTGTGATTGCACTGAAAAATGATTGAAAATAAGCTTATAAGACTGCATTATCTTAAAACTACATTGATCATTATGAGGTACAAATGAAACGTCTAGGTATTACTAATAGCTAAACATTTTTTGATAGCTAGCTAGCCCGCGACTTTATGATAGCTACGTTTTATGCAAGAAATGCAAAGTAATTGTTTTACTTTATTTATATGGACCTCCGCAAAGTAACACACGATTCAATAAATAAATAAAAAATCTGAAATTAATGTATGTAGTTCGCATAGTGAAATAATAATGCTTGACAAGAATGCACATATATTTTATTTGTAAGAAAGGTTAGGTATACCCGTTATTCTTCTGTTCCATGGCTTGAAATTAATCTTTTATCTACTAATAACATTTAGCAGTAGGGTAACAATACTTACCTGAAGTAAAGTATTTGCATATGATCTAAAAATCCGGTTCCGTTTTCGTCCTGACACATGGAATTTTGCAAGACTAACTGAAAAATTAATGTATTAGAATTATTTGTTTGAACATAATTTATTGAATATATTATTATAATCATCGTGTAGCATGAAAAGGTGACTTTCAGACATCACAATTTAAGAAGTTTCCGAGCAGAAAAAATCATAAAATTAAAGTGAATCTATATATGAACTGAAACAATTACTTTGCTCACATTCCAAATTTATATATATATATATATATAAATACTAATTAATTATTAATTATTATTAGTACTCATATTACGCATATATACACATATACGTAATATGAGTACTAAGGAACATCACAACCAAACTGAACGAGTACAATATCCCACCGTGTAATTCCTTCCAAACTTTGTGCATGCAAGTATTTTGCAACATTTTATTAGCTTTAAAACATACCGTTAACAGTAGCAAAGATATATTAGCTCCGCAAGCCAATGGTTTGCACGTCATTTTGTGTTCACGCGGTTTCTTTTACGACAGCGTTGCTATTTACTTCCATTTATTATGTGTGCAATGGTAATGCAACTTTATATAGCTGTTCTAGTTTTATTTTCACTTGAAAACTAGCTCAGTTATAAAGTGCTGTTGTAATTTTGAAAGGGAAATAAAATAGGTTTGATAAAACGTATAAAATGTAGGTTCATAACTAGTGCTTTGATCACATGATTTATTGATGTATAGAATGAGATATTGTGTACATAATGATACAAAGAGAACGCCGTTTAAATATGTACGAGTATTAATAATAGGCTGTAAATCCTAATTATATTACAAATGCAAAAGTATTATGCGTTTGTTACTCCTTTACGCTAAAACGTCTCAATGGATTTAGATGAAATTTGATGTAGATAACTGAACATCTGGAGTTTAACCGCTATGTTTAGAGTCATTGGATTTGGCATGGTCATTTTTAATGCAACGTTGATAAAACTACGAAGTAATTATTGAGAATTTCTATAAAAAATTAAAAAAAAACCTCCGAATTTCGATTTAGCTGCAAAAATAACAAAGCAACCGCTAATGAAGTACCTACGGGAGCGAAACCACGGGTAAGATTTAGTTGAATATAATCTCGGAATGTGAAGTTCATACTATACTATAATATTATATAATATTATATTAAAATAACAATATAATATAATAATATAACATACGATATATAAAAGTAGAAGAAACTCATATTTTTTAGTATAATTTTGAACAAAAACATCATTAATTTATTTCATCCAGTTGCATAAAAGCTCTGCAATGAGATGCAGCCCACTATGTTAAAACTCAGAAAGGAATGTAAATTTTTCATTTTTGATAAATGCAAAGTCCAAAGCCAGGCTTTAGCAGTGCTTCAAGGAAATGACGAAGCGCGTATCCGCTACAGATTTCAAGTGAGAAATGAGCTAAAAGCTTACTGTTCCGTGTTTTGCTTTAGTTTAAGTCATTTTAGCACAAGCGAAAACATCCCAGTAATATTATAAACGCGGGAGTTTTCATGGCTTTGTGTATGTACACTTTCACAAAAACTACTTAATGGATTTCAATGAAATTTTACATTAATATAGCTCACACTTCAGAATAACACATAGGCTGCTTTTTATCCCGATATTTCCGCGGGATAGAGAAATCTGGTATCTTAACCACTGGCTTCAGGGTCATAAAATTTAATACGGTTGTTTTAAATGTAACGTAAAAGAAGACGACGATATAATAATAATAATAATAAGAGACTCTCGCTTGATGGCTGGATCAAGGGCCAGATACAGAAGGCGGTACTTCTGGACACGGCACGCATCGTCCGGAGGTTCCTAACCCTTCGGCCCTGACCACCGGTAGCTTGGGCCCTACCCCGTTACCGGCGGCAAACTAGGTTAGGTTTTTATAATATTTTTATTTTGTATGTACTTTTCTGTATTTTACTTTTTATAACTATTATAAAAACCTAAACCTAAGAATGAAAGAAAAATAAAGAACATAATAATAATAATAAAAAACAAAAAAAACAATATATGCAGACCTAAAAGACGAAGTTGCTAGACTATGGAGACAGGAGAAAGTGTACGTAGTTCCAATAGTCCTATCTACAACAGGCGTCATCCCAAACCACCTTAAAAAAAATATATATATAGCTTAAAATTATTAGGCATAAAATCAAGCCGCAATACTTAATATATGCAGAATAGTGAGAAAGTTCATGCAGCTAGACCCTGAAAATAGCCCTCCGCAATCTTCTTAAAAAATATTTATTCTACAACTCTTGCTACATTTACTTGGTGGATAACCCGTAAATGTAGTTAATACCAGCCTAGAGCTGAGAAAAACCAATCCTTCGAAAATAATAATAATAAATTTGTTTATTAAGGCAATGATCCCATTATAATATAGAATTCGTTCGGGTATTCTTGTTTCATAGCATAATTAACAGTTAAAAACTAAGCAAATAACTGCAACAAATAACACAAAGTGACAAGAAATGTAGATTGCACAGTGTACACAAGACCTCATCCTTTCACGTCACGCAATAACCCAACTGCTAGCAAACAATTATCACAGTCACATGCAGGTGCAAGAAGTGCATTCAAACAGTGTAGAGCTGGTAAAATAAGGGCAGTTCTTATGGGAAACTGCAGGTTAATTCAGTAAAACAGTTCCAGTATCTTGTGTAAAATATTACGTCACACATTAAGGAGGGGGGGGGGGTAGTCAGGCTTTTTGTGACACAGGAACATAATAATTGCAATTTTAATAATAAGTAATGCGTGATAAGGGAAGGACGGGGAAGATAGGAAGGGGAAGATTGGGTAAAAATGGTTTGACTTGCATTTTGAATCGCCCGTAGCGATACATTGCGGGGTCACAATGAGTTTCATGAGATCGATCGAGCACCCATTCTCCTCGCTACTATTGGGCAGGGTGCCCATAATGCTGGCTGTTTCTTCGTTGAATAGCAATGCCACGCAATGCCAATACGTTGACTGAGGAAAAAAATTGGTCAAAAATATATGAATCGCTGTCTTCTCATGCCTTGGGTCATGTTACTTAATGTTGCATTTTCTCAAACATCTAAATGAACGCCATTAGAGTCCGGGATAGTTAACGTATTCTGGATAGCGTTACAAAATGGTTTCGGGTTTTCGTTGTAATTTAAGTTGTATAAAATAAAGTTTTGAATTCTGTCTATTTATAGAAACGTGTGAAGAGGAATGGCTTGATTTGTTATTTATGACTAAACAAAGCCACGGTTTTACCTGAACTAAGAGTAAACCACTGAACTAAAAATATTAGGTATAATACAGCACTAGTAACTGAATTTACTTGGTTTTATTCTATTTTGTGTACAGTCGAGTTCGTAAACTTCTGAGCAAAAATTTGTTCAAAAATATCTGAACACGCTTCTACGCCGTTAGCAATAGTCATGTTCACATATATTTTTTGATTAAATGTTTGCTCACAAGTTTATGAACTCGACTGTACCTACCTGGAAAAACTTTGATTTATTAAATCAACTCATCAATCAATTTATTGATCAATATTTAGGTAGGTAAGTTCAGTATGGTACAGAAGGAAAGTTACATTGAGAGCATAAATATTGTATTTCAATCCAATTTATGAAAAGTGTAAACAAAGACGCTATTAACCCGACCACAGACATTTAGTGATGTGAAAACCTAGAACCTATTGCAAAATAATTAATCGGTTCAGTAAATCGATTAATTTATTGTTTGAATAGATCAAAGTACGTTTGACTTTTTATTATTTACAATTTTTGATTTAATTCCAAATACTGTTTATTCAATTACGAAAGCAGTAACTATTTTTTAATTTTAAGCGAAATAATAAAAACCGCTTGATCAATCGAGCATTAATCGATTAATAATGACAAATTTTCCACCATCTCTAGGCTAGTCTATGTTATACACTGTTTCATTCAAGAAATAACTCAGGTTTTGACGAAGATTTATCAAACGGAAATTAAATATTGAAATCAAGTGAATTTTGGTGAAAAAGTGATTAAACGTCTAGTTAAAAGACACGAATTATAGATAAATGTGTTATTGATTCGATTCAGTGGGTGTTTATCGTGTGTAGGTATACAAGAATTGTTATGAAATCGCTTTGTTTAAACTTTTTATAAATTGGATTGATATACCGTATAATACCTAATCTGTTATTAGGTTCAGTACTTCAGGCAGCAAAAACGTTTAAGCGACCACTGTTCTATTTTTGTCCGTCTGTCTGTTTGTCAATATCCCTTTTCTCAGGAATACGTGAAGGTATCAAGTTTTAATTAATAATAAATGCTCAAGTTTGCTTTGGACAGTCAGTAAACAATCTGAAATCAAAAAAAGGTATATGGATTTGATATGCGCGCCTAGGTAATTAGCAGAGATCGGAATTTTTGCGGCATTTTTGATCTGTCATAGTGACTTCTCACTTATCGACTTCCGATATTCAATATCGATATATCGATACACAACATGTTCAAAAAGATTAAAAGTAGGGGTCAACAATAGACGGTTTTATCTTTAAAGAACGATCCCTTCCAATTAACTTTTGAGCAGTCGAAAATGTGAAATAGACATAAATTAAATATGGATTATGCAATAAAAACAATGAATAGTTAACAATTTCTAACTTAATAATTCAATTTTATATTAATAGTCTGTTGTAGTGCTAATAAGTGTTCCATTAGTGTCTTTGTAAAAGATATTAAGATTATTATTTTACGATAATAATCATTATCGATATCATTTAAGTAGAGTCGATTTAAGTGAGAAGTCACTACGACAGATCAAATTTAATGCCGTAAAAATTTCGATGTTGGTATACCTAGTGCCATCCACGAAGACGCGTGATTTTGACAAAATTAGACATTAATAACATTGTAATATAAATAAATAAATTCGTTTTCGTCATTTGCTCGCAGTATTAGGTTTATATTTTGCAGGTGGTAGGACCTTGTGCAAGGTCCGCCCGGATTGCTACCACCATCTTGCTCGCTAATCCTCCCGTGAAGCAGCAGTGCTTGCACTGTTGTTTTTCGGCGTGGAGAGTAAGACAGCCGGAATCTGCAATACCTCTGGTGTTGCAGATGTTTATGGGCGGTGGTGATCTCTTACCATCAGGAGACCCACTTGCTCGTTTGCCATCCAGATAAATAAAAAAAAATATTCATTTAGATATAGAAATGTGAACTGCAAAAACATTTGCTTTTGTTATACGCATGGCTGTACGTGTAGTTGCAAATCCGAGGCTTACGTAAGCCGTCGCTTATCAGTGAAGCGCGTAATGGCATAATTTACGCTTCCCATCTCCTGCCCGCGAAACTTGAATTTACCGCAGTCGGTTTTGACACAGTAGGTATCACTATACATCGAGTGGTTAACTGGATCTTAAAAAAAGTTTTTAATTTTATTTTTTATTAAATAACTACACAGTACAAGTACAAAACTATTGTTATTGACTGCACTTGCAAGTCAAGCCGATCACTAGAAGTGGCTGAATTTGACTTGCAATGTTTGGCTTAGACATTGCAAGTTACATTTGGTATAAAATATCTTGCAGAATCACTGGAAAAGTGATATTAGGTGATATTTTGAGCCCGGTCACTTTAAATAATGTGATAACGACTAAAAATCCATAACAGCTCGACAAGAGATACTTATATCTGTCAGAGGGTAGTTGCAGATCGTGATTAGAATTAAATTCGTAAGTATGGTTATATTGAAGCATAATTATATAGATAACAGTTACGAGTATGACACACAAAAATAGCTAAAAGAGTAGAGATGATTCAGACACTTAAATATTAAACGTCACACGTCTGAGACTTGGTTTTTTTATTATTTTATTATAATATTGAACAAGCTAATTTTAAATTATTCAACGTAAGGTACGCACTTGACGTACTGAATCGTGGTTGAGTGTTTATATTTTCGTACTGTTTTTATTAAAATGTGGATCTATTGAAACTGTTGGAGTGCCAAGGAAGTTGTTGAGGGAGGGAATGGTCTATAGGTTTTATTTACGCATCGGCAACTTGCAAAGGCTTTATTACTTTTATAGGGAAAATGAATGGGTTTGCCCCTTAGTACTTTTTGGGCGGATTCATTTCGTTCAGCCATGGAGGCAGAAAAGGTAGAAATTATTCAGTATCGACACTTTCTTGGAAAAGTTACAAATAAATTGTCTAGATGTAGATTATTGTTTTCATTAAATAAGAAGAAGTATAAATGTTTTTCTTTTTCTTTCAATTTTTGGAAATGTTGTTTTTGCGTTCAGATTTTTTTACTTTCTGAAAAAAGAAGTTCCAACAAAATGACGCTGAGATTAAATTTCAAAAATTAATCCAAAATGCTTCGAAATGCATTGAGCTCAAACCAATATTTTATAGGCTGAAGCCATTTTGTTTACTTCGACCAGCTAAACAAATTTACACTGGTTAAGTGAAGAAAATATAAACATAAAATTCCACGTCATTCTTTACCTGTCACCAAAATACCATGACACAGTTTTAGGTAAAATTTATTAGGCCAAGTTGCCAAACTGTCTTCTCCTTCGATGACAAATAAAGGGGTTGCCACTCCGTCTATTCAGCCATTTCCTTTTTGTTACAAACGCGTTCAGTTGAAAAGAAAACGGTAGGCAAAGTTGGGTTATGCTGATGCTGTCCCTACATTAATATGCATATGAAATTTCGCTGATATTTAAGCCTGTCTGGTTATTGGACCTTCTCAGTTTCAGAATATTATGGGATAATGATGCCAGATAGGGCAGAGATCATTAGGGTAATTGTCAATCTCTAGATGAGAAACTATAGATATGAAGTTGTTTACCAAAATAGTCCCACAAGTTGATGAACTCATTTGTTTTAGAGATGGGAAAATTTGAACGTTTATTCACTGAGATATATATCACTCATTTAGCTCACTATATCAGTAGCTCGCAGAACAAAACATAACATTATTGCCTTATTACTCATTCATTTTCTCAAATCACTTTCATGCTTGTAACTTGTATTCTCCTTCGATGATATATGGTTGACAATTAATGACAAATGTTAGATCTTGACATCTAACATCAGGATTTTGTCATCCATCATCGCATTATCTAAGGAAAAATAAGAGTCTGTGCAAGTGAGCTAAATGACAAGATGATACATTTGGATTTGAACTGATATAGCTCTTTTGTGTATATCATTCATGAGCTACCCATCTCTAATTTATTTTAAAATCTTAGAGCGTTACAAGTAATGTGTAATGTATTTCTATCAGGAAAAATCAAATTTCAATCAGAAAACGACGGCACCCGAGGTGTCAATCAGTTATTGTGTTAAATGAGTGACATTTTCAAATCCATTAATATGGAACTTTATTATTTAGAGTCTAATGTCAAAACCCGTGTGGTGTCAGGTTAGAATTACACCTCTCAATTTCTTCCGCGGATGTCGTAAGAGGCGACTGAGGATATAGATTAAGGTATAACGTAGGCGACAGGCTAGCAACCTGTTACTATTGTACCGTTTTTGTCAAAATTAAAACCTAAAATTGCTAAAAGTGGCTCAGAAGCGGTAACGTTTCGTGCGCTCTGTCTACCCCATTTGGGAATACAGGCGTGATGTTTGTGTGTGTGTGCGCGTGCGTGCGTGTGTGTGTGTGTGTGTGTGTGTGTGTGTGTGTGTGTGTGTGTGTGTGTGTGTGTGTGTGTGTGTGTGTGTGTGTAATGTCAAAACGGACAGCCACCCGAAAACCGTTATGTTCGACATCTTACTTTAGATAATCTTGGATTATAATTGTATTTTTGGCAATTTCCAGGTAGCACAAATTTTTCCTTAAATATTTTACTAGAAAAATTATACTCGGATAGTAATTCAACATGGCCTTTCCAGTTAAAAATATAACAAATACTATTTTAAAATATGAGTTATGCGAGCTAATTTTGCCCACATTTCTCTCACACGAGATTAGTTTTCTATTGTTACCGGAATATAGTTTGACAAAAAAGATAGTAAGGACGCTACTTTGTTTGTAACTGTGTGACATTAGTAATGTCCCACATGTCTTATTACTGGCTTAAAATGATTGAATAATAATAAATATAATAATAGTCGAAACAATCTTCGAACCTACTTACTATTATATACGCGAAAGTGTGTGAGTGTGTACGAGCATGCACTTGTGTGTGTGTGTGTGTGTGTGTGTGTGTGTGTGTGTGTGTGTGTGTGTGTGTGTGTGTGTGTGTGTGTGTGTGTGTGTGTGTGTGTGTGTGTGTGTGTGTGTGTATGTGTGTGTGTGTTTATTTTTTACTTTTTCACGCTTGAACGGCTGGACGGATTTGACGAAATGTGCTATGCCATATTATGTACCAAATATCAACTTTAATTATTCAGCTGTGTTAGCGAGAAGAATAACTAAACATACGCACAAACATGCACACAAATTTTCGCATTTTTATATCAGTAGGAACGATTAAACGCTGATACGGATATTCTAATAGCCGTAAAGCCTAGTTTAGACAAGCTAGAAAAAAGTTGTATTACATTGCGATTCCACAAAGCAAACGAGTTTAAAGATGAGATATCGAGCGCTGCAATAACAAATAAATAAATATCATGGGACATTTGACACAATTAGCTCCCAACTAAGCAATGCTTGTACGTAGGTACTATGGTTACTAGGCCACGGATAAACATACTTAAATACATAAACATCCAAGACTGTTTGTTCACATTCGTATCATTCCTACAAATATCGGCCCCGACCGAGGATCGAACCCAAAACCTGAAGCTTTGTAGTCTGTTTCTCTAACCACTGGGCTATTTGGTTGTCAAAATAATCGTCACAATGTAATGCAACTTCCACGATATTTCTCGCAGATCTAAACTAGGCTCAAAAGCTCATTCATACTCTAAGAAGAAATAAATTGCTCCAAATAACTCAAAGTACCATTCCAATTGGTCCATTCGTAAAATACGCGGTATAAGGGCACGTAATGTGGCATTTTCAATTCAAATGCTCGCAGACGCAGCGCTGTCGCCGCTTTCAACACTCGAATTGGAGACAGCTTTTGTTAGCAATTCCAAGCATTTTAAGAATGTAAGATGCAAATGTTCCGAAACTCTTCTGCGCTTAGTGGGGTTTAAATTTGCTCGCACGGGGAATGTAGAGGTGAAAAGTTTTTCATAATGTTTTTCTTGATAGGTGTCACAGTGATTTTACGTTAGTTGTTTTAAATTTTGGAAAATATTTCTAGGTTTTTTAGATCACCTTCGTTGTATGATTGGTTTTTTGGAGTCTTTTTGTATTTTTTATTTCAACTCCAAATTTGTTATTTTACGGGTATGGCGTGAAACCATATCGAAAATACAAACTGAGACATGATGCACAGAAAAACCAGAAATCTAGACACGAATTTTTTCTATGCATACATATCTCAGGTTGCTTATTTGTAGAAATAACTTATAACTTATAACTCCTTACAATTTCAATTTCACAGTGAAACATCCATAAACAAAAGTTAATTACGCCATGACAAACTTAAAAGGGACAATGGAGTTAGTCTAAGTCAATATATTACTCTCCTTATCACGCGCGACTGTCCTGACAATACAACTGGGTACAAACTCTGGAATTATATGACTCCAAGTTGGGCCTTCATCTGTTTAGTGGGAGATATTAATCATACCCCGACGTCAAACAATGGGGTAACCAATGAGGTACCTACAGCGACGGTGATTTCGGACGACAAGTCAATTATGAAGAGAGGTTGTCATTTGGACAGTGCGCTGTTTGAGTTGTGTTTTGTTTTTCATTCCGGCGTTGTTGTATAGTTTATGTCCATCCAATTTATATAAAGTGTAAACAAACCGATTTTATCAAAATTCTTGTATAAATACCCAGTGGACCGCATCAATAACGCAATCATCTGTAATTCTTGTCTTTTAACTAGACGTATCCTTAAAAAAACACTTTTTTTCAACAAACTTCACTTGATTTTTAATATATAATTTTCATTTTTTTTAATCTTCGTCAAAACCAGATGTATTTCTTGAAAGAAACATGATTATCAGTCATAGACTAGCGTAAATATGGTGGAAAATTTGACATTTTAAAAATGGATTAATGCTCGATTTAATAAGCGACTTATTTTATTTACTTACGTCAAAATAAAAAAAATAGTTACTGCTTTTATAATTGAATAAACAGTCTTTGGAATTAAATCAAGTATTGTAAATAATAAAATAGACAGAAATACTTTGATCTATTCAATTAATAAATTTATCGATTTACTGAACAGATAATTGATTATGCACTAGGTTCTAGGTTTTCACATCACTAAATGTCTATGGTCGGGTAAATGGCATCTTTGTTTACACATTTCATAAATTGGATTGACATAAACAGTTGTTTTCTATTTAGTAATCCCGACTAAATAATTATGAATGCAAATGTGAATTATGTTCGTTTGTTTATTATATTGTATTGTATTGTAAAACTCTTTATTGTACATAAAAATAATACATGAAAATAACATAACACAGGATAATAACATTTGTTTGCATTTTACACTTAAAGTGCTCAGCCAATCGCGTTAATATGAAGATAGTTTGGGATTCTCGAAAATTGCGTAGTTCCTGTAGCGGTATACGAATACTTTACCTACAGACAAAGTTGCAAGCAACAGCTAGTGTTGAATATTTTGTTAAATTCAGTGATATCTATTTCAATTAAAAAACCGGATTGACGTTTCGAATAGCGTTTTCAGGTAGGCAAACACCATCTCTATGTTAACGAAGAGCCGGACTCATTGAGTGGAACTCACTGGCATTGTCCACATACTATACGCAGTAGGTACGGTCATGATTTTAAATTGTAAAAATAGGGCATATTATTATGATCATAAAACAACCCAACACTGATGCAGCATATAATATATATACGGGAAAATTCACACAATTGACCTAGTCCCAAAGTAAGCTTAGCAAAGCTTGTGTTATGGGTACTAAGCAACGGATAAATATAATAATATAGATAGATACATACTTAAATACATATTAAACACCCAGGACCCGAGAACAAACATTCGTATTTTTCATACAAATATTTGCCCCGACACGGGAATCGAACCCGGGATCTCAAGCTTCGTAGTCAGGTTCTCTAACCACTAAGCCATCTGGTCGTCTAAAAACTCACACACACACACACACACACACACACACACACACACACACACACACACACACACACACACACATGGTTGTTTTTTTTTCGATCTGTTGTCCTCCTACCATACGCTTTATTTTTGGCATGCTAATAACGTATTATCTGGGTATATTTTGCATTACAAGTACATAATAATCATAAAGTATTATTAAATACTATAAGGAAACAGGTATTACTTTGCGGTTCCATGTTTAAAATAAAATGGATACTTAATCTTGATTTGGTCCTCCGCAAAGTAAAGTGTAAGTATAGTATAGTCGCACCTTAATTGAATATTTGTGGTTGGGCAATTTATGTTAGTCAACCTACCATATTGTGTATTTACAATATGATATCCTATAAAATATGCAAATAAAGTTAGTTGCGTGTCACGAAAAATTTAGAATCACAGCACTCGTTTCTTCAAAATACACGAATATTAAGATTGGTTTTTTGGAATCTTTTTGTATTTTTTATTTCAATTCCAAATTTTTTTTTGTACCTACGGATTACCGAGGACCTGGGTTCGATTCCCAGTGATGGTCTTATTTTTCTGGTTTTTCTGTGCATCTCTATTTCAGTTTGTAATTTCAATACACGAATATTAACTAATTACTTAGATAAAGCGGCAATTACACTGCGTCGTTCACCTAATGCGGTCGCCGAATTTGTTTCAAACTACTTCGGCGAACGAACGTCGTCTTTACATTAGTCTGTCCCTCTACTGCGGCGGCCATATTAAGGCGGTGGCAGCTGTCGCTCGCTGAATGCGGCCGACTACCGTGATCTTTACACTTTTGCGGTCGCCGCGTAATTTTCGTAATTACGTAATTACGACTCAGTGTAAACTGTTCTAATTTTTTAAAATTTCATGATTATGTATTTCAAACCCTATAAATAAAATATGAAAATCAACTTGACTACGAGTTCCGAAAACTTTAGAATCGCAGCACTCGTTTATTCAAAAGTACACGAATATTAATTACCTATTACGTACTTGGATCCTGTAACACAGGGACTCCTCGCACAGGATCCAGAGCCAGGGATTCTTCTTGTAAACATTTCTTATACGTACAATAAACTGTTTTAACTTTTATAATTTTCCTACTGCTTTCGATCTGCGTACCGTGCTGCGGCAAACGTGGGATTAGACCTTTAATTTATTACATCAGGACGTTGGTGTCGTCGAAAGCGAGTTCCATTGTGTTAAATAATAACGACACGGAATCCACAGCGCTTTTCGGAACTTCGAGATTGTTCGGACAAAGGACTACAGTTTTGTTGAAGTGTCTAGGCCCGACTTATTTTCTCCAGCGAGAACTTGGCCGTATAACAAAATTATTACAGAATTTTGTCTGGTGATGAGGACTCTAGATGATATCATTAAGAAATGTATAAGCCTTTAACCGCGATTTCACTTGCGTAAATCATTTGGTCTGGTGATCGAATTGAAATTCCAGGATTTTACTAAAATGCCAGGGAATGATTTACATTGTATGACAAACACTCATGCAAAATTAGATGTCTCTAAACTTAGCGAATAAGTTTGGGAATTTTACATAGATCTCGTGGGAATAACGTGATAAAATCTGCATCCTGGATTTTTCGAAATACATCGTAGCTTGAAAGAGTAATACAAATACTTACAAATACCCACAAACTTTCGAGTAATATTGATGGAGAATAACAGTCAAGAAGTTTAAAATTTAGAAAGTAAACAAAGATATTTAGGATGTGTCTTGCAGGTGTTAGGACTTTGTGCAAGGTCCGCCCGGATTGCTACCACCATCTTGCTCGCTTATCCTGCCGTGAAGCAGCAGTGCTTGCATTGTTGTGTTTCGGCGTGGAGAGTAAGACAGCCGGTGAAATTACTGGCACGTGAGGTATCCCATCTTAGGCCTCTAGGTTGGCAACGCGTCTGCAATACCCCTGGTGTTGCAGATGTTTATGGGCGGTGGTGATCTCTTACCATCAGGAGACCCACTTGCTCGTTTGCCATCCAGTCGTATAAAAAAAAAAATGTGTTTCAAACAGAGATGTGCGAGGATATGTTGCGAGGAATACGTATATTTTTCCTAAACCAATAGAAACGCTTTATTTACCCATTCTTGGGGTGGAAACAGCTGAGCGGAACGAAGCGAGTGTAAATGAAGCATTTCTATTGGTTAATGAAAAACACATCCCTCGCAACACATCCTCGCTGAAACCCTCGCTGAAATCCTTGTGGAAACGCTGCTTTATGATCTTCATAAAATACCTAATACGTTCTTGCCTAGTATAAATGCCGTTCACCCTACATTTGATACTATAACGTGCAGGAAGGAAGAAAAGGAAAATGTACTATCATGAACTAAAATAATGCTACAAAAGGTAGTTTGAACCGTTAAGGTGATTTAAAGCGAGCTGCAAAACAAAACTCGCCTTTATTATTAGCTTCACTTGTAACTATTATTATATGTATGTACTTAACTTATTTTTGAAATAGATTTTCACCCACTTTTCATCCTTGTACTTAAATACATAAATACGAAAGTAACTTGGTAAGTTTGTCTGTTTGTTAAGTCTTCACGGTTAAACCGTGAATCAATTTAAATAAAACTTGGTATGAAGATACAAAACGAACCCTGGGAAAGATATAAGTTAATTTTTATCCCGGAAAATCGCACAGCTTCCACGGAAGCGTCGAACGAAGTCTCGGCAAACGCAGTAGCGGGAAAAAGCTAGTTAGAAACAAACATTAAAAATGTTCTTTTTATATTATTACTCATAAAACTTATACATTTTAATTTAATAACGGGTTAAAATATTGATTCAATTAGTTTGGCTTGCTACATATCAGATTAGCTTGTGCTAGCGGCGACGCGGTTTATTGGCCAGCATTAGGCAAATTAGAGGTTTTGCGTGATTTCTATTCAACTGATTGCAAACGTGACGTTTTTGTTAAAAGGGAATTAATTCAGCCGGAGCGTGTATTTGACACGCAAATAAGATATCATCGCACAGTTTGAATCAAGTTATTCTTGTTAGCAATACTGCTAAAGCGCCATCTATCAATGATGCGGGTACTGCGGGTAGCTGATTTAAAAAGAAAGGAATGTCAACCGCCGAGTCAGTCGACAACTGTCACGCGCAACGGAAACATTGTTTTGCTATTACTGCCGTTATTTAATTTTGAAATTGTATTAGTCTTATTAAATATGTGATTATAACTTATGGCTACAGTATTTCATTATCGAGGTTAAAATTCTCTTGTTTAAATAAATTTGTACATAATTTATACCTACCAGTACAAAATTATACTAACATTAAGGGGGCTGTTTCACCATCCATTGATTAGTGTTAACTGGCAGTTAGGTGTGATGCCGTCTCTATTTGTTTTGTTCGAATAGACGGAGACGGCATCACATTTAACCGTCGGTGTGAGAATACACCTATAGTTATGTTGCCATTTTATACTGTGACAGTTAAATATTCATTTCTAAACGACTGTTGCAGTTAAGTTAATTTTAGTAGGTACAATTAAATTCCTACACAATAAGGTAGTTGAGAAATATGAACGAACCGCTTTGCCCAAGGCACATACCCGCTTTAGGCCCCTATTTGGGCAAAGCGGGTTTTAGAAGAGGTTTATAAAAACTTGATAAGAAATACCCATAGAAGTTGTTTTAATTTCAAGTACGATACCCAAATGTTGTAAAATCTTTACATTATTTGATCATAATTTCCGTTTTTTTACCCAGCACCTTAGCTTACCCGCTTTAGGCCAACTTCCCCTATATTATATATACACACCGTTGAATTGCTTAACAGGTTTATTCAGATATCCTCACGATACCTATGACTATTCCTTCACCGTAAAGCTAGTGGCAAATTTCAAATACAATTCCGCACATTATTATCGATAAGCAGCCGCGGTGGCATCATGGACCATGACCTCTCAAGCAGCCATCTGCTGCACCTCAGAAATAAGCATACATGAAATTATAAATAAGCATACACAACTCGAAGTTCTCCACAATCCTTTCAGCCTCCGCTGGAAATAATTTTATGCCCCGTTCCCAACCCTCTCCACATTTTTGCCACATCATTAGAATTCACAAAGTTTTCCACCCCTAGGACTAGCGAAACTAGACTCGGCCCTGCATCAAAGGTAATTCGGGAGGCCAGATTTAAACGTCCCCCATGCTACATCCTCTTAATGAAAGGTCAACGATGCCGCCCTTTCCCTAATTTATTCCGAGAACCTCCCATTGTACCTCTCTTAATAATATTTTCATTACAAAAATAATTAATATTAAGAAGATAATAATTACTGCGAGAGTAGCTTAATAATTTCAGGCGAAGGTACGAGTAGACGGATTATTTGTTTTTATTTATTTTAAGTATCTATTCAGTTTTCTTGTGAGATGCCTAAATCTGGTATCGAAAAAGAAAGTAACCATTTTTTTCGACTTTAGTAGGTACTCGTTCAGTTGACAAAACAGAACCTTATAAGATCACTTTGTTGTCCGTCGGGCTGTTTGTCAGTTCATCTGTCAAAACCATTTTTCTATGGAAATCCTGAAATTAACCCCAGCGGGTCGTGACTCGAGAGCGGCTCAACTTTATTTTTACCCAGTGACCTAAATAGCGGATTGATCTAAATGAACTAATTCGTATTCTCAGTGACATGGGAATGAAATCTTATGAGCTCCGGACCTTCTAGGAGAGAAGCATTGCTCATTGTTTAGATATTAACGTTGTCTATTGTGTTATATAACCTATTGTACGGTATATATCTCACGGGTCTCACGTTATGCAATAATATTGCAAGCAGATTTGGTGACATTTGCGTGGATATGAGCAGCGATTCAGTTTGTCTGCATTCATAATTTATCTAAGTATTAATTATATATTATGAGTTAATTATTGGTCTAGTACCCCGCCCCGGCTTCTCACTAGTGCAACTTAACAAAAAAAGAGGTAAAAAAATAAAGAAAGTTTGCAAGCAAAGGAGGTAGGTAACTTAACATTTTTATCCAAAAACCAGACTACATAAAAAAAACTAAAAAGGGAAAACAAGTCTAGTAGAATAATTTATTAAATCAGGTGTTACTTTGCGGAGGTCCATATCAATGAACTAAAAAAAAATTAGAAAGGTCGCGGGTGAGTAAAGAAATTCTTTTAGTTCATTTAAGTCTAATAGACTAAAAATCTGTTAAGTAACTACGTATAATTCAACAGTCGGAACCCGTCAAAATCTTGACTAGGTTAAAAATGGTCGGTTTTGGGTTTCGATTGTTAAAATTTAAGTTGCTAAACAGAGTCCTACTTTATTGGTTTTACTTTATAAACGGTACATTTTTTATTTAAAACAAATTAAGGCAGTCTAGTTTCTTTAATTAATATTACCAATCTTCCTTCAAAATTACAAACGCGCGGAACCAGGCAATTTCACAAGTAAAATATTAATTATATAATGTAGGTATGTATGTATAACTATTATAAACCTTTCTTTTGAACACTCTATCTATCGATTGAAACCATATTAAAATCCGTTTCGTACCTAATTTAAAAGATCTAAGCGTATACATTCCTACATACAGATGGCGGTAATCGACTTTGTATAAGATATAGACATAATAAAGTGTGTTGCAATAATAAACGAAAATTTCCCTACGGGTGTCTGCTGCTGGCGACATTGAAAATGCAAAAGCTTCTCAAATGGGAATCCATTATTCCTAATTACAAAGGATTTTGTAGCTAGCTGAACAAGATTAATAAGATGGTTAATATCTCAGTGGCGGTTAACTCGCTAGAGATATTTTTTCTGGAAAATTTCAACTTATGATTATAATTACATATCTACTTAGGGACGCTGTTTTGCAATAGTGTGTTGACCCTGATTAATTCTGCAATACAATTTCAACTTTGTCTTAAATGATCTAACAGTGTTGACATTGTATTGCAGAATTAGAGTGACTTGACTCAGTATTGCAAAACAGCGTCCTGGCAGACCTCCCAACAGGTAGACCGACTACAGTTGCTGGCTAGCGGAGGAGGCATGTGGCATATCGCTGTGCATTATGGTGCTCTAAAGGGGATGTATTTGTTCAACATTAGAAGTATTTTCGTAATCTGTGCCGTACCGGGTTTTAGAATAGGATGAACTCATCTCTTACCGTGGGTGTCATAATAGGATGAACTCATCTCTTACCGTGGGTGTCATAATAGGATGAACTCATCTCTTACCGTGGGTGTCATAATAAGATGAACTCATCTCTTAACGTGGGTGTTATAATAGGATGAACTCATCTCTTACCGTGGGTGTCATAATAGGATGGACTGATCTCTTACCGTGGGTGCCATAAAAGGCGACTAAGGGACCTATGTGAGAGTGAGCAGCAGCACTCTATATTGCCAACTAGAGTTTACCCACGGCTTTGCACGCGTAAACTATTGAATCTGGTAGTTACAATTGAAATCCCGAGATTTTATAAAATTCCCCTGGGAATTCACAAAATTTATAACGTAGTCTTCATTGAAGTTGTATTAGGAAAAACTGTTCAAAATTTCATGACTTTAAACCCAGCGGTTGAAATTTTAAGATTTTATCCCTATCCCGTGGGAACATCGGGATCAAAAGTAGCCTGTACTATTCTAGAGGTCCAGCTACCTACATACCTACTTTCATGACTCTAAGCCCAGCGGTTGTTATTTCGAGATTGTATCCCTATCCCGTGGGAATATTGGGATAAAAAGTATCCTATGTTTTAGTCCAGGTTATAAACCAACTTTTTGCAAGATTTCATCCAAATCTGTCTAGCCGTTTCAGCGTGATGAAGTAACAAACATACTTACTCACAGACTTTCGCATTTATAATAATTAGTAGGAAGGATTACGAACTTCGGACTCCAGCCCCCTGTACCACAAAAGTTAAAAGCGCTAAAATTCGACAAAATTATAACATTTTATTAAGATAAACTTAACAATTTTGTCGATTTGTAGCACTTGTAACTTTTGTGGTACCAGCTCCAGCTCTGGGGTGTGGGAAGCAAAGAGAAACCACCACACTATTTTTCCACTAAAGTTGTCAAGAATCTCGCTACTGATCCCCATCCGACAACAATGACCGCCCTGTCAAGACCCCCCCGTTTCACCATCCATTATTTAAATTTACCTGACTAATAAAATGTGATGCCGTCGCTTATTGTTTTGTTCGAATAGGCAGAGACAGCATCACATTTAACCGTCAAATTAAATTAGTCAACGAGTGGTGAAACAGCCCCGAAGGGCAAAACGTCTTTTAGCTAGCTACGATGCTGATGATGATGTTAGCCATAAGTTACAGTTAAAATGATGTGGCTAAAATGGCAAAAATGGAAACTTTTCAGTTTCTCCATTTCCGTCTGTCTTTCTGTCCGAGGCTTAACACAGAGGCTCTTAGCATCAGAAAACTGTAATTTTGTTGGAACTTCGGTGCTCCGATAACAGGTTAAGTTTGCAAGGTCAAGATATTCCAAGGGCCTATACCTTCATATTAATTAACTCGATATTACTTATCATATTGTGCAATGGCGTACTTTAATATAATACTACCCTAATTAGTCTCGATGTAATCTGTAGCAATTTACGTGACTCGTTAAACGATATCTGACGTTAAATGTAAGTTCATTACAGCTTCGTGATTCATCTCGCCTTGTCTCGCTAATTAAGGTCTAATCCTTATCGATCCATATAGTCAGCTGAAATTAGATTTATCTGCCGTTATTTATCGTTAACCATAGAAACTTGGTTTTATCGAAATGATGAACGCTTTGTTCGGTAAATTACTAAAGCATTAGGGGTTTTGTTTGATACCAATAGGACCGAAATGAATGAAAACCTAAGGGTATTCGTACTATGGTTTTTCTGCGCAGAGATTCTATTCTTTGTACAAGACAAGAAGAAATAGCACCATCTTGTGTTCATTCCAAAGTGAGTAAAAATATAAACAACCGCTAGGATGGTCGGCAGAGATAATTATATAATCAAAGATCCCCAAATAACTTTCTATGCGACTTCCTTGTCAAAAAAAACCTTTGTCAATGTATATTTGCTATCATTGACTCTACTGCCACTTCCAATGTTGACTATATAAATTTAATTCTGTAATTGTGCTATTTTTTTCACGTTTGCAAAGATATTGTTATGTCAATCCAATTTATAGAAAGGCTAAACAAAGACGCCATTAACCCGACCACAGACAATGATGTGAAAACCTAGAACCTATTGCAAAATAATTAATCTGTTAATTAAATCGATTAATTTATTAATTGAATAGATCAAAGTATTTTTGTCTATTTTATTATTTAAAATACTTGATTTTAATTCCAAAGACTGTTTGTTATTCAATTATAAAAACTGTTACTATTTTTAATTTTAAGGTAAATAAATAATAATCGCTTATTCAATCGAGTATTAATCGATTTTTATGACAAATTTTCCACCATCTCTACGCTAGTCTATGCTACGAGTACTACAGATACAGATTATAAGTACACGAGTTTCATTCAAGAAATAACGTCAGATTTTGACGAAGATTTTTCAAATGAAAATTAAATATTGAAATCAAGTGAATTTTGGTGATTAGAAGTCTAGTTAAAAGACACAAATTATAGATAAATGTGTTATTGATGCAATCCAGTGGGTGTTTATACAAGAATTTTGATGAAATCGGTTTGTTTCCATAAATTAGATTGACATAATGTATTTATAGTCTGTTAAAGTCTGTGCCGTGCCCGGTTTTATATTACGACGTTGGTCTACCCGTGGATGTCGTAAAAGGCGACTAAGGGCCCTGACATGAAAGTGGGCAGCAGCGCTTCCTATTGCCAATACGAACTCCGGAGTCCAGTACTGCGATGTGGAAGGCATGAAAAACCAGCACAATACTTTTTTATATATAAGAGGGGGAAAACGAGCATGAGGGTCACCTGATGGGAAGCAATCACAACCGCCCATGGACACCTGTCAACACGAGGGGTGTTCAAGTGCATTGCCGGCCCTTTGAGAGACTGATAAGCTCGTTTTTTAAAGATCCCTAAGTTGTACCGCTCCGGAAATACTGTCCCAGGAAGCTGGTAGGTACAGCTGGTGGTGGCTGGTGGCTGGCTGGTGCAGGTGGCTGGAAGGTGGTGGGTGGTGGAAGCTGGATACTTTTCGAAGAAAGTCGTCATGAAGGTTCAATACTGAATCATCAATCGATGACCACGATCACTCTATCTGGAGTGTTGTAGTGACTTAGAAGTTACAAAAAAATTAAAATGGCAACTGGACCAACGTCGAAAATAACTCTGATGAATTATTTTACTAAACTACAGTCTGTTCTGTTCTGTACAGTTTGTCTACAGTCCTATTGAAAAAGATGGCGTTAACTCGTTTAAGATGGGTTAACTAATGTCATCTGCGAGTATAGGCTGCATACGTTGTGGATAGATCCTTAATGTTTCCCTTAAAATAAAAAAAAGTTTCTTTGTATCTTAAGGACGCCTGAATTTTAATTAGGTATTCCACGTTTGCCAGATCTCCAGTGGACGTAAGTATTAAGTTTCTAGTTATGCACCAACCTACAAATAATAAGACAAACTTGAGCAAGCAACTTTGATCATAAACGCTGTCAAGAAGTAAATGGAGATGCATTTTATGGATACTGAAAACTGATTGGAATAACATTGAGCAATACCCATCTGTTTGAGCCTATAAAGTTGGATGGAGTATTTTGATTTGAAATGGGAAGTACTTCGCCACCCATCCAACCTCCGCACACGTCCTGCTCTATGACGAAACATATAGAGTAAAAAAGAAAAAGAGTCGTCTGTCAACTACGACAGCAGCGCTTCGCTCCACGTATTTTTCGCAGCATATATTTAATTTATTTTTAAAAACCACCGGAAGATTTAGAGCTATACAAGACAGCAGCAATTGCATCATCAAGTGCTTCTGGAGTTAAGGGTGAGTGAATACCAACTTTTCAGTTAAAATATTTCCATCCGCCTTTATAGGTAAAACTACAGATTGTTTTAGGCCAACCTTAATACAGTCCACTAAACCGCGTAAATACCATCCATAATTATATTACGGCTCCAAAATTAATTAACTCTGGCAATCGGACCATCATGAAGCAGCTCTCCGCGTTTAATAAAAAAACTGGCAAAGGCAAGGAAAAAAAACATGTGTTTGTATATTAACCCCCTGTAAATTTCAACTTTTTTTTGCTTTTATCAGCTTTTTTTTGGCGAACACAGTCCTTTAGTAATATAACACGTAGTAAAAATTCCAAATACCTATCTACATACAAGGAATCCTTGAAATGGGTGGTAATTTTGTATTTCAAACATGTTTAAACTCTTGTACACGAACGCCGAAAACCTAAACTCGTTTAATTGGCATGCGGATTCGTATAATATTAAAGTTACTGTTCGCAAGAGTTGTGCGAAACGCGAAACAGAAATTCAGCGAAGACTCATGCATATTTATCACGATCGATTGAGTAAGTGGTGAGTTGTAGCTGAAACGTCGTTGGTTAGGGTATTTAGTATTTAGGTACTCGTAGAGCATGTATTCGATTCAAAATTGCCACAAAAGTACTCTAAATTCTGCAAAAACGCATGATTTTTAATGGTTAAGTTTAAAGAGTCACCGGATCTACTACATTTTTGTTAGCCTATACTTACTACAGTGTCATACTGCTGGGCGAAGTAGTCATTTTCCTCGCCCCGTCTGCATTTATGGCTGGTCATCACATTTGCCACCAAAAACACTCCTTACCACCAAAACTAATAAATGACAAACAAAATAACATCCCCATTCTACATTTTCTATTTGAAATAAATGACTTATGACTTATGACGAAATTCACCAAAGTAATTATTGCTAACCCAAAATATTAAATGGTTACCAAAAATGTAATATCATAATTGAAATAAAATTACCACCAAACAATTTTATATTCTTAGCATTGCTCGCTAATTTGGTGCTCGTTTAATAAATTTGGTGATCATTTAAAAATTTCACCCATTGAAAATTTTTACGCTGATTTGAAACACTGCATCAGTCCTGAATCAGCCCTAGATCCAGTTTAATTCGGTTGGTTAGCTAGTTTTTTCGGGTTACTCGCATTACTCGTTTCTGGTTCCTTTTATCCTTTCCTTTAAGAAGGATAATCTGAAAATCGATAGTGTTTGCGTCGATATAGTTTCATCATGAAAACGTAACTTTATTATCTTCCATCGAATGTCTTGGTTGAAGAGGAGAATGAAAGAAAAACTCGAGGGAGCGACATTTTAATTGCCTAGTTTAGTTAAAAAGCTTTCGTAGCCTAATAGTTTAACTTATGGAGTCCAGCCCAAGGGGCCGATTCTTAGAATAATGTCTGTGACACCATTAGAAAGTGGAGAAAACTATGTTGGATTAGAAATGCGAGTGGATTAGGGGAAACGACTTGTTTCAATTTAAAAGCTTTTTTAACTTCACCTCGTATTTGTTTGTTTGTTTCAAATCTTGCAAGGTAATTTTGATCAACTTCTAGTGGTCGAATTGACTTATTTTTTTTTAAACCTGTACAAACAAACCTGCGAAGCAATTCAATGGTGCGTGTGAAGTTCCCAATCCGCACTGGGCCCGTGTGGGAATTATGGCCCAAGCCCTCTTGTTCTGAGAGGAGGCCTGTGCCCAGCAGTGGGACGTATATAGGCTGGGATGGATGGACTTACATAATATGTAGGTTTGATAACGACATATGTACAAATTTACAAAAAGTACAGTCGAGCAAATAGCCTGTTTAAAAAAATAACCAGATCCATTAGTTATTACATAAGGAAGAAAATATCTGTGAGGTTGTTTTAAAGCAAAAAACACATTCTGACATTCACCTCTTTTTCAAATTGGATTTTTAAAAATTTGCCCTCTGGCAAGCATTTTATAGTTTTTTATAGTTTATCTGTGTGAAATCACATCCTGTCTTATTAATATTTAAAATGTGAAGACCTTTGGATGCTTGTTGGTCAATCACGGAAAAACGGCTAGACGGAGTTAGATAAAATTTGATAAACTGGTATTTTTTAACGTTTTGGTCTTTTTCGTTGCCGTGGAATAAACATTTGTATATTAAGTGAACTTACAAATTCACATTGGGTCCACGTGAGAACTGAAGTTCAAGTTTTTTTCACACTGAGAAGAGGCTTTTGTAATGTGTATTTAATATTAGGAGTGGGATTTAAACAAAGGATTTCAATTTTATTTGTAAATCAACAAAAACCCTAATAGGCATCATAGTCCTAACCGCACATGCTGAGCCTGAACCTTTTGCCACTTTGTATGTGTTTTTATGGGCAATATTTTTTTTTTTTCTTTCATTCTTTTTTAATATAGATTCAATAAATTTGTCCAAGGTTGATTATTATTTCGGTAAGCTGATTTGCGTATAGGTTACTAGGTGAAGTATTTACATATAAACGGCTAATCAAACTACATTATGTATTTTATTAGTGACATTTTATTAGTATTATTTGCTATATAATGTTATCTTGATTGATGAATAGCCTCATTCAGCTCAAGGATGTCGGAAGCATCATTACGAGTACAAATTATGTAAACCTAAGGGTTGAATGTCAATATAATTTATATTCATAAGCCACTGAGTATAATAACGTAACTGTAAGGTAGTCTGAGTGGCCATGATTATTTGCCTAATTTTGTTACTGTTACCATACGCCCCACAAGTCACATACTTACAAAATTTGTATAAAGCCCTTAAAGCACGAGTCACTCACTTGTATTTTGTTAAAATATACAGGAATTCACAAAACTTAAATTATACTCACATACCTTCCACTGATAAGTAAAAAAATGTTAACATAAAAAAAAACAACTGGCTCTTGCTTAGTGCTAAGGCACTGACTTCACACCGGTAGAAATTATTTCTTGTTGTTTTGGATTCGGTTAAATTTTACTTTAGTACCTATTAAAGAAAAACTATTATTCTAGGCCGAGACCGCACTACGGCTAAACCACCGCGCGGTTTTTAACGCGTGACCTTGTGAATCAAGTAAACAGAACTAACGCAAGCGGCCCCACTGGTGGTTTTAAGTTTACTTGTTTAAAAAAGTCACGCGGTTAAAAACCGCGGCGGTTTAGCCGTAGTGCGGCCTCGGCCTTAATCTGATATAGCCAGTGACAGTGACATTCAAACGGCAAACTGACTCAATTTCTACAGAAAGTAAATTTTAAATAGCAAGGGGGTCATCGTTCATCCACCATTACCTCTCATATTTCGTTTTCTAGTTTTTTTTTTACCGTACAACGGCAAAAACTACCAGACACTGGCAAAATTGTCCTCCGATGGACAGAGCCATATTTTTTTAAAGAAACAACAACAACAAATAGCAAGGGATTAAAATAAAAAGAAATAGCATAATATTTTACCTTAGCATGAAAGCAAAAGAAAAAATATTTTTCCTGTTGGGATAACCGGTGACAGTTGAAATCCAAACGATGAACTGACCTAGCTCAAAATAGTCTCCATAGGCAAAGGCGACTGCTGAGTGTAACGTCAGATAGCAAGACATTAAACGGTAAAGCACTTACTACAAGAGATGGTAATGTGCGGCTTCCTTTTTGCCGAAACGTAACTATGTCAGAGTATTACATGATCTTGGGAATCATTTAGCCGTGTGTGTGTTTCACATTTAATTTTGTGTGGTGGTTTTATTTTTTTGAGTTTGTAAAGAATTTCGTCGTATTCTATCTATTTACTTCACTATTCTATCTATTTTAAATGGTCTGTTTATTTATATTGACTGCCATAAGATAGAAATTAAAAAAAGTTTTTTAAGAACTTTTACCAAACTCACTTAAACTGCTTTCTTGCACCGCAAGGTTTCTTATCATTTATGAATATTTACCAAATGTATTGTTCCTATCAGAATAAAGAAATCATTACTCTAAATAACAGGAGGATCCGATGTTGGATTTGCATAAGCCACACATGAAAAGTAGTTAGTAAAAAAATGTAGTGTAAAAAAGCTAAAGACGACTCCGGAATAAGTGTGTTTAGTGTATTAAACGTATAATTGATCGCTTGCAGTTCCACGGTGCACGCGTCCAGCGACGGAACCCAGAGAACTCATGAATATAGATGTGGTTACTGGCGGGATATTTCCTGTGTTTGCCTTCCAGGCGTTGCTGTGTGGCTCTGTCATCGAGAAATTAACCAATAGTAATCATTAAATAACTCATAACGTTCTAAAGAAAATGTTTATTCTTAGAATTATGATTATACAGGCTGGCTTTGACCCTTTTAAATGCAAGGCTTAATTGTATTCGTATAACAGAGCTACTTCAGTTTG
>NC_133477.1:7403336-7475566 GCF_025370935.1 Choristoneura fumiferana
ACCAAAGTAATTATTGCTAACCCAAAATATTAAATGGTTACCAAAAATGTAATATCATAATTGAAATAAAATTACCACCAAACAATTTTATATTCTTAGCATTGCTCGCTAATTTGGTGTTCGTTTAATAAATTTGGTGATAATTTAAAAATTTCACCCTTTGAAAATTGTTACGCTGATTTAAAACACTGCATCAGTCCTGAATCAGCCCTAGATTCAGTTTAATTCGGTTGGTTAGCTAGTTTTTTCGGGTTACTCGCATTACTCGTTTCTGGTTCCTTTTATCCTTTCCTTTAAGAAGGATAATCTGAAAATCGATAGTGTTTGCGTCGATATAGTTTCATCATGAAAACGTAACTTTATTATCTTCCATCGAATGTCTTGGTTGAAGAGGAGAATGAAAGAAAAACTCGAGGGAGCGACATTTTAATTGCCTAGTTTAGTTAAAAAGCTTTCGTAGCCTAATAGTTTAACTTATGGAGTCCAGCCCAAGGGGCCGATTCTTAGAATAATGTCTGTGACACCATTAGAAAGTGGAGAAAACTATGTTGGATTAGAAATGCGAGTGGATTAGGGGAAACGACTTGTTTAAATTTAAAAGCTTTTTTTAACTTCACCACGTATTTGTTTGTTTGTTTCAAATCTTGCAAGGTAATTTTGATCAACTTCTAGTGGTCGGATTGACTTAATTTTTTTTAAATATACTTACATAATATACTTTGCGGTGAAGGAAAACGTCGTGAGGAAACCTGTACAAACCTGCGAAGCAATTCAATGGTGCGTGTGAAGTTCCCAATCCGCACTGGGCCCGTGTGGGAATTATGGCCCAAGCCCTCTTGTTCTGAGAGGAGGCCTGTGCCCAGCAGTGGGACGTATATAGGCTGGGATGGATGGACTTACATAATATGTAGGTTTGATAACGACATATGTACAAATTTACAAAAAGTACAGTCGAGCAAATAGCCTGTTTAAAAAAATAACCAGATCCATTAGTTATTACATAAGGAAGAAAATATCTGTGAGGTTGTTTTAAAGCAAAAAACACATTCTGACATTCACCTCTTTTTCAAATTGGATTTTTAAAAATTTGCCCTCTGGCAAGCATTTTATAGTTTTTTATAGTTTACCTGTGTGAAATCACATCCTGTCTTATTAATATTTAAAATGTGAAGACCTTTGGATGCTTGTTGCTCAATCACGGAAAAACGGCTAGACGGAGTTAGATAAAATTTGATAAACTGATATTTTTTAACGTTTTGGTCTTTTTCGTTGCCGTGGAATAAACATTTGTATATTGAGTGAACTTACAAATTCACATTGGGTCCACGTGAGAACTGAAGTTCAAGTTTTTTTCACACTGAGAAGAGGCTTGTGTAATGTGTATTTAATATTAGGAGTGGGATTTAAACAAAGGATTTCAATTTTATTTGTAAATCAACAAAAACCCTAATAGGCATCATAGTCCTAACCGCACATGCTGAGCCTGAACCTTTTGCCACTTTGTATGTGTTTTTTATGGGCAATATTTTATTTTTGTTCTTTCATTCTTTTTTAATATAGATTCAATAAATTTGTCCAAGGTTGATTATTATTTCGGTAAGCTGATTTGCGTATAGGTTACTGGTGAACTATTTACATATAACCGGCTAATCAAACTACATTATGTATTTTATTAGTGACATTTTATTAGTATTATTTGCTATATAATGTTATCTTGATTGATGAATAGCCTCATTCAGCTCAAGGATGTCGGAAGCATCATTACGAGTACAAATTATGTAAACCTAAGGGTTGAATGTAAATATAATTTATATTCATAAGCCACTGAGTATAATAACGTAACTGTAAGGTAGTCTGAGTGGCCATGATTATTTGCCTAATTTTGTTACTGTTACCATACGCCCCACAAGTCACATACTTACAAAATTTGTATAAAGCCCTTAAAGCACGAGTCACTCACTTGTATTTTGTTAAAATATACAGGAATTCACAAAACTTAAATTATACTCACATACCTTCCACTGATAAGTAAAAAAATGTTAACATAAAAAAAAACAACTGGCTCTTGCTTAGTGCTAAGGCACTGACTTCACACCGGTAGAAAATTATTTCTTGTTGTTTTGGATTCGGTTAAATTTTACTTTAGTACCTATTAAAGAAAAACTATATTATTCTAGGCCGAGACCGCACTACGGCTAAACCACCGCGCGGTTTTTAACCGCGTGACCTTGTGAATCAAGTAAACAGAACTAACGCAAGCGGCCCCACTGGTGGTTTTAAGTTTACTTGTTTAAAAAAGTCACGCGGTTAAAAACCGCGGCGGTTTAGCCGTAGTGCGGCCTCGGCCTTAATCTGATATAGCCAGTGACAGTGACATTCAAACGGCAAACTGACTCAATTTCTACAGAAAGTAAATTTTAAATAGCAAGGGGGTCATCGTTCATCCACCATTACCTCTCATATTTCGTTTTCTAGATTTTTTTTACCGTACAACGGCAAAAACTACCAGACACTGGCAAAATTGTCCTCCGATGGACAGAGCCATATTTTTTTAAAGAAACAACAACAACAAATAGCAAGGGATTAAAATAAAAAGAAATAGCATAATATTTTACCTGTTGGGATAACCGGTGACAGTTGAAATCCAAACGATGAACTGACCTAGCTCAAAATAGTCTCCATAGGCAAAGGCGACTGCTGAGTGTAACGTCAGATAGCAAGACATTAAACGGTAAAGCACTTACTACAAGAGATGGTAATGTGCGGCTTCCTTTTTGCCGAAACGTAACTATGTCAGAGTATTACATGATCTTGGGAATCATTTAGCCGTGTGTGTGTTTCACATTTAATTTTGTGTGGTGGTTTTATTTTTTTGAGTTTGTAAAGAATTTCGTCGTATTCTATCTATTTACTTCACTATTCTATCTATTTTAAATGGTCTGTTTATTTATATTGACTGCCATAAGATAGAAATTTAAAAAAAGTTTTTTTAAGAACTTTTACCAAACTCACTTAAACTGCTTTCTTGCACCGCAAGGTTTCTTATCATTTATGAATATTTACCAAATTTATTGTTCCTATCAGAATAAAGAAATCATTACTCTAATTGATAACAGGAGGATCCGATGTGGATTTGAATAAGCCACACATGAAAAGTAGTTAGTAAAAAAATGTAGTGTAAAAAAGCTAAAGACGACTCCGGAATAAGTGTGTTTAGTGTATTAAACGTATAATTGATCGCTTGCAGTTCCACGGAGCACGCGTCCAGCGACGGAACCCAGAGAACTCATGAATATAGATGTGGTTACTGGCGGGATATTTCCTGTGTTTGCCTTCCAGGCGTTGCTGTGTGGCTCTGTCATCGAGAAATTAACCAATAGTAATCATTAAATAACTCATAACGTTCTAAAGAAAATGTTTATTCTTAGAATTATGATTATACAGGCTGGCTTTGACCCTTTTAAATGCAAGGCTTAATTGTATTCGTATAACAGAGCTACTTCAGTTTTGTAACATTTTCAAATAGCATGAATTTAGATATTTTTTTGTTTATTGATGTGCATCGGAGATGGCGGTGTTATCGCTGTGTCATGGTAAGAGGTCAAAATTTCCATGGCATGGGGGCCTTTAAACAATTAACAGAGGCATTCTGTATCAAGGTAAATTTTCTACATTTTGAAATAATAATGCCTAATAAATGACTATTTGCTGGCCTCTATTGCTAATAACAAAACGTTAGATATTGCAACTGACAGTGACCAGCGCTTCGGCGTCTACCTAATAAAGGATTATTGTTTTTTGCATCATAAACAAAGACTTGACTACATCATAATGTTGAAAATATTATCTATTTGCTCATTACAAGTATCATACCGAATCTTGGGCAGGCAGACCGTAAGAGTGTAGCAGTCGTAGCAGTGGTTTGCTATTTAGTCGTTATGCCTCTTGCTTCCCTAGAAAATTTCTATGTACTTGTGTTTTATGTATATATTATGGTGTTCAATAAAGAATCATTGTATGATATTGTTTGCTGTTTTTTATACAAATTTAGGCGCCGTTTCCAGTCTATTTGTTATACGCCCTGTAAAAATTCAGAAGCATAGGGTCCCGTATTGGATTCCAATATTTTTTATGATAGTCTCATAAACAAGGTGATCGCGGTAAGTGGACTGAATTAAAGAGATATAGACGTTCGCTACTGCTCTTATTGAGATGTATTATGACGAGTCAATCGAAAGCTTGTGATGCTCTTTGATTACTATATTATTGTTAGTACTTGCTTGTTGCACGCGACTCCGTCTGCAAGGAATTCGTTTATCGCTATCCCGCGGGAACTATGCAATTTTCCGGGATAAAACTATCCTATGTCCACGGAACTCAAACTTTATACTGAAATTAATTTAAATCGATTCAGCAGTTGAGACGTGTTGTGGTAACAAAGAAAGAGATTTACAAACTTTCGCATTTAAAATATTAGTGGGATTTCTGGCTCAATTGATAATTACATTGCCTATCTCAATTGTGATAATTTAATCGATACCAGCCCTCTCATTTTAAGAGGAGGCCTGTACCCAGCAGTGGGACGTAGGTATGATGGTGTTTCAGAAAGCGCTGGTACTTACTTTAAAAAATGACGTGTGAAAGTGCCCATTGCGGCCTATTTACTGAATAAATGATTTGAATTTGAATTTGAATTTCATTTGTCATAAAGGCACAAATAATCCGGCCGTGCAGTATTGTTGTTCATTTCGGGTCGACGATAATTATTATAAATTGTGCAAAACCATCACACAATGAGTGACACGCACACGTCTAAACATTTTCCGTGCTCATTACGATTCAGCAGTTCAACAGCTCATGTTTGCATCTTCTTTTACTTTAATTGACCATGTTTTTGTTTTATAAGATCGGAAGCTCGCTCAGCTATCATTATGGTTGGTCCATTTGTATTACCACTTGTAAGCGATGGCATTACACTTGCATCTATCACTCTCAACTTACCCACGCCATGGACCTTTAAATGACTGTTAACTACTGCATTTTTTGAATCAGGCCCCATTTTGGCAGTACCTACAGGATGGTAGATAGTAAGCACCATGTTAATAGCTATACATTTCCAATATTTATCGCTATCGAGTTCGTGTTTATCACAAGCAGGCCACTTGAGTCTACCTAAAAATCCGTCAATTGATTTAAAATATGCAGAATTGGTTATTTTGGTAAGCATCCTTATTCCATCAGCAGTAGCTTGTAAGTCTCTCAAATCTTCAAAGTAGTTTGGATATATAAGAGGCGCATCTTCAGGGTTACTTGTGTTTAGAGAAATATTGCCCTTTGAATATGGATGCAAAACATGAAATAGATACAAGTAAAGTGCATTATTGGTAGTGTGTTCTGTTATTGATTTCACAACAGAGGGTTTGTATAAAGCGCTAAAGTATGGTTCAACTTTGTTAGAGTTTTTAGGAAAAACTCCTACAAGGTTTTGAAATTGCGGATAACTTGTATTTTCATAAGCGTAAAAGGAAATAACGTTTGCAATTGTATTTGAGGCGAAGTGACCGGTGCTATTGTTGAGATAAATAGCATAGTGACGACTGATTTCATCAGGATCTCTTTCACCCGGTTGATTTCCGTAAATAGTGACTGGTATATAAATATGATCTTGAAGATTTTTCCCTACTGCCTGAGAATCAACCAGACATGAAATCCCCTTTGATTTGAGATGTGCTTTTGGACCTATTCCAGATAACATAAGTAATTGGGGTGTATTGGTAGCTCCAGCACTAAGTATTACTTCTCTAGATGCGTACAAAGTCATTTGAACCCCGTTTCGAATTATTATAACTCCGTATGCTTCTAATGTTGTTTCGTTTATCAAAATTTTTGTAACCAAAGAATGCTTGATGATTTGTAAATTAAGTCTATCTTGTATTGAGTTGAGATATGCTTTAGCTGTGCTATATCTGCGACCGTTTGCTGCTGTTGCACCGTAAGGACCAGCTCCAAGAACATTGGGTACATTAACATCAGCTACTCTTTTGAAACCTGTTTCTTCCCAAGCACCAAGTAAAGCATCAGTAAATGTTTTAGTCGTGCCATTAAAGTAATTCAAAACTAATGGCCCATCGTGGCCATATATGTCCCTAACAGCAGGATTTTGTAGTCCTTCGGCATTTTGAAAACTTTCAGCCTTTCGGTAATATTGTCGTACAATTTTTGGGTGCCAATCTTTGTTTCCCTTGTTGTACCATTCTTTGAAATCTGCATCATGACCCCTTATATAAATCATGACGTTCATACTGCTGCTCCCTCCGAGCATTTTTCCTCGCGGCCATGCAACAGTTTCATGTAAATTTGCTTGATTAGTCTTCTCATTCCTAACAGTAGAGTATTTCCAGTCATTCTCGGTACCAAGCAGTTGTGAATATAAGGCTGGTATCTGAAATTAATCATAAAATTACAATTTTTAGCTATTAAGTTAGCAATAGAAGTGGATGAGCAGTCATGGAGCCTATAATGATCTGCAACTGCATACGTCTTTACTGCCAAGGTAATAATGAGGGTGTGTACATTCTTAACTCATCAACTGCTCACTTCCTCTATATCTACATAGACGGTTTTCCGGGTTCTGTAATCAAAATGGCAAAAACGGAATACTGATCGTCTCATTATGTCGGTCATATTATAGTATTAGAAAGCTGTAGTAATTTGGCAAGGATGTACATACAAAGTCGTAATAAATAATTACGCTGACAAATTGGTTAATTTTTTTTTCCGCACACCAGGTCTCGTAAATACGATTTTTTTCATACCTTTTCAAACCAAGAGATGTCATTGTGTAAGATTTTCAAAAATGCTACATATTTACAAAAACCAATTTTGATTCAGGGTTGAGTTAGCGATGTATTTAGCTTTAAATTGTAAATTTTAGTTTGTATCAAATGTAAAATTTTACTGTTAGTGTACAATATTACACTTAGTAAATATTCAGCGATCGAAAAGACATTTGTAAATATAAGTAGTTAATCAGAGAACGATTTAGTTTTAGTTTTCCTTTCATATATAAAATTTTATCAATTTGGTACTTTTTGTAAATATTGTGTGCAGGGTGGTGCAGGTAAATAAAGATCTTCAAAGAGTTTCTACTTAACATTTCGACGAAAAGTAATTTCTATAAAAACGAGGTTTAAATTTTCTACTTACAATGCTTTCCGCCGGTGGATCGCCACCAGCCTCGATGAGCAATATTTTCCATTCCTTGACTTCACTGAGTCGATTTGCGACCACGCAGCCTGCCGACCCCGCACCTATTATGATGAAGTCAAAGTGCTCGAAATCTGGAAAAATATTCAATTTGATTACTCAACCCATTAAGATAAAAGTCATTAAATGTTCCACCCTCACTTAGAAGTAACAACCGTTTCATTTGAAAATGTTATGCACGAAATAAAGTCGGATTTTTAATTACTTGTTTGCGGAACGTTGAAATAAACGACCTGTCATCCAGACTAGTGCCATCGTGCCATATGGTACTTTCATATCTAATTATAATCTATTCATCTGTTGTTCGCTAATCACTTTCCAAGGAAATTTGAAAATTCCTCATTATTCAGTACAAAAACAAAACTAGAAATTGAAACTCGCCTTTCCACAAAAAATTAAGGACTCATAATGTTATTTTTATAGACTTACATGTGTAGCGTATACAATTATAATTACGACAAAAAGAAAATCTGGCTTCAAAAAATCAAGTCACGTGAAGCTGAATAATGAGAAGATACTTTAATCGGAAACGAGACGTTGGCAGAACCGCACTAGAGACACGGTATGGTTTGTTGTGCAGTTCACTGAATTAGGAGCGATATTGCTTGAAACTTATTATATAAGTAACATAAGACTATAAAAAATTTGGTAGAGTACCTACTTAAAAAAATACATACCTTTTACGTTTGCATCTGGGGGCCAACCTTCCGTAATCAAGCAACGCACGCTTGATAATAGCAATAGAGCGGTGAATATTTGCAAAAGTATACTATAATTAGACTCTTTTGATTGCATAGTGATAACTGCGAAAGAAAAAGATGGTTTAAAAACTTAATTACTTAACACATTATTATAGAACAGTCAAAAAATAAATTCGAAACAGATAACTTCTATTTACCTACCTGTCATTTAAAGG
Organism: Choristoneura fumiferana; assembly: GCF_025370935.1. NCBI lineage: Eukaryota > Metazoa > Arthropoda > Insecta > Lepidoptera > Tortricidae > Choristoneura > Choristoneura fumiferana. Next base: position 7,411,519 of record NC_133477.1, read on the forward strand.
TTTCGATCATATAAATTTAAAAACACATTACAGCCTTACGATTAAATTACGGTTAAAACGAATCCGTTTATGTAAAATTAATGCAAAAATATCCCAATGAAAACTGAGCTAAGTAATACCAATTCTTATTACCTACCTATTGTTGTTGTAAAATAATATTTCGATGACATTAGGTTAGTTTTATGAACACCCCTGTAAATATTTTTCAGGATTGCTTTGATTTTGGTAGACAAAATAATGTGTTCATAAGCGAAACTACATTTACCTATGGAATCGAAAGATTTGAAGAATAGCCTCATGCGTTCAGTTAAACTAAGCCAACCACCTGCTGAAATAATTAATTTTAAGGCACCATTAAAAAAACAGAAATGCCTAAAACGACAGTTTTATATGAACTGATATTTGGTATGTATTGTTTGGTATGTTCAACGGTTATCTAAATTTTTGAGATAGCACAGCATTATATTTATTTTGGTTAATTTATCATAAAGCAAAAGAATTGTATAGTTTGAAGTCAATTTAAACATAAAATAATCAACTTTAGGGAATCACTAGGTTAGAAATAGTTCAAGAAATGTTTTAACATAATATGTATACTAAACAAAAAATAAAAGCCACAAATAAAAATGTTACCACATAATTTTCTGTAGTAATACATAACGTGGAACTTTAGTTTACCGTAAAAATCCGAAAGTTATCAATATCCAAAATTATCCAAAAGCACAGTTTAAAATACACACAATACAAATTGAATCACGTATTTTTACATTTCTAAAATCGTTATGAACTCAAGAGACTTATTTATCGCTAGACGCTAGGTCTCCAATGAAATCTCGCCATTAACTGAGTAGATAAAGGTTAAAATACAGACAAGTTAATAATGCAGAATCCTTGGTATCGCTCGATGTTGAACACAAAGTTCGAGGTTGCATTTGCATTTGAATTCTTATATGCATCTTTAATATTGTTAATTATATGTATTTTATTTACTTTCTACTTGTTCCATCACTCTGTCTTCTCTTCATGTCTCTGATTGTTTTGTCCGAATAATCGGAGACGACATTACATTTATCTGTCACATAAAATGTATAAACTAGCTTTTGCCCGCGGCTTCGCCCGCGTAGAATTCGGTTATCGCGCGCCGTTCCCTCGGGAACTGTGCATTTTGCGACGTGAAAGACGGAGAAACATACAAACACACCAACACACACTTTCGCATTTATGATATGTATATAGTATGGATAGTGAAACAGGCCCTTAATGTTGTGTGATTTAGGGTTTTGTATCTACCTAAAGTTATGTTCAAGCTATGTATTCCGGCCTGTAAAGATTCAGTTGTTCGTCACAGACTGGGCTGCTATAATATTATTAAATGCGAAAGTAAGTTTGTTTGCCTGTTTGTCTGTTTTCACGCCTGAACTACTCACTGAACCGATTGTCAGGATTCTTTGCAGACATCACGTTAAAAACCAGAATAAATAAAGGACATAATTTTATCTCATAAAAAAAAACGCCTGAAAAAGAAACGCCGACAAAAAGATGCCGCCAAAAAAGACAACTAAAAAGTAAAAAATAATTATGCACTACCTAGCTGATGCCCGTGACTTCATCTGCGAAGAATTCCCTATCCCGCGGGGACTATGCTGATTTCCCACAAAATTAGCCTAAGTTAATTTAGTATAAGTACCTAGTAATATTTTTTTTATCTAAGCGTCGTCGGTGTCGGGGGACCGCTAACTTATAAACGTGAGTTGAACTATTTAATTCTGTAATGTTATAAATCGTGTCTCACGAGAGGCTAAATACATACCTACTTAATTTAAATTAGATTCTCATTTTTAACCCCCGACGCAAAAAGAGGGGTATTGTAAGTTTGACCGCTATGTATGTCTGTGTCTGTATGTCTGTGGTCTGTCCGTGGCACCGTAGCTCTTAAACGGGTGGACCGGTTCGAATGCGGTTTTTTATTTGAAAGCAGGTTTTTAAGAAATGGTTCTTAGACATGTTTTATCAAAATCGGTTCACCCGTTTTTGAGATATTGAACTTCGAAGTGACAAAGTCAGGGATTTTCCAACTTTTTATTGGTTAGGTTATGGTTTTTATTGGTTGGTGGTGTTAGCTTATGGTTGTGTTTTTTCCATTATGCTTCTTTTTTATAAAATTACCATTATTAATAATTTTTATTTCTTATAAATGTGAAAACTTTTTAATACTCGTATAATTTAAATTGTAAACACAATACAAGGCAACACATAATTTAAATATTATGTGTACATATTAACAAACGTGTTTATTTTAGAGGTCGATTCCGTCGCAGACTAAAGGTCATTATGGCCTATTTTATTTGCTCGTATTGAGTTAATAATATCAAAGTCTATCTACATATTATTGATTATTGAACTCACGTATTATTCTAAATGAAGATTCCTCTATCTTAAAAAAAGATAAAATAATTGAGATCAAAATACATAAAACCGAGAAGAAATTAAATAACAAAATTAAAAGTACAATAAAATGTAGTAAAAAATTAGTAAAGAAATCTAAAAAAATAAAATTGCAGTGCAATTTTTTTTGCACTGTGTTGTTCACTGTATTTGCAGTCTCATACAAACGATCACGCAGTTCGCCTAGGCAATGTTAGCCACCCATGGATACTAGCGACGCCTGATAGCAGGCAATGTTAGCCACCCATGGACACTAGCGACGCCTGATAGCAGGCAATGTTAGCCACCCATGGACACTAGCGACGCCTGATAGCAGGCAATGTTAGCCACCCATGGACACTAGTGACGTCTGATAGTAGGCAATGTTAGCCCCCCCATGGACACTAGCGACGCCTGATAGTAGGCAATGTTAGCCCCCCATGGACACTAGCGGCTCTGTGAGACGTTTGTTGCCAACTTTATTAATAAGGACTGACGATGATGATGATAATTAAATGCGAACTACTGTATCCTTACCACATTCCAAATCAATTTGACTACTACAAGTGGATCCGATCTCACTTGCAAGATTCGAACTAATAAAGCATCATATTTTATACAAGTTATGTTGAATAAAACTTTTTTTTTACTTATAACGTTGGCGCCCCAAGTTTTCTTTTAATTTGATGAATTTGGATGTGTACTAAATTTAATTTTTGTTACAATTGTTAATTTTAAATAAAACCGTTTATTTTTATATAACTGGTAATAAACTGAAAAGAACTAAAAAAATATGTCATTAACTAACCAAGAAAAGGTTGGAGAACCCCCGACTTTATCACTTCAAAGTTAAATATCTCAAAAACGGCTAAACCGATTTTGATGAAACATGTCTAAAAACCATTGCTAGAAAACCCGATTTCAATTTAAAAAACACAGTGTGTGTGTGTGTGTGTGTGTGTGTGTGCATTCAAATCGGTCCACCCAGCTACGCTACGCACAGCTACGGTGCCACAGTCAGACACACAGACAGGCACACAGACAGACACACAGACACATATAGCGTTCAATCGTATAACACCCCTCTTTTTGCGTCGGTGGTTAAAAGCAAAAGTGTTACAATTATGATTGGTTATTTGGAGTCTTTTTGTAGTTATTTTTTATTTCAAATCCAAACTTTTACGGTCATGCCGTAAAACCATATCGAAAATACAAACTGAGTCATGGATGCACAGAAAAACCAGAAAAAGAAACCAGCGCTGGGAATAGAACCCAGGTCCTCAGCATTCCGTGCAGCATACCCCTACACCACCACTGGACAGGAGTACAGACACTAAATTCTCCAATGCACACATATCTCAGGTTGCTTATTTCTACTACGCTACTTAAGCAGCAGCACTAGCGACATCTACGTTTCGCTCTCATCGAGAAACGTTACATTCTTTTTGGAACTAACCGCTCACCCAGACAAATTATGATTCAAACCATAATATGGCACGCAGCACGGAATGCTGAGGACCTGGGTTCGATTCCCAGTGCTGGTCTCTTTTTCTCGTTTTTCTGTGAATCCATGTCTCAGTTTGTATTTTAGAAAAGTGTTACGACCTAAATGTACTGAACAAACACGATTATTAAAGCTTAATTTAATGATGCGCGATGCCTTACTCCTTCCTAAAACGGTTTTCAATATTTTAAATCCGCCAAACTTTTAGAATGAAAATATTAAGCAAACAACATCAAATAAAGTGATTCCCGCCCTCTGTTTACCTAAACGCTTCATTGGATGTACTGAACCTTTTTTTATTAGCCATGTACACGCTTTTTATTAATATAAAAATGCTTGTTAAGTATCTGCGAAGTAATTTTGCCGACATGCTTTTTAATTCAGCGCCCGTGATATTTATGACTTTATACTCTTAAATTAAATTTCTGTTGGAGTACACATTTTTTCGTGGGAATGAATTTCTTTGATGAAGAAAGGTCCAAAAGTCCATTAAAAGATTTATTTTAATCAGATAAGCTTAATTTTAATGTGTTAGCGTAAATGACCGTAAGAGTAGTGGCTTGAAGTTGTTTCGGTTAATAGTACACATTTCGTAGTTTAGTTTTATATCGCACATGATCCAAATTAGTCAATGTAGGATTTTGCATGTCATATGAACCCCTGGTATGCTTAGGACGTCGGATCCGTGCCAAATTTAAGGCTATATATATATATGTATATTTTTTTATTTAATTTAATTCAGCGGAAGCTGTGCTTATTGTTACAGATGAAACTTGTTTTTTTTTAGTTCTCGCATACGAGGGGTAATGTTTACTAAAAAGTAATGTTCCTAACTGCAAGATTAACTTGTTACAATTTTCACTTCTCATGCTCGTAAAGTTCGTGTTTATGCTGGATCTAGGCGACATAAAATAGCTGTTTATGCTCTATTGCATAAAGTAAAATCTTCGTCTACGAGCAAGACAACACCAAGGTAGGTAATCAGGTGTCAACAGCCACAAACAAAAAAGTTCCTACATATTTTTTAAATATTTTTCAATTTATATAAAACAAAAAGTCTATTAAATCAATCAAAATTAATCAATAAAACTAATAAAATATAATTATATAATAATGCATAAAAAATATAAGGACCATAGAAAGAGAACAATTGTTTCCACTGGTGCTATTTCATTTTCTCGCAATCTAAGTGAAAAGCAGTGTAAAACTCAAGCAATAAACCGATTTTCCCCTCGATGTGTTTATCCATCCTCGCCGTACCGGTTCGGGTGGCTATATGAACGTCTTGGGAAAAATTGCTCGTTTTATTCTTTTGTTGTACAATCTACTATTGCACTGGAAACCGTTGAATAACGAAAGATTTGTTATTTTTTTTACATTTTCAGCGTACGGCACAGAAACTTTAATTTCATTTCAATCATATTTAATTTGAAAATTTTACAAAAATATATGTAGCATAGTTAATAAATCTATTACTCACTAAATAAAGAGCTCTCAGTGCGGCCTTTTCGTATCCAACTTTAACCCAACTTACGTTTTAAATCTGCCAGAAGTTGTTCTGCAATACTTTTCACTTAAAAACAAGAAACTTAAATCACTATTCCCGAGGAGGGTAAATGAACGGGGATCGCGCTCAATCGGCTTGCTTTGTTAGAAGCAAACAATGCTTCTTTGCATGACGCAGTCGGATAAGGGCGCTTTACAAAAGCTGGATATGTAGAATGGAGTCGTTATTTCTGGATCGTTCTGTATGCATTTATTAACACATAGTACTAATATTATAAATGCCAGAATTTGCATGTGTTTGGTATTCCTTTACGTTAAACGGCTTCACGTATGGATGTAATTTGGTACGGAACTACGGAGATACCTAGATATCTAGAGTAGATAACACACAGGTTACCTTTTATCGCGATGTTCCTACGAGATCCATATTTTTTTCGTATGTGCACGTTTGTGTGTGTGTGTGTGTGTGTGTGTGTGTGTGTGTGTGTGTGCAAATATTACTTAACGACAGAGAGGGACGGCATGACACGAACTTCGATTTTCGAATTGTATAGTAGCCCCCTGAAATAGAGTGGTGTAAATTTGTCCGTAATGATATGTAAATTCATATTTCTAATTTCATCATTTATACACCACATATACCCATCACCATATACTTTAATCCCCCCCCCTACCCCTCATTCTGAGTGGCGGCCTGTGCCCAGCAGAGGGACGTATATAGGCTGAGATGATGATGACTATGATGATTCAATAGACTTTAATTACTTAGCTTAGGTTCCTTATAGGTTTTGTTTTGTTTCATAATACAGTATAAATAGGTACGCGATGATAAAACTCGTGCCAACTGTTGATCTAAAACTTCAAAACACTTCGTTAAAATGTAAACAGTTATTGCGCTCCACTACTGTAATAAAGAAAAACAAAGGTATAGTATAAACGCAACCTTTCAACTCGCAACTTACCTACTCTTACGATAACAAATTCTAAAGTTTACCTTTGTAACAGTAAAAGTTTGAGAACAGTAGTATTGTTCTTAATAATTATGTTTCTTATGTCTTCGTTCTACTATTTTATAGAAATGGTATACAAATAAAATAAATTCTGGATTCTTGATACCGTAATAATTGTAAGCCAAAATAAATTAAAATCATTTTAACCTACCAGGAAATTATTAATAAAATATAACACAGTGAAAATCAAAATAAATCAATACCTATTACTAAAAAAAAAAAATTTACGATAAAAAAATTACAAAATATCAAAAAATCTAAACGCAAAGAGAAAAAAAATTGACATGTTTTTTCGTAATTCTAGACATATATAAAATACAGCTTCTTAATCACATCATTAACATTCCAGCCCATAGGTAAACATCCCACTGCTGGGCACAATCCTCCTGTCAGAATGAAAGAACCCAATCACCACACCACATAACAATTTATTCAAGATTTTTTTATACAGAGTCCTTATCGATAGAGATATGAAGAAAGTTAATGATTCGTAGTATTTTTTCTACTATTTTTTATGGACTTTGCCAAAGCCATTGATAATAATATTGTTTTTTATAATATAGGTAGGTATACAGTCGAACAAATTGAATCATGACCCAGGATGGAACCTTTTAATAATCAATTTCACTATGATTTCCTTGACTAAAGTATGAGAATGTCAACATGACATTAGTAGCACAATGGTTCCACCCTGGGTCGTGATTCAATTTGTTCGACTGTACTAATACCTTGTCCTTTTTACCTTAACTGATGCACGATCAAAAATCATTCATCATCATCATCATCAGCCCGAAGACGTCCACTGCTGGACAAAGGCTCCCTTAGAACGCCACAATGAACGACAACTCGCCACTTGCATCCACCGGTTTCCTGCTACTCTCACGATGTCGTCAGTCCACCTGGTGGGAGGGAGGCCTGCCAACGCTTCGTCTTCCGGTTCGTGGTCGCCATTCGAGGACTTTTCTCCCCCAACGGTTATCTGTTCTTCGAGCGATGTGGCCTGCCCATTGCCACCTCAATTTGCATATTTTTCCAGCTATGTCAGTGACTTTAGTTCTTTGACGAATTTCCGTATTCCGGATTCTATCGCGCAAAAATCATTATATAACATTAATTGTTACTTTCAAAAAGTACGTTAGTTCGGATAATACTTAAACAAAAAAATGTATATCCATAGGTATGCCGTATCTTATCTTAATGATAAATGTGTACTGTTGCTCAAAGGTACCGATTCAAACAACGTAAGCTTAGTAACTCAGTTTATGCTCCTTCGTTACCGTACAGTGAAACATGGTTTTGAACTTGTCTTTACTTGTGCTACCATGTCATTTACTACAAGGGTTGACATTACAACATTAGTATAGGTAGAGTCATTCACGATGACGCGTGCCGTGGTTCTTATTACAATGTCATTAATGTCTAATTTTGACAAAATAACGCGTCTGCGTACTGTATTCGGTTTTAGAATAGGATGAGCCCATCTCTTCTCGTGAGTGTTGTAAAAGACGACTAAGGGACCTGAGGGCCTATTGCGTATAGTTTCTGACACTCGCGATTGCAATCAAATGACCAGTTTTTTCATTCAAAAACTGTCATTTGACTGTGATATGGGAGTGAGTAGCCACGCTCTCTATTGTCAAATACGAACTCTAAACCCCAGCACTGCGGTGTGCGCAGTATACAAAAAAATGCAAAATTTTCAGTACGCTACGCACCTACATACATAAAGAAGTTACATATAAGCTTATTAAACTCGAATCGCTGACGCTGAAGTCGCTGACGCTTATACCTTTGTCAAGAATAATGCCTAATACTGAGACAGTGACCAGCGCTCGTACATTCACCTTACGTTTTTTAAGCAAACATACAGACGCAGACGAGTAAAAACAAAGAGATCCTACAGTACAGTACAGTACAGAGTTCCTATTGTTTTTGTTCGTCATAGTTGTTTTTTGTAAATAAATTGCATAAATGCAATCAGACTGCTTTGCCATGAGCTCGCAAAACTTACACACCTTTGTACTTTTAAATAAAGAAAATTTTTAACAAAAAAGTAAAACCGACTCCAAAAAATAAAAAATAACAGAAAATGGAACCGTCTACAAAACCCTTGAAAATATTTTTCTAGGTACCTACCAGCTCAAAGTCGGTAACTCATAGCCTTTGCCTACCTTCCGGCTCCAGCATCAGGTCAGTTCGAAATAATCATTAACCTAAAGCTTCTTCTTAGTCGCTTCTAGGTATATTAATCATGATCGTTTATAGACGAGCGAGCATTACTTAGCTTTGACGACTTTAATTGGTCATTTACGGTCTTCTTCATCAGGTCCAGTTTACCAAATGATACTTTCTGAATGTAAATGCTTATCTTAATGCTAAAAATGCTAAAATCACCAGAAGTGTGCCTATAAAATTTGAGATTTGCCCTCGATTTCCCTAGGATCCCATCGATCTTGACTTAGTGGGACAACCTCAGAACAGTACTCTTTCGAAAAAAAAAATTGAAAATCGGTCCACAATTGACTGAGTAATCAGTGAATATACATATAAAAAAATACAATCATTGGAACATAGAACCTCCTCCTTTTTTCAAGTCGGTTAAAAGAGCTCATTTTTTACCGCAAAACTCAGAGTCAAGAAGTTCTATCTAACATTGCTTTGAAATAAAGGCTGTAGGTGAGCTGAGAAAGTGAGAACAAGTTAAGACAGACTTTTGTAAGGAGCTCTATATTTTACGTGAACTGCCTTCGAGTTGTGATAACCCTGGCTCACGTTTTGTTCTAGTTGTTGTGGAACAATAATAGGGTTGTTAACAGATGTTGCCGATGGTCTTTAGTATGTAAGTAGTGGCAAAGTTTCTCAGTAATTGGACCGTGCACAATGCAATGAAGTAATCAGTTGTTATTTTACTTTATTACGGGAAGTATTACGGAATTCTAATTAATTAAATACTGTCTGATATTTAGGCATATCTATTTAAAGTTGTACCCTGAGTTTATCTCTCCGATTTCAACAAAATTTGGGAGGTAGACTCAGTCCATGATTCCGACCTGTAAAAACAGGGACTCCAGTGTATTTACGAAAATTATTAGAAAAAATCGTAAATTATTAAAAAAAAACGTAACAAAACGGACACTGCATACAATATTTTGGGGACACATCTGGAGACCCTGTTTTTACAGCTCGGAATCATGGACTGAGTCTAACTCCCAAATTTTGTTGAAATCGGAGAGATAAGCTCATGGTACAACTTTAAATAGAAATGCCCATTTGGGCGTTTTCAAAAAAAGTGTACCCTTTCATTATTTTTTAAATTTTGGCAAAATATGGTTTTTCTTACTTTGAATCAAGAGCGCAATCGATCCCAATAGTTTAAAAAATATCCCCAAAAAAATTACAGTTTTGCGACGTTTTTTTCATACACGTGGCGTGACAAACCTGACTCGTACAATTTTGTATGAAAAGAGGGGAACTGTTTTTGAGAAAGTAGGAAAAACCATATTTTTCCAAAAATGAAAAAAAGGAAATCGTACACTTTTTTTTGAAAACGCCCATTTACGTTCTAGATAGATAAGAGCAAAATAATGTATTGCCAACATCTAATTGCAGATTGAAATTTTATTAACACAATATAATACAATAATTAACAAATCGATAGAAAGAAAAGTATAACTAAAACTAACTATCTAATTTAGTTTTTTAATACAATAGCTAACAATCTGCAGAGTTACAATTCTTTTTCTTCAGTTGAACGCCAGGAACGCACAAAAAAACTTATTTTTTGACTGTCAAAACTATTTTATTCATAGTATAATGTAATAAATCTATATTATCACAGAAATCCATTCAAAACCATGAGAATGATACAATGTTTATTGTAACAGGCAAAAAATGACAATAAATCTTCGGATATCTGTATAGTTGCGCCTCAATCTCGCTAACCGCACCGGTGATACACAGTGGCGTACGTTGGAAAATATTTAAATAACGTTTTAAATTAATATCATCGTCATAGTGTCAACTGGTTTCATCTTATTATGCTTCTTTAGCCATATCACGACTGTTGTGGCCAGTTGTAGTTAATAATTACATAATACCACAATCGGGACTTAAATATCACGTTATCAAATGACCTAACACGTGACCACGGTCACTGTGATGTGATCGAAACGTCGAGGTAATTATTACTCGTTTATTAGCGTGATACTTAAGGCTCGATGGTGCTATTAATAATGAGTGAAAATGACGAAAGTTTAAAACATTAGTTGTCCATGGATTGAGTATTATAGATGTAGGTACCTATCAACTAATATAGTATTCGTTTCTAAGTTGTAACTGTTCCTTAAATAAATAAATTTATTGGTAGGTAACTACATGATACTTTGGTTTTACGAGTATACTGTTCCAATTGCCTGCGAAGGCAGCTTAAACAGTAGGGGTATAAATGTATGTATGTATGTAAATTCTTTATTGTAATACAAAAGAAAACAACAAAAAAAGAGTACCTACAAAGGCGAACTTATCCCTAAAAGGGATCTTTTCAAACTAACCTAAACTAGAAAGGAAAACTCAAAGATAGGCAAACAGTAATTTAAATAAATGTAACAAAAATAATGTAATGTTTTAATTTATGTAAATGTGTACGTAATGTAATTTGAGCAGGCACGACTGCAAACATAATCGTAAACATTAAATAAATGGGTATAAAATTTTACATAAATGGGTACAATCTCAAAAAGTAACTGTCAAAAAACTCATGAGTATTACTTTCGACTTTGAATAGAGTAAGTAAATAACTTTGAAAAATATTATTGATTAGCTTATAGCTCATATCACACGACAATTTTCAGATAAGAAAAATGTTGTAGAATAGGGTAGGCCTGTGTATGGGGGAGACCTATGTCCAACAACAGTGGACGTTTTACGCATACGGCTGATATGATAAAGACGATATTGGATTGTACGTCATGTTTAAGATTTCCGCTTTCTAGGTCTAAGCCCTTGGCTGGGCGTTGATGAGTCAGTTGGTCAGAACTTATTAGCTGACTGCACGAAGGAAGGTTATTAGGGTTCCGTACCTCAAAAGGAAAAAACGTAACCGTTATAGGATCACTTTTTGTCCGTCCGTCTGTCTGTCTGTCTCTGAAAACCCATTTTCTCGGGAACGCGTGGAGGTATCAAGCTGTAATTTATATCAAATACTTAGGTCTACTGTCCCTTGGAGCTGTGAAAAAATCAAACTTCTAAGCCAACGCAATCAAAAGATGCAGCCATTTATGCTGCAGATTTCCGCAAATTTTCGAAACTCGCAAGGGAATCAACTTCATACTTCCCGTGAACTCAGAATCTTGAAATTTGGTATTAAGGTAGCTATTATAACACAACCAACTAGAAAAGTCTGAAAATCTTGATTTTTATGTCTGTCTGTAAATATCACTGACCAATATAATCTGACCCTGAGTAGGGCTCTGCATACACTGGATGTATAAATCTCTCGGAAAAAGCGAGAAATATCTTCAAGACACGATTCCCGTTTACTTACATACCTATAAATGTGTACGGAACCCTCGGTGCGCAAGTCCGACTCGCACTTGCCCGGTTTTTTTTTAATCCTTAATTGATAAATTTGTTTATAAACAAACAAATAATCTATAAAATAATTAACAGAAATAAATAAAAAAAACTAAAACTAACTTACTCCAATCCTAAAAAACTATATTTACAAATATCAGCCAAGTCGCTGCTATTGGTCAGGGTGCCCATAAGACTGGCTGCGTTTCCTCGTTGTATGGCAATGCCAATACGTTGACCGAGGAAAGAGCCAGCCCTATGGTCACCAGTGGAATGAGCAAGCTTCTTTTTTAAAAATTTAATTAGCTTTTTTGCTTCGGGACCCCACGGACCAAGCGTTTCAACAGCAAAGGCCGCAAATATGAAATATTGTTTGCCAGATTCTCATATTTAAATCCTTTATATTGTTTGCTGAACACGAGATCGGTATTTTCAATAGAAAAACGTGAAAACTTCCGCAGCGGGCACGCACGGCGAGGCGACGTTTACAAATCGGTCCCATTTTTCACACGCATCTGATTAAAGTTTTCGCCAAGATCTGCAGATGGGATGTGTTTTCCTTGCTGGGACATTTCGAAATGTCCTGCGTAGGTACAAAATGTGCTTATGTGTAAACAGTGATATGTTGCACGGATGTACAGCCTGTAAATAAATTTGTCCCATTTAGGAGGTTTGATTGCTCTAATTTGATGTAAATTCAAATTACTATCCTGTTCATTTGATCTAAAATCTATTCCTTACTTCTTTTTTATTTTAGGCCACCTATTGCTACTCTGATAATTTTATTTATAAACACGCTGCGCTTATACGCCGTTAACAATAGAGTCGTGTTCAAATATTTTTGATCAAAATTTTGCTTAAGTATAAGTTTATGAACTCAACTGGACCTCTGTTGTAACTATGTTACTTAATATTAATACTGGTGTTCAATAACAAAACATTATATTGTATCGTATTGTATTGAACATACATTTGGCAATTTCTTAAGCATCACCAACTATCTCTTTAGTTACTGCCACATCGTGACAATCTACTTAACTGGAAACATATTTATTTTTGACCCAATTAAGGAAACATAAACAAAGGAAACGTTTACCAACTCAGTAAAATGGATAGTTTAATACAGATAATAGTAAAATATGATTATACGACCGCATACGTGAAAAGGGTTCTACACTTCAACGCAAATAAACATAAGGACCATGAGATTGTGAATTTAGTAAGGACGAGGACGACAGTTTTACTGGTTTCGGGTAGGGGGACAAATGGTTGGATTATTTGATCTTTTGGAGAAAACCAAAACAGATCAGATGTTTTTGTAAAAACATTTAATGAATAGTATAGTTTATAAGTATGAACAATGTACAGTAAAAATAAATCAAATCAAATAATTTGATAACAAGGTTGTGAGTTTTATAATCAAACAAGTGCTAATTATTATTTAGCTAGAACCAGAGGGGCATACAGTATTTTCAATCTACCTCTATGATATAATTTATGCTAAACTAAATGTCAAATATTCATTACTACAAAAAATGTTCAATAACAAAAATAAATAAAGTGGTCATAATATACCTATTATAAAGTATGACAATAGTAGATTATTGTCGTGGCTTGGAAGTAGGCAATTGCAAGCTCGTCCATTTAATACTCGTACTCACGAGTATTAAATGGACGAGCTTGCGAGTCCGTTTAACTAATACGAAGCCAGCAATTGCTATTCCAGCCGAGACTAATGTAAAGCTTTTCTCAAAAATGGTAAATAATTCTGAAATAGAATAAACTTTTTCTCAAAATATACATTTAATTTTATTCCAAATATTTTTCTTATACTTTTCCGCCTTTTTTTCATTAAAAATAAACTGCAGGTGTATTTTTCCACCGAAAACACCACAAGCTGTTTCAGACCCAATAACAAAAGTGCGGAGTTCCAACAAAATATCTGATACCGGCCATTAGATTTGGCTGTTTACGACCTGTGCCAACATTTCAATGGCCTTTTTAACTTTTTAATTTTTTTTGACTCGACAATAATAAATTATTGTCGAGCTAGCGCGCCTGCAATCTTTTTAACTTTTTAATTTTTCGCTGACCATAAACTATGCATGCACTTCACCTTCTGATATGTAAAGAATAATGTCGGTCATTTTTGAGAAAAAAATATTAATAGTAGGTATTATTGACTGACGTGATGCGCATTGAGACTAAGGGGCTGTTTCACCATCCATTGATTAGTGTTAACTGACGGTTAAATGTGATGCCGTCTCCGTCTACTCGAACAAAACAAATAGAGACGGCATCACATTTAACCCTCAGTTAACACTAATCAATGGATGGTGAAACAGCCCCTAAATGTTCCAAACAATTTTATGACTCTATGTTAATTTATTGAATCAGGCGTTACTTTGCGGAGGTTAGACTCTAACAACTGGTAGCATGGTGTACGGTTGTGTCACTCTGAGATGAGCTCTGGTTGAGTTCGAAACGCGTCAGTGTAGTGTGGTGGTGATAGATGGGTTTGTGTGATTTGTGTGTGTTCTTACAGTGTGGAGGTGGAAAAACTGCATGAACACGCATATTTTGCATAAGCTTAGCTATCGTAAGGTCGCGGGTGAGCAAGGAAATTCTTTTAGTTCATTGACTCTATGTTATTCCATTTCAAAGCACTAAGACAGTACACTACACTCCAATTTAATTTTAGCGTTCGGCTTCATTAAAATCGGAACACGTACGTCTATTTTGCGCCATACGGCACGTTATTGCATCTGGTCACTACAGAGCATTATATACCATAATGAGCGAACGACGTCCTGCTAGCAAAAAGACGTCAGTGTCGATTCTATTTCCGGCCACAGCTGCTGCTCGTCACAAAGCATTACGCCCATTAGCTCGCGTACTCATGTGCGCTTGAAGAGGGAAGCGGCCAGCGTCAAATGATCAAGTTAATTGCAAAATTTTAGGTCTAAAGAGGAAAAAGGTAGTATCTATCAGGGGTTTAGTGTTGTAACGCCAGATACCACCTTTTTATACAGAAACCACAACTCGATGCTCATCGAGTTGCCTAAATTATTTACATGACGTCAGTAATGAAAAGTAAGGCAAACGTACGAGTGCTCGTTACTGTCCCAACAGTTGTCATAAGTGTGAATAAGATGACGGCTAGGTGTCGTATATTGGGCATTATTAGGTGTCGTATTTTGGGTGATATTGGGCGTGTCGAGCACTTGGATTACCTTATGGCAAAACTTATGTACACTAACCACGAGGAATTGCATTCAAAGATATATCTTACTCATGTTTTTTTCACTTTACGCGTTGTCTAACAAAAATCTTCACTGCACGCTACAGGTATGTAACGTTATGTGAGGAAATATTTTTTTAAATGTACGGATAGGTGCCAGTCTTAGAGCAACGCGGGCTTCCTATGGAAGGGAGTAGCCATTCGCCACTGTCCCCTCTGTCAAAGTACAAGCCCAACTGGGCATACGAATTTTATAAAACAAGCCGCGCTGGGATTTCAAACGAGACCGAATCGAGTCGCGCGAGTGAACGCTGCAGTGCTAAAAATGCTGGACATCAAGCTTACAAAAAGGTGGTGTTACATTTCACATGTAAGTAAATTGTAATCATATTATTGTTATTTAATTACATTTAAACAACAAAGTCGTATATTTTATCACAATATTATTGTTGGATTCGTTTACCAACATCGAGTCCGCTAATCCGTACACGGATCGGTCGAGCGATAAATCCGACTTTTTGCCGATGAACAACTTAGTGATGTTACTGTCAATGTGTGAGTTTTGAGTCATCTGTACACGAATTATTAGTGTGTTGTTGGATTATTTATGTGCTAACGCCGTCATTACAGTCAGTTGGCAGTTTTGTTTTTACATGTAAGTGTGCGTAACTGCACTTGTGTGCACATTTCCCCCCGCAACAAACGCCAGAACTATTTAAAAGGTTTACCGCTAAGGCTACTCCCTTCCGGCTCTAAGGTGCCAGTAGTACGGAGTGAACATTTTGATTAGTCGACCCGAGTGCAATATAATAAGTGTAAGTTAGATGTCTTTGTATGGAACAACGCGCATTTAGTATAGGTAGGTTTGCCTTACTTTGTTATCAATGATGTAAAAACTTCAGTCAACCCGGTTTTAGCTTGTTTTAATCAATTTGTGTTATATTTACTACTTCCGTCTGTGACTTGCGTACATCAGCTTATTTGATTGTTATTGACCTAGTTTTGGATGATAAAGCAAACATTCGCTGTTTGACATACTTAACTTAATTGAATTAAAGCATATTTTTAAAATAAATTATTAGAAACCAGACATTTTGTAATTGTACTTCACATAAAACAGTTTTTTTACACTCGGATTGTCTGCACACTTAATTTTGCATATTATTATGTATCGTGTCACAACAGGCTCCAAATGGTTCGGGTAAAATTACACACAGTGCTGCTCGCCAGTTCTGTTAGCTTGAACTTGGCTTGACACGCTACCGCGTATCTAGATATATTATTTCGTTAAAATCCGGACGTGTAGGTACAGTCACCAGCATTAATATCTGCCACAGCGGAGCGTGCAAAAATATCTGACACGTCCTTCCGGCCTTAGAAATAGAGTCGTATCAGATATTTATGCACGCTTTTTGTGTCATATATTGGTGCTGGTGACTGTACTTAGCAACATGCAAAGTTTCTAACCTAGTACAATTAAAGCTAAAGTTTCCCACTCCTAAGTCGCTACACTCGATGAAGTGATCATGGTCACCAGTTGAGGATCAGAAGTGAACCTTCGTAATGTCTTTCTTGGGAAAATTGTGAGGGAATTTCCCTGGCCTTCCACACTGGAACTGGAGTCTGGAGTTCATAGTTAGCAATAAATAGGGGGCGCTGTTACACACTATCATAAAGGTCGTTTAGTCGCGATACCCACAGGAAGAGATACCCATCTCTTTGTCCACCCGCAACATTCTAAAGCAAGCAGGTGGTAGGACCTTGTGCAAGGTCCGCCCGGATTGTTATCACCAAACCACCATCTCGCTCGGTAATCCTGCCGTGAAGCAGCAGTGCTAGCACTGTTGTGTTTCGGCGTGGAGAGTAAGACAGCTGGTGAAATTACTGGCACTTGAGGTATTCCATATTAGGTCTCTAGGTTGGCAACGCATCTGCAATACCCCTGGTGTTGCAGATGTTTATGGACGGTGGTAATCTCTCACCATCAGGAGACCCCTTGCTCGTCTTCCATCCATCGAATAAAAAAAAACGGCTTGACGCGGACTCTACTAGCCACAGTCTACACTAAGCTTAATACCTAATTCCCAGATTTAGCCATAGGGTTATTATTAGCAAAGTCCCAGCTGCCAACACGTGAGAATGCTTGGAACTAAGCTACTGGTTAGTTATGTTGCAATTTGGATTCTGTAAGCATTAGCCAATACAAGCTTTGGTCGGCGATTTAATGGGGTTTACTAGATGAAATGTATATACTGTGACAATAATAAAATAGGTCAAGTGTGAGTCGGACTCCCGTACTGGGGATGCCGTACTGTCAATGCCACGATAGGTTATTTCTCAAAAAATCAAACTGACTACCTGTTTAAGTCCATAAAGCATAGCCGAACAAACAAATTACAAAGCTTAATTTTTTTACTTAAATAATTCAACAAGCGAAATATTCAACTCTAAAGTACAAATTTTCATCAAAATCGAGTGTCACCCCCTCCCCTCTAAAATCTAAACTATTGAGTAGAAACCGGTGGGTGGAAAAATTTGAAAAAAATCAGGATGGTAGTAAGTATATCAAAATAAGGAAAACTATGACGGCTAAGATTGCTTGGGAATTATTAGTAGTTTAAGACTAAGTAGTAGCTTAATGTATAAAATATACATAAACCTCATATTACTAGCGTAAATAGACCAACAGTGGTGCGAGTGAAGAAACCGATCCTTACGGCATAAGCTATATGTGGGAAAGAGATAAAATCAAAATGACAGTGTGACCCGTTTTGAATCAGTTAGCCTCCTTTAGCCTCCTGTCAAAATTTTCGTCGTATTTGTTTGGTGTTTTTTTTCTGCAATCCTTTCGATTTTTTGCATAAAACGGTAGGATTCTAGAATGGTGTCGTGTTCTGTGTTGAGTTGTGATAACCCTAATAAACATACAAGTACCATTTTTATAGCTTTTATTTTCATTAAATATATTCTCAAATTTACTTATTAATATGCTAATATGAGGCGGTAAACAGTCTATTTCATAAATATGGCTTGATTTCTAATAATTATGACAATGTGTTAAATAAAAATATATTGTATCCGTGAACTTGAGCACTCTTACGGCGTAGAGTTTAAATATTTTTAATCGATACCTATATCGATATTCTTCCAATAAAGTTCTGTACTAAAATTTGTAGCTGCTTTTCTCCGATTTCAAGATTTGAGAAAATAAAAGTAAAATAACTTAATTAATAAAACATAGCACAGTACAAAACAAAATAAAGGTAATTAAGGTAACTAAAACTACATACAAACTAAACTTATAAATAAAAAAGTTGCCCAAAATCACTGCCAGGTGGTAAGGTGCCCAAATAACTTAACATTGAGAATTTAATGATTTTAAGTAAATAAAATAATAACTATTTGTTTACAAATAAAAATTCAGTGCTTTGTTTTTAGGGTTCCGTACCCAAATGGTGCCAAACGGGACCCTATTAACTAAGCCTCCTCTGTCTGTCTGTCTGTCTGTTCGTCTGTCACAGAGCTGTATCTTTGGAACCGCAAATAGGTAGATATACTTGAAACTTTCACAGAGTAGGTAGCTATGTATTAGTGTGGCCACCATAACAAAAAATATTAAAAAACTTCCAGGTTTCCTGTCGATCCAGTGATCAAAGATAAGTGGATCAGAATTTTGAATCGAATAGGCTGGGAGTCTCACAAGAAATCTGTGGTGTGTAGTGTGTGTTTTATTCATAGCTTACTATTTACACTCTCGACATACGAATAAAGGTACCTAACTGTCTAGTGTAAAGTTAACGACGAGTGACATGAGTGGGAGTGACAGATATTTGCTGGCAATTTTTTTAATTTAGAAATGTTTATGAAGTTTCTAGTATCTACTTTACTGCAACAGCCCTTAAGATTTATTTGTACTGTGTACCTTACCTATAATGACGATACCGGATATACGGATACGGGGATACCGGGCATACAGTACCTATGGTTAGCGACAACTCATATTTAGCAGTGAGGGCAACTCTAAAACTAACACAGCATTTACAAATTTATACAGACAGGCGCATCTCACTTTCGGTCACGCTGTCAAGTAAGGTCTGTTCGTATAAGTATAATATTAAGTTTATGAAAATATATAAACTTGGAAGATTCCGTACGCAATAACGTAATACGAAATCCTTAGAAAGATGTTACTTGGTTCTTTCGCAATGGCTACGGAACCCTATCTTGGGCGTGTTTGACACGCTTTTGGCCGGTTTTATTATTATTTGTTATTTTATAAGGTTCAAAAAACGAGCCTACACTGGCCTCAAAAGGACAGTAACACACTCGTAATTCTACTTTCTATTATGTTATTAGTGTCCAAGGTAGTTTGCCCATTAACAAAAAAACCGGCCAAGAGCGTGTCGGACACGCCCGAAATAGGGTTCCGGAGCCATTATAAAAAAATAAGTAGTATTTTTCTAAGGATTTCGTATTTTGTACGGAATATTCCAAGTTTAGGTATATTTTATACCTTAGGCTGAATTTACTCATAAACTACTAATAATTCTCAAGAAAACTTAACCGTTATAGTTTTACTTGTACATAAATTTGCACTTTAAAGTTGAATATTTTGCAAACAGATCACTGAATCGAAAAATCGTCCTAGCAACCCCCTAATAGTTTTTCAATACCTATCCAACTATACCCCGCACTACAAGGTTAGATGAGAAAAAAAATCACCCCCACTTTACGTCTATGGGATATACCTACTCTAAAAAAAATATTTTTTTAATTTTCTATGGTACCATTTTGTCGGCATAGTTTACATATCGATGGTGGAAGTCTCAATTGACGTAAGGGACAAAATGCTACAAAAGCTACTTTCAGGAGAGCGAAAAGAAGTTTTTGGTAATTTTCAAACCCTCACAGCATTGTTAATGTTTAACTTAGCAGGACGTTATAATTACGTAAAATCTTAAATTTTCTTGCTTTTCAACGTGAAACTATAGACATTTTCGTAAAAAGCTTAATAAGAAAAATAGCTGTCCCTTACGCCCGTGACATACGGGTGTCATAGCCCCTTACACTCGTAAACCGTAAATAAATTTTTGGTCTTATAGGACATTTTATATTTTATTTGCTACATATTTGGACGTAAGTTCCTGTAGAAAAATAAAAAAAAATAGTGAATTAACTCAAAGAACCACTTTAATTATTTAAAATAACGCGCAAAAGCCAAATTTTTTACACGTCCCCTTAAAAAATATGTAATTTGTAACATTTTCTTTAAATGGACATTATAAGTTAAAAGTTAAATAAAACTCAAATAAATTTTATAACGTTTTAAACTTTCGTGATTCTCACTCATAGTCAAAATCAACGGGACTTATCACGCTAACACACACGAGTAATATTTACCTCGACGTTTCGGCAACATTGCAGTGGCCGTGGTCACGAGTGGACTGAAGTGTGGGGTGTCAAGTCTGGCTAGCAGCGCGAGTCCTTCGAACTACCCGCACTTGATCACTAATAGTAGCAGCACTCGTATCACGAACTACCCGCAATTGGTGATTTTTATTTGTCACCCCATCATACCGACTCACAACACTCATCCGACGTCGACACTTATTAATAACAGAGATGAAAGAAGATGAAAGCTTATATCCATCGTCCCGGTTGACATTTTTATGCTTTTTTATTTCAACTGCTTCACGTACCATTCTTGAGTAGAAATGACGTTCCGTGGACAGAATTTTGGGATTGTGAAGCTCAATCCAGTGGTTTGGTCCTGACTCCAACAAATGCTCGGCTATGGCTGACTTGTTTGTTTATAGCTGAGAGGGTCAAGGAAGATATTGCAGCTGTTAAAAATCGCCAAGTAAATAAGTTTTTATCCCGGAAAATAGCATAGTTCCGGGGGGTAGCGATAAACGAACTGATGATGTTGTTGATGACGATGATGATGAAATGATTTTCACTACCACCACTGGCGTACTAACTCTGCTTGCTTGCATTATTGCTTACATGCTTGCTTGCTTGCTTGCATGCTTGCTTGCATGTTTGATTGCATGCTTGCTTGCACTATTTCTTGCACATTTGGGAGTATTCTTGCTTGATTTGTTGTTTGCATGCATGCTTGCCTTCTGGCTTCACGCTTGCTTGCATGCATGCTTGCACTATTTATGCTTCCTCTAACACACTGATTGCAGCTGTGAGGGAGTGGGACGCCAGCCCGCTTCATGAGCGCTGGAGGAGATACCATAGACCGGTCATCGCGGGATCGGGGTAACCCGCGATGTTCATCTAACCCAGGCCGATAAAATTGCATGTTTGTTGATTTGATTGACAAAATTACATGCTCACTTGCAAGCCTGCTTAGGTGGTTGCTTACATGCTTGCTTGCATGCTTTCTTGCACGCTTGCTTGCACTATTTCTTGCACATTTGGGAGTATGCTTGCTTGAGTTGTTGTTTCAATCACTACAAGTTCTAAAAACCATCTGTTTTGATGCCTCCTACGACCTAACATTAACAAGGTATTTTAATGAACTAAAAGAAGCAAGCAAGGTATTTTACTTTAAGTTACACCCATAAAGTAACCTCAATTTTTTAAATGTCTGTTTGTTACTGTCCCTTACGACCAACAATTTACTCTAGTTTTAGCTTTTGATGTCCCTTACGCCCATAAGAGTATTCCTTATTTTATAAGTTGCTGTTGTTTAATGCCCCTTACGACGTACCAATTACACCTTTTTTTAAATGTCTGTTTGCTACTGCCCCTTACGACCGACAATTTACTCTAGCTCTTGCTTTTTATACCCCTTACGCCCATAAAAGTATTTATTATTTTATAAATTGCTGTTTTTTTAATGTCCCTTACGACGTTCCGATTATACCATTTTTAACCCTCACATACATAATTAATTATACAGGCCAATTATTATTATGTATGCATCATCATCTCGGCCTATATACGTCCCACTGCTGGGCACAGGCTTCCTTTATTAGGATCTGTCAGGACAGCTTAAAATAAACAAAGTAGCTAAGAGAAATTTACCTCAACATCCTTGACTGAAATTCCATTACGGAAATGTTAGCTCGACTTCAAGCCATTAGGGATCCATCAACTTAATCTTCTTTTTTTGTTTTGCTTTTGGCATCTTATAAAAAAATACGCGCGTTGACAAAGAACAAACGTAGGCAATCAAATACGTCCTCCGTGTTTGACGTGTCTGACCGAATGTGCAATGCGCAAACGCTCGGCGCGTGGAAGGTAGGTAGACGCGTTAGTATTTTGATGTTAGGTACAAGAAATAGGTACAGGCGGTAAGGTTACGCCCAACAACTTCTTGCTTTTTTATCTTATTCGTTATAAAATGTTGGGGTGTAAAGGGCAATGAAACAATAATTGACCCATACGCCCTTTTATTATATTTGTTGGGTTTTTTTTAACGACATGAGCCGAGTCGTAAGGGACATATGAGACTGCCACAGCCCCTTACGACCCAAATATTAAAAAAATAATACATTTACGCCATTTTTCAGCTCAAATATTTTATATCATGTCCCTTAAGCTATTTTATTTTAAAATAATAAATGTTGATAACAGCAAAAGTAAGGGGCGTATCGTAACTTGAATACTACCAATCGACAGAGAAAAAAAACTCTAATTTTCTATGTTTAAAAGTGATTTTGGTATATTGTCCCTTACGCCAATTGAGACTTCCACCATCGATATATATTCGTGCAAAATTACAGCTTTCTAGCATTGATAGTCCCTGAGCAAAGCCGCGGACGGACAGACAGACAAACAGACAGACATAAGCGCGAAAGTATAAGGGTTCCGCTTTTGCCATTTTGGCTCCGGAACCCCAAAAAACAAAGTACCTATTTTTTTATCGTATCGACATGTTTTCATCTCAATGCGGTTGCGTAAGCATCGTTGGTTTACGACGAATCCATTCAATTGATTTAGATTGAAATTGGTTTATTAATTTAAGAAGTTGGTTTACTTACGGTACTTACATAACTGTACTACCGTGTCATAACAAAATAATAAATTTATGTTACAGTGTTTTGTGTTAACATCGTTAAATTAGCTTTTCGGACCCATCTATTATATTCATACTTAGAGTATTGAAATTCACACTGTTACACTTAAAACATAGGATCCTGATTCGACTAAACACCGTATCTCCTCCAGATACCGTGTTTTGCCACAACAAAACTCACCTTTTCTTCAGCTAGTACCTAAAGTGACAGTGTTTTGTCGTAACGATTACGGTACAATAAATATGGAGTGTGTTTTTTGATTTGTAAAGTGTTTGTTTATTGTAAATCGGAATTTCTTCATTTTTAACGTGTTCTTCTAAATCTTATATTATGTTTCTTTGTCCACAATTAGTAGCATATTATTTGTAATTTATCCAAATTTAATTACAATCGGATGAATATTCACGGGTCTGTGGTGAATATAAGAAGAAAAAAGTCTTTTATGTCATGACACGGCAGTGTATTGAAATGTCACTGCATTTTAGCTAATTTAATAGAAAGTATTAGCCCTCAAAAGTGAACGTCATTTCATCGTGTACATTCACATATCATCAACCACGGCTCAACAGTACCCTTAGTGTAAGTTTTCGGTTACAAAATACGTCTCGATCGCGTTCGCGTTCAAATCTTAATTTGTATGGAAACACGAACATCGCAAACGTTCCGCTAGAGGCGCTGTTCGTGTTTGCATACAAATTAAGATTTTAACGGAACGCGATCGAGACGTATTTTGTAACCGAAAACTTACACTAAGGGCACAGTAGAAAGGAACTGTACATTTTCACTACGTTTTTATATTACTTTGATTAAAAAACTTACTTAATTACTTTTCCACAAAATAAAAAAATAAAAATGTTTATTATCTTTTCATGGTCTGTTTGTTTGTCTGTCAATACCTCATTTTCTCAGGAACAAATGGAGCTAAAAGTTAGAATTAAAAGGAAACAGGACTATTTACAATAGTCTTTAACAAACAAAAAAAAATCTAAGCTCAAGCAATAAAAAGATTTAACTTTTGAAAGCACATTTATTGTTACAAAAATCGTGTAAATCCAAATTTGTAGGATAGGATAGAAGTTTGAAATTTACTAATACGTATGCATACTTACCAATACAAAATTAGTAATTGTACCTAATTTATTATTTGTTTTTAGAATTGTACGAAATCCTCTTGGCGGCCTTTTTTCCTAGTACGGAAATGCAAAATTTGCACTTGGACAATTAATTAACCATGATCCCACTAATATTAGAAATGCGAAAGTTTGTAATTTGTTTGTTAATTACTTCATCCCGTCTATCATCATCAGATGAAATTCGGTACACAGATATTTTGAGTCCTGGACAAGGACACAGGATAGTTTTTATCCCGGAAAATTGCATAGTTCCCGCGGGATAGTGATAAGCGAATTCTGCGCAGACAGAGTCGCGAATAACGGCTAGTATCTAAATAAAAGCATCCAAAAACCAACTGCTAAAATAATCATACGAACAATTGGATAAAACTGAAACATCGGATAATCAAACGATCAAAGGCAGTCCATTTCACCTGAAAGGACCCCGCTCGCGTCCTTATTGCAAAAAAAAATCCCTTCATCGAAGTGGGATAGACGGGAATCAATGGCAAGTAGCCCGTTCGCTCAGCCTCACTAATCTCTCATTCGGTAAACGCTTTTGATGTTCTAAAATGATATTTCCATCGGATACAAGCGTGTCTGTATCAGCTCTTATGATTTACAACGATGCTTGTGCTAATTTATAAAAGAGGGATTTATATTTGGGATCAATCCATTTGGCTTATTTACAGAAACATGTGGAAGATAAAAGTACATTTCGTACATTCTGCTATCTACTTCCCGGAGAAAATTTCTTTTAAAAAATAATTGCCACTCAAAGATTAATTGGACATTAATATTAGTAATGGTCCTTGACTGTTGGCCTCTTAGAGAGGCTCAAAGTCACGCAACGAGCTACGGAGAGAGCTATGCTTGGAGTTTCTTTGCGCGATAGAATCCGGAATACGGAAATTCGTCGAAGAACTAAAGTCACTGACATAGCTGGAAAAATATGCAAATTGAAGTGGCAATGGGCAGGCCACATCGCTCGAAGAACAGATAACCGTTGGGGGAGAAAAGTCCTCGAGTGGCGACCACGAACCGGAAGACGAAGCGTTGGCAGGCCTCCCACCAGGTGGACTGACGACATCGTGAGAGTAGCGGGAAACCGGTGGATGCAAGTGGCAAGTTGTCGTTCATTGTGGCGTTCTAAGGGGGAGGCCTTTGTCCAGCAGTGGACGTCTTCGGGCTGATGATGATGATGATGATGAATATTAGTAAGAAAGCCTGCAACTGGTAGATATTATGGCGTGTAGGAATTTGGTTTCGATGAAAATGCAAGCTGCATGTGAATTTGTAGCTATTGCTGTAACATCTATTGACATGGCCAAAATATGTTTAACAAAACAGCCAACAACAACAACAGCAGTAAGACAGCCGGTGAAATTACTGGCACTTGAGGTATCCCATCTTAGGCCTCTAGGTTGGCAACGCATCTGCAATCCCCCTGGCGTTGCAGGTGTCTATGGGCGGTGGTGATCTCTTATCATCAGGAGACCCACTTGCTCGTTTGCCATCCATCTGAATAAAAAAAAAACAAATAAATACATTTTGAATTTGAAAGTAAATAAAAAATTCAAATGCCGTGCCGATTGGGTGTATTTCAACATAGTACCTATAGCCATAAAGTAGTCAAAACATAACGCCAGAACGCCACACTCAAAATTAAAATATATCTACCTAAAAAGCGTTTTCTCAGTGACACGACCTAGCTAAAAATATTTATTTTCGCTGTCACATGTTAAATTCTATCAGAATTATTAGAGCCGTTTTCAAGATCTTAAAATACATTTATTATAAAATCATACCTACATCTATTTACATTTACCTATTGCTTGTTTGTTATGTAATATTTCGAACTCTACAGGAAATACAAAAGGGGTTAATAATTTTTTGAGCGAATTTCTGAATTTATAAATTTGATTTTATAAATGAATAAGTTTTTTAATTAAGTAAACCCACATCTATTGGCAAAACATAGTGCGATACAAAAGGAAGCAAAATAGGTTTCTCAATCTCAAAGTATTTTTATGCTAACAACTAGAGTGAGATAATAATAAATATATTATTAAAAAGAAAATATAGCAATTTATATTAAAAAGAAAATATTAATAAATACACAAAGATGTATCACGTTTACCGTCGCGTATTTGTAGGAAAAGGTTGTCATTTATCTCACCCCGGCCGGGCTTCCTTTGTAATACGTTTATTGTTTGGTTTCCGTCGTTTTTTGCTTTTGATGTTGAATAACCTTTAAAATCAATACATAAAACAGTATCTTCAAGGGTTCCAGAATCATTTTCCTTTTGGTTTTGTGATACATCGGTTGTCACTCACAGTCATTAATTATCTACAAGATTCATCTTCTTCTTCACGTATTTAGTATAAAATAAATTAATTTCCCGATGTCTGTACGCTTAAATCTTTTAAACTTGGGGGTCGGCAACCTACGGCTCGCGAGCCACATGCGGCTCTTTGGATGTAAAGCTGCGGCTCTTTAGTTACAAACTTTATTTATGCAAGTACTATTTATTGTTGGCAAAAAAAATGTGGCTCTTTAAAACTGAAATTTTGTAAATTGTAATTTTTGACTCTTCCGCCTGAAAAGGTTGCCAACCGCTGCAGTTGATGGATTTTAAAGTGGTGTTAATCATCAGTTGGGGGTGCTCATCAAAGTTCACGGAAGGTTTAAATATAACATACACATTCGTAAATATATTAGGCATTGTGTTGAAAAGATCCCTGCGACCGCGACGAACAGACGGATGGATATAGCAAGTAATTTTTCCCCAGCTTATACGCTCTTCAGAATGAGAGTACTCGGGCTGTAGTTCCCACACGGTTCCAGTGCGGAAAGGGCAATTCACACACACCATTACTGCACCACAGGTGTGTGAAATTGGTGGCTCTAAACGTGCAGGTATATATTTAGTCTACAACCCGTGATAAAAATAATCACACGTAATATCTAATTAACTTGAAGGTAATTATGCTGAAAAAACTATGGTTTTAGACTACTTTTACTCCGTTCAAAACTAATTTAACTGAATTAGTGTAGTTTTTAGTCGATTGTGCCGGATTCCGCTATTTTCCTTATTCATCATCATCAGTTTTCCTTAACTTAAGAAATCTCAGAGGTCCGAGCTTATGATTATTTGCTTAAGAGGCCTTGGATTAAAATAATGATTTTTTTTTAAATGTATCTTGGCATCTGGAATTTATCAAACTGGAAGGTCTATATCAATAACGACTTGACTATCACGTACCTGTTGCTACTTCTGTTTTATTTCATAACACAATTTTTGTTCTTTCTGTTACACGATTACACGAAGTGTTTCAGTCAGCCGTGAATACGTAAAACTGCCATGATTTTAAATACAAAAAATTATATGATATTTTCTGCCTCTTATGCAAAAGGCGGTATCTTAGAAAAATATTTTTGAGTTATTTATACGTAGCTTAAGTGTTCTGTATCAGATGGTATAAACAACAGTGTTTTTTTAAGATACCGCTTTTCGTCTGATCAGGGCAGTAATGTATTAATTTCATTTAGCATAACATCTCTATAGATAGTGGCCAGATTCTTTTTTATATTGTGTTTAAAATTCACGTGTAAACTATTTACGTCTGCTGTTCTTACAGCAACCGGTATTATTATCTTAATTATTTGTCAAAAAAGCCTTTTTTTACATATAAAACTTAAAATAATAAGCGGCTTGTTAGAATTATTCTCAAATTAAAACGTCTTGCCCAATAGTCTGATTTCACCGAACCGAATTGACTTTATCCGCAAAGTCATTTCCATTTTCATTTACAAAGGCCCATTGTAGCCTCCTTCCTTTTTAACTGGATCAAAACGTCCGAACACAATTGTTTAATTGAGAAAAACCAGTCTCAAATTGTCTTAGGTCATTCGTTTGCCAGCTGTTATATTTTTTGTTCTTTTGGGGGTCTTTAATTGCTTCCGACGGCGTTGCCTACACCAGATCCGTCTCGACTTTGAATAAACAATACGGCACAGTTGTGGCACCTTTTCGGGTTGTGCTGACGGAGCTATCAGAGGGTTTAGGAATAAAAGAACAATACCTACAGGATTATCGTCAAAAAGTTAATGTACCTAATATATAATGTTATTAATGCGTAAGAAATTAAGTATGTAGATTTCTGAGTCTCTGGAATAAAACAAAGGGTACTTTTATATAATATAATAGTTACGTTTGATTCTGATGCAACTCGCATAACTGAACTGAGGTATGTGAGGCGGTAATCTCTGGAAAAAGAACTTACTTATGTGGTATTGAGCAATCGGCCCTTACGTTACAAGGCTTTGTACCTCTCAAATAAATTTATCTGTTTATTTTCATAATTAGAAACGTCCATTCTTTATGTTTTAGTACTTTCCAAAGACGAACGACGCGTCGTAAAATAACACTAAAATTAAAGGAAACATTTTCACAAGAAGATACACGTAGAATCCGCTCGTTTCAAAATTTTGTTGGATTCTGAAACGTAACGCTTCACATTAAGGGTTCCAAGTTTATGGGTCACGCCAGTTCTATTTAAGGGGGTATGGCTGTCGATGTTTAAGGCAGTAAAATGAGTTTGTGTGGCCTCAAACGTGGTATAAAACAGAAATTTTGATTGCCGTCTTAAATCCAGCTTTCACTTGGCCGTTAAAAAAGTAAATTGCGTTTCAGATTTTTTTTAAACGATAAAGCTGGGCTAGATTCAAACCCGTGACTCGTGGTTATACACGCCAAGTATTTTATCAAGTGACCACCGGGCCTCCTCCACGAAAAGGTTTTACTTCTATTTTTATAAAAATATTTTATTTTATAATTAAAAAAGACAAGTGGTAGTCATATAATTTCTTACGTATTAGCGACTAATTTGGATCATAGGATTGGTACCTTACGACTTGCTACTGGTATATATATGCAAGCAATCAAGATTTTCAGCAGCTTGGTTGGGAGCCCTGGTGATCTAGTCGGTAAGGACACTTGGAGCATGGTTACATAACCACGAGATGCGGATTCGAATCCCGTTCGACGCACTGGAAAATGAATTACGTTTTTATAAAATCTTTGATTTCGTTGAGCAATGTACGACCGCACCATACTCACAGATCGCACTATACACAATAATAGACCTAACATCACATTAATAGATAAAATAAACAAAACTACATAGGTACCTCAGTAGTTCCAATAGTCCACAA
The DNA here is from genome assembly GCF_025370935.1 of Choristoneura fumiferana. Taxonomy (NCBI): domain Eukaryota; kingdom Metazoa; phylum Arthropoda; class Insecta; order Lepidoptera; family Tortricidae; genus Choristoneura; species Choristoneura fumiferana. The sequence continues at coordinate 7,441,138 of NC_133477.1, forward strand.
CAGGCCTCATCCCAAAGCACCTACACCATAACTTAAAATTATTAGGTATAAAATCATACGTTTACACAATTTTACAAAAAGCCGCAATACTTAATACATTCAGACTAGTCAAAAAGTTCATGCAACTAGACCTTGAAAATAGCCCTCCGCAGTCTACTTAAATATTCTAAAACTCCAGCTACATTTACTTGGTGGATAACCCGTAAATTTAGTTAATACCAGCGTAGAGCTGAGAAAAACCAATCCTTCGTAAATAATAATAATAATAATCCGTCAAGCCATCATAGCTCGCACAAAAACACGCACACAGAAATCTTAAGATCGTTCTTTGATTTGAAATCTATTTCACATAGTAGGGACACTTTTTTTTTTTTTTTTTTAGCCTATTTTTGTGTCCCACTGCTGGGCAAAGGCCTCTCCTCTCTTGCTCCACTCCTGCCTATCAAAGGCGAGCTCCCGCCATCCCACATTATAGTGGGACACGTTTGAAACAAACTATTCTTCATTGGGCACTATACGAGTAGAGAAGAGCAATAAAAGTAAAATGTTGAGAACTAGTGTCGCGGCACGTAAGAAACACCTGTAAAGGCTATCTTTGATCTTTTGGACTGGGGCCAAGACCAAGACCAGCTCTCAGTATGATGATCGCTCTCAAGTCTGCAATTTACGGAGTTACGGCTATCCAGTTATTTACGGTGCGGACTGTTGTAATGTTCTATGGTTCAGTTAGCTCGTTGCTTTTGTTTATGAAGGGGATAAAGGACAGCGGTAATAGACAAGAGTTGTGAGAGATAGCTTAATAAGGTGTAAGCTAGCGCTGCGATAGTGACAATCTTGCAGGAGCCCGATTTATATATACTTGGCCGGTTTTTTATAGTAAGCTAGCTGTCTGCCCCGGCTTAGACAATTAAAAAAATATCAAAAAGAATAAACAAACAGGTGCAGCTGTTCTGAAGTGATGCGTTTACACATAGGTACTACATTTAGTAATACGGTATTTGACTATTTTGTATATGTTTTATAAATTTAAACTACACAATGCCTGTTATCGAATAGAAAAACAATTTTTAAGCTTCCTTTACAAATAACAAAGTTATAAAGGTTTGAAATTCAATATTAGACAGAGAAAGACCTACTGGCATGTGACGTCACACGCCAGTAGGTACCGCCATACTTGCTGCATAGAGAAAAGCGTTTGAAAAAGAGACAGGTACATAGATTTTTCAAAAAATCATAATAAGTAAATCCAATTTTCAACCGATTTAATTTTTTTTTTCGCTAAACACTATCTGTTTATCTATATTTTCATAATAATATTAAGATATGCCAAAATCAGGAGTTGTCAAATACCGTATTGTTTTTTGATGAATCTTTTTCAATAAAAAGGAAAAAAATAGAAACAATGAAACGTTTTGAAAATATTGCATTTTCCTACTTTCACGGAAATATTGGACGTCCGTTTTCATGAACAAAATGCAACGTTATATTTTATCACTTTTTATTGAAAACTGCAAAGTAACAATATTTCTATTTCAGACAGGCATTTCAGTTGTTTGTACCGACACTATGGGTATTTGATTTCCATGTAAATAAAACGGATTGTTATACAACCTATCTCTACCCTCTGGACAAAGATGAATAAATAAAACGTAATTTTCTCAAAAATGTCCGTAAAAGTTGACATTATTCTTTACATATCAGAAGGTGAAGTGCATAGTTTATGGTCAGCGAAAAAATAAATAGTTAAAAAGATTGCAGGCGCGCTAGCTCGACAATAATGACTTAGCGCGCCTGCAATCAGTCACTTTTTTTTTAAAGTTAAAAAAGCCATGGAAATGTTGGCACAAGTCGTAAACAGCCAAGTCTAATCGCCGGTATCAGATATTTTGTTGGAACTCCGGACTTTTTCTATTGGGTCTGAAATAGCTTGTGGTGTTTTCGGTGGAAAAATACATCTGCAGTTTACTTTTAATGAAAAAAGGCGGGAAAGCATAAGAAAAATATTGGAATAAAATAAAATTTTATAATATATTTTGAGAAAAAGTTTGTTCTATTTCAGAATTATTCACCATTTTTGAGAAAAGCTTTATATTAGTCTTGGCTGGAATAGCAATTGCTGGCTTCGTATTAGTTAAACGGACTCGCAAGCTCGTCCGTTTAATACTCATACTCAGCCAGCAATTGCCTACTTCCAGGCCACGACAATAATCTACTATTATTGAATCAGGCGTTACTTTGCGGAGGTCCATCAATGAAGTAAAATAATTAAATTTTGTTTTTGTTTGTGCAATTGTTTTTTTTTGAGTCTAACAACTGGTAGCATGGTGTACGGTTGTGTCACTCTGAAGATGACCTCTGGTTGAGTTCGAAACGCGTCAGTGTAGTGTGGTGGTGGTGATAGATGGGTTTGTGTGATTTGTGTGTGTTCTTACAGTGTGGAGGTGGAGGAACTGCATGAACACGCATATTTTGCATAAGCTTAGCTATCGTAAGTTCGCGGGTGAGCAAGGATATTATTTTAGTTCATTTAAATAAAACGTATTAATTAGGATATTTCTAAACTATCTACAAAGCCTCATATTAGCAAATAGCTTATTTACGATTTAATACTTCAGAACATACTTTTTAAATTCATCTATGCCGATTCATCCATGAGACGATGCCAAGTGCGCTAGTTGCTTGCGTTTTAAAAAACCAAGCAACCATATCACCATGTGATGCTGTCTGTCCGGCAAAAGTTATGGCTGAAAAAAGATACATCAGTACAATTGATTACGAAGGCAACTTATAGCCACAATCTGTATCACAATAAATTTTCAGAATCATAATTTAAACTTCATTTTAGTATACATCCTGTTAATTTTCTAGTATACAATGTAAAGTAGACATGCAATGACCACATTGTTGACCTAATAACATAAATTGTAAATTTCTACTTAAGTTAAGCCCAGTTGCAATTTTTTCTCGTTAGGTACATATAATGCATTATCTTAGTCAGCAAACTTCGGATCGGCTTTGTCACAGTTAAAAACGACGATTTTAATGAAAATTTGCACTTTAAAGTTGAATATTTCGCAAAAAAATTGTCTTAGCAAAGCCCTAATGGTTTTAAAACAACGATACCCCACACTTTAGGTCTCCACTTTACGTCTATGGGAGGTACCCTAAAAAAAATATTTTTAAATTTTTTATTGTACCATTTTGTCGGCATAGTTTACATATATATCCGTGCAAAATTACAGCTTTCTGGCATTGATAGTCCCTGAGCAAAGCCGCGGACGGACGGTCGGACAGACAGACAGACATGTCGAAACTATAAGGGTTCCGTTTTTGCCATTTTGGCTCCGGAACCCTAAAAAATGAAGGTTCAATGTCCCGCATCTCATTTTAAGTCAGCACGGAAAAGGCGTCAACGGCCATCAATGTATCGGCATTGCCCGGCCCAATCGTTGTTCTCGTTCACATCATGAATATTGCATTTTTACAAGCTCTCGTTTGTTTTATTTTGTTTTATACAGTTCGTCTATTTTTTTGTGGAAGTGCTTACGAGGATAAAAGTTGTGGCGAGCTGGAGTTCGTTTGGTACAAGAAAAATAAATGATTAAGGTAAAAATGCAAATGAAAAACGTAAGGTACCTATTTATAATTATTTACTCGTAGAGTTGCTACTAAGTGCTTTTTTAAGTTGTATTTTTTTCTAAAATTTGTCTGATTTGGATTGCTATCGGTCGGAACTTGGAAAGGCGATTGTCATCGTGGGAATGGCGGATGTCACCAAAGGCGAAATGATGATAATGGAAAATCAAGTAGGTAAAGCGACTCATTTATAACATTATCAACCTATCATAACGTACCGTTACCGTATACCATAACTATACATATATTTTAATGATAAATACGATGCTTAACGATGTCTAGTGATACTATGGAAAATCAATATGAAGCAAGTTTTTGGTAAAAAACATTTTTAATACAAGCTTTTTGCTAACTGTACTTTTTGTCGACTTTACTCGGATTGTCACCCAAGCTATATTTGCATAGGTACCATATTTTAAGACGATGCCATTAACCGTTGAAGAGTTTCGTCCTGCGGAGACGATCCTGGCTGGACCGCCAGATTATTCACGCAATTTACATAAGTATGCCAGATTTCAAGTCAATCCGACTACTGGAAGTTGGTCGAATTTAACTTGCAAGATTAGACTACAGACGGACAGACAAACAACGGGACAGGTGAAACTAAATAAAAGCTTGTAATAAATGGATATGCCTTGAAGGTGAATCTAATATACGATTTCGAAACGTGACAGTGTTCTTTTTGTATGGTTGTTTGTTTTGTTTTGTATTTCACGATACGCCTAGGAATTTCGTGATCTGGCGGATTTTACGATCGGCCGCCGACACATACACATACTTTTCCTGCACATGTGGTATCGGGGTAGCAGGATGATTGATTTAGTTCACTGATCCAATAGACAAGTCTCGAGTGGATAAACGCTATCACCATTCCGAGGGCGTAAATTAAATAAGCGACCGAGATCCAAATTCTTTCTTCACAAGAACTGAATTAGTTTTCGGTGATATATAATAGCGATATAAGTTAGCTTAACTACACTTCAGTGTAGGCTCTTCCTGATCATCGGAGCTTAACCTTGTTCTTCAAAATGAGGTATGGTTTTGTTTTAAAAATGTATTAAAAAGCTAGCCAAAATATTTTGCCGCATTTTGTTAAGAGGTACCTATATGTATATTAAAGGCATGTTTCAACACTCGTTGTTAATTTCATTTGGCGGATAATTAAAAAAAAATTAAACAAAAACTAAAATGGAAAATACTGTCCAGTGTAGTCTAGAACTCTGTTAAGGGATCCATTCAAAATCGTGACCAAAATTCCCAGTAATGGATCCAAACTGTTGAAGCTAGATAAGTTTTTTATTATCATACTAGCTTTGTCCCGCGGCTTTGCCCGCGTGAAATTCGGTTATCGCGTGCAGTTCCCTAGGGAACTGTGCATTTTTCCGGGATAAAAAGTAGCTTACCTATATCACTCTGTGGGCCATAAACATCTCTATGCCAAAAATCACGTCCATCCGTCTCTCCGTTTTTACGTGAATGACGGACAAACATACAAACGCACAAACATACACACTTTCGCATTTATAATATAAATATGGAAGTATGTATATAACAACATGATATACCTGTGCCACTCTGGCAGTTTTAAAAAATTTAATGACCCCTCAAATGTTAGGAAACTATCCAGTTGTTATTTTACAGAGAGGATCAAAGAAACAAACATGCATACGAGTACAACGCTCAAAAAACAAACCCTCGTTCGGACAGTTGGATAAAAATTATACAACTACAATAACGTATGTGCCTATATAAAACCAGTCCCAAATAGGATCGGGACAATTCCAAGTAATACTAACGTATCTAAGCCAGATTTATCTCGCTGTCAGCGCTAAGACTGAGACTTGTCAGCTCTTTGTAACAACAAACTAGCACGAAAGCCAAGGTATCAAAACTGATGCGTTTTTACACAGTCTGGTCACGTACACAGCTACATACGCCGTTATGTAGAATAGGCTAACAAGGTGACGGTTTATTCCCGCCTTCAAATAATAAAAGACGCTTGTTGAATCGTATGGGTTCACGGAATCTGATGTTTTATTGGGTCGATAGCACCTAAACAGAACAGAAACTGTCGCCGTGTACCTGACGAGTTTTGTGTCAGCCTGAGAATGAACTATTCCCACTGATGCGTTTTTACACAGTCTGGTCACGTACACAGCTACATACGCCGTTATGTAGAATAGGCTAACAAGGTGACGGTTTATTCCCGCCTTCAAATAATAAAAGACGCTTGTTGAATCGTATGGGTTCACGGAATCTGATGTTTTATTGGGTCGATAGTACCTACAACAGAACAACTGTCGCCGTGTACCTGACGAGTTTTGTGTCGAAATGTCATTCATCAGGGTGAGCTGCTTTCATAATGAGAGGGCTTGGGGCACGCGGCCCAGTGCGGATTGGGAACTTCATTTATTCAGCATTCTTGTAACCCGTTACACTCTTGACAATGTTCGTCGGATTAACCGTAATATTTCATTACGGTTTTGGGAAAATATATTTCTAAACTTTGGGGACTGAAAGTACTTAAAATGTACAGTGGCCATCTCAAAAACGTAGCCCTCATTACGTAGTTGTGGCCAAGACTGGGTCGAAGAACGGTGGGCAGACCGCCGGCCCGTTGGTCGGATGACATCTGGCAGGCGGTTGGTAAACTGTGGATGAGACTAGCACAGGACCGGGCAAAGTGGAGTGAAAATGAAGAGGCCTTTACCCAGCAGTGGGGGATGTGGGCCGATTTGATTAATTTTGATTGAGTATAGTATGATGATTTCGCCTTTGCCTTCTACGCTGCAGTGCTGGTTTCCGGAGTTCGTAATTCTCACATTTCATCCCTTAGTCGCCTTTTATGACACCTATGAGAAGAGATGAGTCCGTCCTATTCTAAAAACGTGATGGCACGGACGATTCAGCGTTATAAAGAACATAAAACATCATGACTTTTTACAACCTTAATAATGAAAAGTAGCAATTAGATCTTTATTTGTTGTTATTGATCCGAAAGTAACTATGTCTGCCTCTCTATTAGTTCTTCTCTTCACGCTTAAACCGCAAGCCCCGCATTACTGACGATATCGCGAGAGTTGCGGGAAATCGGTGGATGCAAGTGGCGTGTTGTCGTTCATTCTGGCGTTCAGGGGGAGGCCTTCCGTATTCCGGCTGATGATCATGATTACGATGATATTTTTTGGAACATATTCCTACCATACACCGATAGGTAAAATATAATTCAAACTGTCATGCTAAAAACGGCAGGTATTTGATCTCAAAACACAAAATCTGCTAAGATTTCTTACCAAGAAATCTAAATAAACGCCGGCGAGGTAATATCAACACCTATTTAATACCTACCTTAATTATATACCATAATCTTGGTTCATTTATGTAAGTGAAGATTTATGAGGGAGCCTCGACCTCTCTTTGGGAAAACAGGCAAATGTCAAGGACGGTATATTTACAAATAATTTCCAGTGTTTCCTTTCGAGTTATCATTTAAATTTGGCGGTGAGCCAACTCCGATGTATCTCTCATTCCCCGTCAATGGTTCACGCCTCATAAACTTTTTGCTATTACGTGGCTGGAGGAAACTCGTGTATGACCTGTTCATTATTAAGATATTCCGCGCTATCTCTCTACTTCCCCCGTTTCGTTATTACCAAAGGAAATGCAGGGCGATTTCCGCTTAGTGGGTCAACTCGGAGTGTTCAGTTTTGGTTGTCGTACGTTACCCAACGGCAAACGAACTTCGTACTTTTAATGAGTAAACCATGAACCTGTTACTTCTGCATAAAACATTGTTTCGGTTTGCTGTGATACTCATTGTGGGATTCGTGGGATGTAATGAGTCATACTACAGCTTGGGTCATAAATATTATGTACGTTACCACTATGACAAATCATCTATACACCTTTGTTTCATGCCATGGACCATAACATCGATAATACACATAATATTGACGCTATGGTGATCCCTCGTTGTCAGTGTCGCTTATTCATAAAAATACTGTTCCGCTGCCCCAAGTGAAAAAACTATTACAACAATAAAGCCCCGTATACATGTACGTATGTAAGCATTTGTTGAGCAACATTGTTGAATCAACGTGTTGCTGAGTTTTCGCTCACCATGCGGCAACACGGCAAAACGCAGTGATCAACTCTGCAACACACAGTGTTGTCCGCAATAACACGTTGATTCAACAATGTTGCTCAAAAAAAATGTTTAAAATGAATACGGGGCTCCATCCACTCGCTCCATCCATAATTTTCTCTGCTCCAACTTCTCTGTGTTAAGATAAGTGGTGACGTGTTAACCTTATTAATTATCCTACACCCGTGACAAATCACTAAGGTCGGTGGCGAAGATAGGGTGTCCACCTTCCTTCATCAGCTTCATACGAACCCCACACTTAATATTTATACGAGAAAACAGCTTGGTTACCGGGGGACAGTGACAAAGAAAGTCGCTATCGTATGTAGTGAAAAAATTTGGCTATTGCAATGTTTTTTATAATTATAAGTACATACACAATTGGCCGAACTAAGATTAATTTAGCACATAGATAAACCACATTCGGGAAACATAATTAATAGGCATATCTATTTAATTCCGGTAATAAAGTTCCGCTAAATAATTAATGATGGTTTATTATTTGGATGACTTTATTGGTCATTCGAATGTAGTAATACAGTCAAACAAACTGAATCATGTACCGTGGTGGACCCTTTGTGCTACTAATGTCATTTTGACGTCCATATATTTTTTGTCAAGGAAATCATACTGAAATTGATCATTATTTTTAAAAGGTTCCACCCTGCCCTGGTACATGAATCAGTTTGTTCGACAAGTCGTTACTTTATTTTTTTACAACATTATGTAACAATAAAATAAATAATAGTCAAATAACAATGGGATATAGACATTTGATAAAACGATTGTGATATCTAATACTGTAAATGCGGATGCGAGTAGCTATGTTTATTTGTTATGCTTTCACGCTTAAATTACTCTGATGATAATGATAGCGAAGATAGTTTGTGTCCCTAATAACCAACTTCGAAAAGTTTCATCCCGCATATTGTCATTACAAAGTTCAAAATCTCAAAAACGTCTAAACCAATTTTTATCAGACATAGCTAAGAACCACCGCAGGAAAACTCGCTTATCCATCCGTTTGAGAGCTATGATGGCACAGACAGACAGACACTGGCGTCTTCGAAACTTCGATACACCTCTCTTTTTGCATTAGGGTTTAAAAAGGGCATAAAACAGTTTTATCCCGGAACATTGTAAACACGCCATATACAAATTCTTTGCAGACGAAGTCGCGGGCAGCAGCTACTAGTCATAGATTTATTCGATTCTATGGTAGCTCATTTTTTTCGGAAGACTCCTGCTCTGTCTTCACAGCCGTTGGCTTTGTCTCCTCGACCCCCTTAATCTTATAGGACACGGTACTGTTCCCGTGAATTTTGCACTAACTTTTCAACCGCTAGACTATTTGTGAATAGAATTTTCACGACGCAAAAAGGGGTGTTATAAATTAATTTGATTTGATTTGGGCGTCCTAAGGCACGGTGGACGGACGGCCTTAAGAGGGTCACTGGCGGTGGATGGATGCGAGGGGCTGAAGACATAGTGCTAGCGCGCACTGATGATGATGATGATTGATGAAATTTGACACCAATATGTGTCTGTCTGTGACATCGTAGCTCTCAAACGGATGGACCGGTTTCGATGCAGTTTTTTTAAATGAAAGCGAGTTTCCTTGCAATGTTGGATAAAACTCGATTTAGCGGTTTTTGACATGATGAGGGCATTTTCAAAAAAAGTGTACTTACTCTTTCTCTTTTTTTTGAAATTTTGTAAAACATATGGTTTCTCCTACTCAGAATCAAGAGCAGAATCGATTCCAATAGTTTGAAAAAATGTCTCCAAAAAATGACAGTTTTGCGACTTTCTTTCATACACTCAGTATGGGCGTGTCAAAACTGACTCATAGAATTTTGTATGAGAAAATGGGGACATTTTTTTAAACGATCGGGATCGATTGTGCTCTTGATTTTGAGTAGGAAAAACCATATTAAAAAAAAAACAAAAGAACAAAGGTTTCACTTTTTTTTAAGTCGCCCTATTACGAAACTTTGTTCAGTAGGTTCAGATTCCAGAGCTCTAGAATTCCATTACAAAAAAAGACTGGTAGGATAAGAGAGGTTATTAATGGACAAACAATAAGCAAAGCAAACACTGGAAATGTCGAAAGCTTCCAAACAAAGACTCACTCTCACGACTCACTGCTTTAAAATTCAGCTAATGTTTGCTTGGCTTTTTATTCCCTTTCAATTTAATAACCTTAATTTAGGAGAGCAATAATACACAATGACGCTCTTGTTTACCTGGTTCTTTTTTATGGTTTTGTTTGGAATTAGTAGAGTGGCTTTTTCGGTCCGGTCAAGTAATTCTTATTGTTTGGTGATTGGATAGAAAAACAATGCAATGAGGGCTATCGCGTATGAATTCGCCGCTAGAGGCGCTAGTGTAGCGTGAGGTCTCCGAAATGTCAAATCTCATAGTTTTTAGGTGAGCTACGCGGGTTATAAAAAAAGTAGACTTTGTGTTTTTCCAAATGGCCAGTTACATAATAATATCAAATTTCATCTTAATCTGTTTTATCATGAAGGCATTTCAAACATACACTCACACACAGAGACATACTCACAAACTTTCGCGTGTATAATATCAGTACAATTGTGCTGATATCCTACTAATTAGTAGGATTTTCACTCTGTTGGTTAATTCCTGTATGAATGAAGCGTATTCATATTATTCAACTCATGTCTAGGGGAGAAGGCCCGTGCTACTTTTATTTTCACGCCTTTTAAAGGCGGAAAAAACACGACAGTGTTTAATAGTATTTATTTATGGTACAGTCGTGCTTTAATTATTTAAATACAGAGAATATCGGGCGTGCTCGGGCCCCGTGCCAGAAAAACAAATTGCATTTATTGCATTCTGACTTTATTTCTTTCACTTTATTTGTTTTAAAATATGTCTTTTTATACCTTACTAGCTTTTGCCCGCGGCTTTGCCCACGTGGAATTCGGTTATCGCGCGCTGGTCCTTCGGGAACTGTGCATTTTTGCGGGATAAAAATGCACGTCAATCCGTCGCTCCGTTTCGACGTGAAAGACGGACAAACATACAAACACACACACTTTCGCATTTATAATATTAGTATGGATTTGATCATTTCAGTGCGAAGGCCGTGTTTAAAATAATTAAAGATAGTTAAAACGAAAAACAAAAAAAAATAGGCTTTAATGGCTAGCCTAACAGCTCCATCATCAGACCATAGGCACCACTGCCTTTGAGCATAAAACACCCTATAGCTATTCTAACTAGTCTTTCTGTCTTAGAGTTCCAGTGTTTAGCTCGCGACTCCATCATCAGATCAGCTCAATGGTACCATATTATTGTACTGTCATCAGAACTACTTATTTTCGTACTTACGGATTTTTTTAACGAGCTTATCAAACTTTCAAAGGGCCAATAAGTAACGCACCTGTGATACCCCTCGTAATGGCGGCCTATCATTACAAAAAAAGTGGGTCTTTACTTGTAATTATGTATCTGGATTATACTGATCATTCCAGATACATAATTACAAGTGAAAATAATAGTAAGCGTGTTAAAAAGATATACATTGTAAACTGGGGTGACTTTGAACCAACGAATTAGAGACAATATTTTGAACCCCTAAGAGACTTGAAAAATTAGCTTCACGACTCAATCAATCAATAAGATAAAATTATTATAAAAATCTTTAAAAAAATACGGCTAATTTCAAGATGGACTCGCACGCTGACAGTTCCGTTTAAATATAAAAGCTAGAGATTCTGCAGCACGCACGTAATCTATGGCAGTACGGCAGACACCACCCATAAGACGTGATCCTAATATTGGACTCTATTCTACAGATTTCTGCAAAAAATTGGTTAATGGCTATCCTGTGGGATAGTACGCAATTATACGGGGTAAAAACAATCCTATACTTGTTAGAGTCACAAACTCTCTCCATACCAAATTTCAGTTTCATCAGTTAAGTGGTTTAAGCGTGACTGACGAAAATATAGCCAATTAAAGGTCCTCGTAAAATTATTTCACACGAGACCTTTTTTAACGTCCGTTCAAAAAGCGTTCAAATAGAACAAATGCATTCCCAAGTATATGATCAAACGTAAGCGCTTTATAACGCGGCGCTTATTTTCGAACAATGGTGATTTTTTTTTGACTATAAGCGGTTGGCGATAAGGTGAATCTAATTTAACGCCGGTTTTATAACGCAACGCTTTACAAACTCTCGTGCGAATGCTTAAAATTTAAGCACGGCGAGACGTCGTGGGCCTCCACACCCGAACTTTGAAACACTTCATCTTTGTCATTTTTCGTTTGATTAACATCAAAAATACGTATCTATTACTTTCTGATAATCTAACACTCAGATATATAATTGTAGGTATTTATTACCCAGGATACTACCTAATTAATTTAGTTTGCTAGTATCGTTTGCAACTCGAAACAGACGATTGGTTTATATTTATTTCTCATATGAATACTCTGGAAAACGAAGAAAACCGACGAGTCCCGAGTGACATTAACATTCTAGTTTAACCTCCTGCCTACCAAAGGTACTCTTTTGGAATAATTTTTTGAAACTTACAAATTATATCGCTTAGAGCTTAAGATGTTCAGGAAAAGTAGAGGAAAAAATCTCCAGCTTTTCCTACTAGTTTTTCACCATGGCCATCAGTGTCCAATTATAATTATTTCTTATGTCCTTCCCAGAGGAAGAATGTAGGTACGAGGTTAACTGTACCAGCTCCTAGACCGTTTTGTAGATTGAGCGAGAAATATTGCCGCCGATGATCGATGGCTTATAAATTCACAGTCTCGCGGCTTCGCCATGTAACAAAACCCGCACGATATTTCTGACGTTGTAGAAATAAAGCTCAGCTCAGTTAGGCTTACCCGTTAGTAGGCATTAGGCACGAAATCCTAAAAATCATCTCACTTATATTTTAAATGCGAAATTTTGGAAGTCTGTTTATTACCGTCACGGCTAAACCACCGAACCGATTCAGATGAAATTCGGTATACATACGTATATCGTTTGAGCCCCGGAGAAGGACATAGGATAGTTTTGATCTCGGAAAATTGCATAATTCCCGCGGGATAGCGGTAAACGTATTCTACGCGGACGGAGTCGTGGATAACGGCTAGTATTATTAAGCGAAAGTTTGTAAGTCAGTTTGTTTGTTTGTTACCTCTTCACGTCTAAACCGCTGAACAGATTTACATGAAAATCAGTATACATATAGTTTGAGTCGAGAGGAAGGACATAGTGTAGTTTTTATCCCAGAAAATTGCATAGTTCCCGCGAGACAGCGATAAATGAATTCTACGCGGTCGGAGTCGCGGGCAACAGCTAGTGTAGGTAGAAATAAAGCTCTGCGGGCAACAGCTAGTGTAGGTAGAAATAAAGCTCATGTAAGTAAGAATTTTCCGCTCGAACCTGTATGATTATCGACAATCTGGTAATAAATGGATTTGAATTTGAAACGATCCTCTAATGATCATTATCATAATAATCTTTATCTTCCTTATATTTTCAAGATCAGTTTTGACTATTTAACGTACTCGTTAAATAGTGATAATTCTCATTCTTCCTTATTTCTCTGTGTTATCGCTATCTAATCCATGTTGTGACTTTATCCCGGGCACTTTTTTCTGCGCGTGATTTTCTACCATTTACGGGAACAGTGCCAAGATTCTGTTTTCGTTTCGGCTAATGGTGTATAAATTACTTTGTCACCCTCGTTCGCCACTAGTTTGCCTGCACCTTAGGCTGTTCTAGGGTTACCAAACGGAAATTTCAAATAATCCTCACAAAAACACATATATTTTTCACTAATACCTATATAATATAATACATATTTTTTTACTGAAAATCGAAACATAAAATGAGCGAGCACGTAAAATTATAAAAGTACCAATTTCTTTTTGTATTCGTTAAATTTAATAAATTAAGTAAGTATTGGAATTCCCACTTTTACTAAATGACTATCAAATCACTGTGAATTAATAATTGCGTGTTGCTTTTTAGGTCACAATTTTATGATAATGATAGGTTAGAATTGCAGGCGTGAACCGCTTAAACTAAGCTTTTGCTTTACGAGAAGCTTAAAAGTATATAGCTCTGAGGTCTAAGGTCTATTCTGATGGTTACAAATTGAATTATTTGCCGGTTACTTCATATTTTTAGATAAAAAAAGAGCCAAATGTGAAAGTTTTGTTTGTAATTTAAGATGTCAAAGTAGTTCTAGTTTGAACATTTTTTATGGATGGTAGAAAATATAGTTTTAATTCGAAATTAAATACGAAGTTTTTGTTTTAATTGTATACGACTATGCAGTTAAATATGAGTCCATAATTAATAACAACTGTTTAGGCTCATTAAAAAACCTATTTTTTATGCCCAGGTTTTATTAAGGTTAGCGTAGATTTGGGCGCCTGCGACATGTCGACGACAGAGCTCTCAGTCCCAAAATCCGGAAGAATGCTTGGCAAATCTTAAAAACCTTACATATTAGGACAATCCTGTCGTATAGTAACCCCAGTTGTAGCCCATATCCAAAACAGGACTCAGTAAATTTCAATGAGAACACGACACTAAATTAGAATTGATGTTAGGATAAAATGTTTACTCGTTTCTACAAATAAATTGTATAAATTGTGTTGGTGTTGCGTAACGGAAGGTATATCAAAGACATCGTTTGTACGATTTAATTTTGGAGAAAAATAGAATGCGTTGTTGTTATATTTATTAATCTATTTTTTTTAACTAATGTTATAAAAAGGTATAATTTGGTTGGTACGCTCGCTTTCACGCTTAATATTCTTAACCAATCCAATTCCAATTGGCAAGATGGTTTGAGATCCTGAAAAACCGAGGATAGTTATAAGCCTAAAAAATCGCATAGCTTCTGTGGGATGGCAACAAAACAAAGAAGAATGGAGGTATCGAGTGAATGCTTAATTTCTTTTCATCCCATGTTCACACGGCTTAGCTGGAATGACGTAAAAAAGAACATTCATCCGTAGCTATTTCAATATGGCGTCGAATGAATTAAGTCGTGCGTCTTGGAATAAAGTGGTTCTATCTTTGTATTCGTCAAGTTTGTAGCTCCAAAGGCTATTGCTAATTTTTAAAATTCTCCAAACACAGCAACGTATTTTTTTCGTTCCACTTGAACACCACTTTGCCGCGACGTTTTACTTGACGTTCGTCTGCTACAGGGTTCGAGACAAAATGTTCGAATCCGAGTGAATGTTCTCTCTGTCTTAAGACTGTTCATTTTTCATTCATCCGAGTGGGAATGAATGATTCCGGATGAACATTGTTGGACTTACACTAATGAATTGATTCGGCACTTTTGTTTCACTTTGTGTTTAGACGTGCCATTTTGAGTTTTTGAAAGACAGAAATGAACAAAAAATGAACCGTTTGATACCCCTTTAACGGATAACTCATGTCTTAAATCGAGTTTAGCTCGACATGTTTCGGGTGTTAGTTTCGTTGGGCAGTCGCGCAAGCAGAGCGGTGGCGAGTAGTGCGCTTGTTGCGGCAGCCTCCGAGTCGCGTTGCTCCTAGGAAGAAGGGCTACGAATTAGCCCGAAACATGTCGAGCTAAACTCGATTTAAGACGAGAGTTATCCGTTACAATTTCATTTAATATGAGTGTGTCTCCTGGTAGAGGTACATGCTCAAAAGTTACTCAAGTTCTTTTTTGTACCTACTGACACATAAAATATCAAAACCTTGTCTTGCAAAGAGTGGTGGAGTATTCGCTAGTTTGATGATGTATTATGGCTCGCAGGTTAGGCACGAAGCCAAGTGCTTCCACAGCGCAGGTGCCTTACTATAATGGACGATTTTTCTAATGATTCATACCCGAAAATTTAAAAAATGGTTTGCGCTAAAATGAAAGAAAGACTCGATGATGCCAAGTAATTTAGGCATTTAATACGGCCGTCGTTTGAAAAGGAAATCATTATAAAATTGATTGTAACATGGCTAAGTAGGTATTATTATCAATAGAAAGTTTTTTTTTAAATGATTTCGTGAGTAGGTTATTATTAAATCAATGGAATTTCGATGATTGTTTTTAATATCGATTTCAGTTTTTATTTTAAATTAGGTATTATTATCAAAAAAAGTTTTTTTTAAGATTCCAAAAAAAATGTAAGGTTAAAGTTTTGAAATCACGTCGTCTTAAACATGGATCTAATAGAGGTAGGTATAGTGCGTACTGAATACATTGAAAGAAAACTGGTTTATTATAATACAGATCGTATAGTTTCACAGATTTTTGACAAAAAAAAACTGTCCTGACGTAACCCCATGATTTTCTATGAAACTACACTCTTTTGCGACATAGCGAAGGTCATTTCGCCTACGACGAAATCCTTTGTTCCGAGTTCGGACACACACTTGGCCAGTTTTTAATAATTTCGTTCGAGTTAGTGCATATTCGCTTTTCTAAGACACGACACGTACATACCTCGTGTCTGAGCCATATTTTAACTTCACATTTGTTTTATTCGACAAACATGGAGTAAGTAAATATTGGAAATTGGCTGAACTCAGTTCGGAATTATGTAACTGTACTTAGTTACGCGGACGATTTTTGTTTAATAAAGACATATAAGTAATAATGGTGGGACGATTTCTACGTGTCCGGATCCCGTCTTTGTTGACACGGAAAATTACCGAGTTTTTCCCCAGTTGTTCATTCTGTGGACAACTCGAAAACGAATCGCTACTACGCATTTACTGTCGCGGGTGCGAACTACTAGAAATGTGGTGTGGTCATATTGTATTGTATTGCGGTCATATTGTATTAATACTAGCTTTTGCCCGCCTAGAATTCGGTTATCGCTCGCAGTTCCCTCGGGAACTGCATTTTCCAGGATAAAGAGTAGCCTATGTCACTGCCCATAAACTATCTGTATGCCAAAAATCACGTCGAAACGGAGCGACGGATCGACGATCAACGGACGGAAGACGAACAAACATACCTACAATCACACACACTTTCGCATTTATAATATTAGTATTGGATTAAGGATGCTGGTGTATTAAACATTCAAATTATGTTTCGGTCCCAGCATTTATTGCCAAATCTTGCCTCAAAGGTCGCACCAAATTATGCCTTTCATGAATATTTTCCCTATTGGCTCACAACGCACGTAGTACCTTTACAAATGGTTCGAAAAGTATTTAAAAAAGAAATTCATGTGTGAGAGATAGGAGTCTGCCGTGGTTTTAATTGAGAATTTTGCATCATCATCATCATCATCTCAGCCTATATACTGAGAGGGCTTGAGCCGTAGTTCCCACGCGGGCCCAGTGCGGATTGGGAACTTCACACACACCATTGAATGGCTTCGAAGGTTTGTGCAGGTTTCCTCACGATGTTTTCCTTCACCGTAAAGCTCGTGGTAAATTTCAAATGTAATTTTGCACATGAATTTCGAAAAACTCAGAGGTGCGATCCGGGGTTTGAACCCACGATCCTCTGCATGAGAGGCCATAGGTCAAATCACTCGGCCAGCAAGGCTTTTATCGGCTACCACGGCTTTTATTTTGAATTTTGCATATATAGGTACCTATCCTGGATGAGGCCTTTAACAGGAAAATAATTAAAACATAGTTCTGAACTGAACTTAAGAATTTCTTTGCTCAAATTTGCTTTTGCTTGAATTTTTTTGAGCAAAGAAATTATTTTAATTCATTGATATGGGATCCTCCGCAAAGTAACGCCTGATTCAATAAATTATAGTTCATAGTTGTCAAACTGTGTTTAATTTGACAAGGATGAACTATTTCAGTGACTTTTATGGTGGCACTCTTGTTGGTAGCACTTCACTTCCCACTAACGTCGATAAGCCAAAGGCTACTAGAAATACAGGGAAGCTTAAAGTTCTATCTTACAGACTGGCTAAACTAGCTAAGCACACTACTACTAGCTAAGCACACTTACTTACATCCCGCAACATTTTCAAATGGACATTATTAGTTTTAGGTCTGGGCCATATTGCGGTACGAGGGTGGCCCACCCGGAGCGGTCAAGCGCGTCCCTCCATTTAATGATTTTTATTACTATTCCCTTCCTGTAAGAAAGGACCGGGAAAATTTACCTGCCCATGGAAATCCCGGTCACGTAGAATCACGTTATTGAACGTTTATTGGGTAACACATTAAAAGTTACGACGCTTGGATGCGTAAATTTTAATTTTTCGTGTTGCTGTAGGTAGAATTACTCTTTCGAAAAGGGTTGAGTTATGATTTATTTTTGGTACAGCTGATAAACAGGCACGTAGTTTGTTTTCTGTTTGTTTATGCCCATTATGATTTCTTTACGTGATTTTTCATGTTTTTTATTTCTTGAAACAAGCAAATACAAATTATTTACGCTTGCATTGCCTAGTATCCATAGTACAAGCTTTGCCAATTGGTGTCAACTGTCCCATGATATTTATTTAATATTATTTATTTACATTTTCAAGTTTATTTTTGGCCATTTTGCTCCACAATCGTGAAACTTGACTTCTTTCAATAATTAAACATGGCATGACATTATCACGGACATTTTAAAAGCTTTAAAAGAAAAGAATACTAATTTTCGCCGTTTACAAACCCTTCACCACAGAATTAGGTACGAAGACCACATGCATTACGCGTAGCGCCACAAAAAAAACATGAATTTTCCCACTTCATTACGCTCACTTCCTTCATCTACATATTTAAATTAAAACACCCTGTCGTTTTATTCAAAACAATGTGGCGAGGGTTGGACTTAATGGAACATAAACAAAAAAATTGGTTAAAGCAAAAATCGATTGTCTTAATTACGTCAAAGAGTTTTTGGCTGCTTGTATTACAAGAGTTCGACAAATCTCTTATCAAAAGTTCTTATCTTTGGGATTAGGTTTAACATTGAGACGCTTTTATAAAAGTATCTGAAGTAAAAGCAAGAATAGTACATTACTGCAGAGGCCGGGAAAGAAAGTCTTGCAGGCCGAGTATGTATAGTGTCACGCGGACTGTCAGTACGGAGCGGTCCCCGCGTACGAGATCTGCGCGGACCGTCCGCATATGTCGTTCCAGCAAGGCTGGAAACAGTGCTCGACCGACGGTACGTCCCGACCGTACGTCCTGACCGTCAGCGCTGACCGTCGGTTGCGAAAAATCATTCAGTGCTACGCTGACGGCGGACTGCGACGCGTGTATACAGTTCACAGGTCGGTCGCTCCGTCAGCGAAGCACTGAACGCACTATACAATCTCATAGCTCGTCGGTCGACCGACGCCGCGCGATCGACGAGCCGGACCGACGGCTCGACCGACCGTACGCGCGCACCAAATTACGCGCGTGCCGTCAGCGTAGCTGTGTGCGCATTCATAGACTTGCATAGATATAGCTACGCTGCCCGACGGTAGGCGCTGACCGTCGGTCGAGCACTGTTTCCAGCCTCGTTCTGACCGCCGCAGAGTACAGTCGCGTGCAATGTCATCTCTCAATGTCAACTCGACTCAGCATAGCTGCTTCCACCGTGAACCCGTGGATTTAACCAATTCAAGCGTCCATCTCATTGATGGACATTCTATGCTATGCTTAGGTACTAATTCGCGGTGAAGCTACGTGTGAAAGCTTTTAACTATTTAAAGCTCACTCCTAAAAATGTATTTATACAATAAATTATTTGCTAACTAATTTCAAACCACTATCCCTTCTAAAATTCCTTTTACACCCACTTTTGGAACTGTAACAATAAATCAAGTTGGCAATTTGTGCTCTGATTTATGAACGCAAGTCGAGTTTTTTTAAAGATTAAATTTTTTATCAGAGTTGACTCAAGTTGGAGAAGTTATCATTTATTTGCAGCAATTGTTCGAAGTTGATGGCTATTGTAAAACTGAGAAGTAGGTACTTCCATTAAATGGATTTTTTTACCTAGTTTTTTACCTGGATTGTCTGTTCATTAAAATTGAAACCCGTCACATTAAGCTTGAACTTTGCTGCCTTCTAGGCTTGAACATTGTAATATTAACATAAATATACTTGCAAGTTAATAATTTTTCCTTTCTCTGTATCTCTAGATTAAACACTTTAACGTAAAAATATGTAAAAAAACAGTATTTTTTTTGTTTCAATTATTAGATTAGTTTAGTTTAGTTTATTTATTCATTCAATACATCATTACATTATAAATTATAATTTATATAAATGTCAGTTATAAGAATTAATCAATCTTAAATTTACCTTGTCTTGTGAACTTCTTACGTCGAACAGCCATAGACAGACACGGCATGTTTTTAATCAACCTCTTTGTATTTGCTGGATAGAACAGTTGAAAAAGATTACGTTGAAAATATCAAATCTGAGTGATTTGATCTGCCAAATTTATCATGTAGAATAGGGTGACCATACAAGTGGTCATTTTTTATAATAAAATTGACCAACTACTTAAATAAAGTTCATTGCGTTTGCTTTCAGAGCATTAGCTCTGAACTGGCCTAGAAAGGCTGCGTTAGAAATTATATTTTAGTTCACCAGGCACTGTACGTATTATGTGTGCTTCAGTACCCTTATTGAGTTTTCCCGCTGTTGCTGCAACCATCCCATAAAATCCATTAACTTCTTAAGTCTAACTAATTACTTTTCTGAGATCCCCCTGTTTTCCTCTTTAGGATCCATGGAGAATTGAATCACTCTAATTATACGTCCCCACGTGCAGGAAAAAAAGCAAAAAAGGTTTAAATGTTTAATCGATGTACCACATAAAAAGTTATCTGTACACAGACCTTATTATTTACAATTAAAAATAACAAATTATGGGTTCTAATAGTAGTAATTATCAGTCATTTTGAAAATTAAACTGGCACGATCACATTAATCTAGTAATTGTATAGTTTTTTGACGCGACGATTGTCTTATAATGCTTAGGCTTTCTGATAACTAAAGGACCTAATATTGTATTTCCTATTGCATTGGAAAAAATGGATGAGCCACTGTAGTGCTCAAAATGTACACATGTACTGTACTGCCAAGGTAAGGAGTGTTGTAGCGTAGGCAATGATATTACATACTGTATTAAAATATATAGTAGGTAATGAATGATATTAACGCACTGAAAATTAAGCGTATAAAAGGCGACAATTATAATATGTATAATCTTTGTATTCTGTATGCTCTCGTTGTGTTCAAAGCATGTTTTCCAATTTATTGTGAGCATATATTATCGCATCTTTATTTACTACATCCACTCATCCACTTCTGGTCCAGACTGAACAACGCTTAAATCTAATTCTAATCCAAATCTCCAAACAAATCATAAATGAATTTTATTGAAGAAGATCGCAGTTACGTTCTTTAATGTAATTATTAGATGTTTCCTAAATATAGATTCGATTTGTAATACAAAATTGATAAAATCAACACAATAAAATTAGATTGAGCCGAACTCAGTGCCCAATTTCCAATTTTCTATTGAATTCGTTATAAGTTGGGCTAGATACATTATTATAGGTAAACTGCTTTGCCTCGGTTGAGCCTCCTTCTTAACCGGTTGAATACATTTCCATGCAAATTGACAATCTTGGGCTCGAATGGGTCGGGATAAAGTCCTTTCGAGAAGAAAATCTTTGAGAAGTGACCTGCAGGGTATTGTTGTCAATAATTATATTTACGCTGGTTTCTCTAAAAGGTTAAGGTTAAAGGTTATTCTCGGTTAAATTTTCGTGGCAATTTTACTTAGGACGCCCACGAGTACTTAATTTCTTTAAAGTATCACACGTCCTTATCAGCCCTTGTAGTAAATTTACTATAAACATTCGATAAAATGTTTTCAAATTGTGACATAGATTCTAGCATCGCTTTGTTGATAAAGGTGCTCGTTATAAGTGGAAAAATAACTTTAAGGACATCGTTACAATATCCAACATGTTTTATTCTTAAAAGCTTAAAATTTTGTTAGTGTAGGCAGAAGTCGCAGAAAAGGAGAAAAGATGGATCCATTTTTAGGGTTCCGGAGCCAAAATGGCAAAAACGGAACCCTTATAGTTTCGCCATGTCTGTCTGTCTGTCTGTCTGTCCGTCCGCGGCTTTGCTCAGGGACTATCAATGCTAGAAAGCTGTTATTTTGCACGAATATATAAGTAAACTATGCCGACAAAATGGTACAATTAAAAATTCAAAAAAAAAATATTTTAGGGTACCTCCCATATAGTGGGGGTAATTTTTTTTTTCTCATCCAACCCTATAGTGTGGGGTATTGTTGGATAGGTCTTAATTCATTAATTATTAGGGGTTTGCTAAGACGATTTTTCGATTCAATGATTTCTTTGCGAAATATTCAACTTTAAAGTGCAAATTTTCATTAAAATCGAGCGTCCCCCCCCCCTCTAAATTCTAAACCGGTGGGTGGAAAAATTTGAAAAAATTCAGGATGGTAGTAAGTATATCAAACTTTCCAGGAAAACTATAACGGTTAAGTTTGCTTGAGAATTTTTAGTGGTTTAAGAGTAAATAGCAGCCTAAGGCATAAAATATACCTAAACTATGGAAGATTCCGTATAAATACAAAATCCTTAGAAAAATATTACTTATTTTTATCGTAATGGCTACGGAACCGTATTTCGGGCGTGTCCGACACGCTCTTGGCCGGTTTTTAATTTTATCATAACATTTTTTACGCAGACTCAAGGTTCCGATGTTTACCTTGTTTAGGAAGAATTTCACCCCACGAAAGAACAATATTTAAATAGGCATTCAAAAGTTTTAATTGAAAAATTGCAAAGTTGTTCAGCATCACAAAATAAAGTGTAGACGAGTATTGCATAATTAATTAATGTGATCGACCAGTAACGTATTTGTTAATAAACTCAATTAAAAACTACATCTGCAATTTCCAACTAATTATAATATTTCCACAACAAGTCAACTTTTCATAGTTTTTTTTTCACCAGAGTTTAACATAACTCTGTACGACACGTTTTAATACAACCTCATATTCTTACGGTAGAAAACAACATGCACACCGCTTTCGTCTTGTCCGCAGTTGAATATGACTGATCTTCAATTAATATCACAGTATCACAGTATTTAAAAGTAGGACATTGTTCAAACTTCGACTAGTTCTATGTACACTTCACTACACTGCACTAGAAACAATAAGTCCGAGATACGTCCGCACCCTGTGTATCTTGTTGTCACCCGAAGTAGTACTGGGCGTTAGAGTATCGATATAAACTCCTTGTATTAGGGTCCATTTCGTTTTGCACTTGCACTCTGGGTAGTGTTTTGACAGCTACGCCGCGACCTAATGTGCCGTGCGGCATAGTTCGTAGCGGCATTTCTATAGGGAATTCGGCCACCTGTCCGTACATGTTACTGCTGACGTGAGGGTACGTATTAGGTACGGGTCGGCCAACGTACCGATTGATTTTTGGACTCAGTGCGACGTCCGTGAATTGCATTTCTGGCTTCACGGCAGAGTCGACGGTGTCGACAGGGCCGGACAGGCTGGTGATGTTGATGTCATTATCCACCTCTGATATACTGTCGTTGAAACCGTTAGGGATTTCGGTACTGGCGGAGACGTCGGGACCCTTTGGTCGGTCTCGAGTCTTCTTGCGCAAAACGCAGCGCGTGATGGCAGCTATTATGCAGAAAAGTAAGGTCACTACCACAGCCGCTATGATGTACGCGTAGATTGTGTCGAAAAACTCTGAAACAAGATGATTTTATTGATAACTCACTATGCTGATAGTAAATTCTTTGAGTAAACTAAGATTTCGAGACTATTAAGTAAACAAAGGCAAAGTGTTGATCGCGCTGCCTTGCGGACGCTTCACCTTTCTCTCATTCCTTGTAACAGATATACACATGGGTACAATACAACTAAGTAGTAGGTATATGCGTTTCCGTTGCTCGACAACCTTTTACGATTATGGCGTGTTATTTGCTCAAGTTTACTTGCTTTGGTGATAATTATGATATGAAGACAGCTCGTTGAATCAACGAGTACCCGAGTACACGATTTTGCTCTGACGTAGGTATGATATATATATGCCACGTTAGAGCACGTTGACATGGTGTCGAGTTTTGTCTGATCTACTAACTACTCGTATCAGATCCTGCAAAACCGGTTAGTGTGTTCACATGGCTGCCCGGTTTTGTAGCATCCTCCGGTCCGGATCTGTTTTTTTGCAGGACACATATTCCGAGTTTGTGAGATTGCAAGTAAGTAGTAATACTGTTGCCATTAAGTCAAATCAGGGATTTTTTTGAACGACCGGATCGGACCGATTTGTAGTCGCAAAACGAAAGATAAAAAAAAGAAAACATTCAATTAAATTAATATCCATAGTAGGTACCTAATGCAAAATTATGCTCGATGAAGATTAAAAAAATCACAAAACTAAAATCAATTCTGTAGCTGTAAAAAATAACTCCACAAACTACAAATGGAAATCTCAAGACAACAGCACTGTTCTCGACACAAAGTTTGTCTTTTGCTTTTTCCATTGACCTAAAGCGAGTCGCCAAATTGAAGCGTTTATTTTGTAGCGAAAAATATCAGTGTTCTTTTGAATTGATCTCTCAATAAGAGAGTTTTTAATATTCATGCTAAAAGATACGTACTTTTTAAAAAATATCTCTTTTTGCTAACGGCCATTAGGTACTATCTATTTAGTATTTTAACTATATACGAATACGATCTATTAATTTCAACTAATAAATAAGAGCAAGGCACTAAACGATGCAAAATTTAATAAAGCTGTTTAGTACTTAAGTGGTCGATGGGCACATTGTTTTACTTTACCTAGCCATGATTTTTTTAACAATAAAGGAGAGCTCTAATGCTCTAATGTTGTTGGTGACATCTCATTCTGTGTTTTGAGTTTTTAAGTTACTTTGATTGCTTTGAAATATTTACTTTTAAATGAATCAGAATTTCATTTTCATTATTGAATTAAATTTGTTTTGTTTTGTTTGACTTGATTTAATCTGATTTGATTTGTAATGATTTTATTTTTTTATCTGTTTTATTTTATCTATTTTAGTTTGTCTTAGTTTCATATCATCATAATTTTATTAATTTGATTTGATTGAATTTTTCGTATTTTTTAATTATGTTTGATAAATAATGTCACGTTTTTTCCTAAAAAGATTGTACACCATAATACGGTAGACTATGGAAAGAGACTGTAAAACTTTGAATACCTTATTTATATACCTGTAATCTTACAATAAATGATTTGAATTTGAATTTAAATGGGTATTTAGTTATGCTCAGAAATTACGGATCAGTTTTCTGATTATTTTTTTTTATAAAAAAGTTGCCCACAAAATTTCAAGTAAATCAGTTTAAAATGAATCAGAATTAACTTGCAAGATTCAACCAAACAAAAATCGAATTAAAATACAATCTGAAAACAATTTAATTTTACCTTTGTCATCAGACCTATCAAAGCAGAATGTTTGAAATACTAACACAGTTCGACTCCATCGAAACCTCTTTAAAATAATTGAAACTGACTATTACTCGTATCCTTGTTTGATTTCCGCCCTTCTATTAAAGCTCACCTTTCAGTGTCTTGGCCTAAACAAACTCTCTAAATTGTATATCAGTATTTCTCATCTAGATTTGGAGCCTGAATTGAAGCCTTTGAAGCCTGGATTGGTTTCCATCTATGGTATCAGGGATGAAATCAATCTTATTAATTAAGGTCGTTTTGCACGCTTTCTGATAAGTACACTACACAGTATTTCAAAATCAATGTCAAAATATCTTTAAATAAACCTGTAACAAGGGCCTATGAATGCCAATACATCTACCACCGCACCGTTAAAGGAAAACCTCTGTTGGAGAGAAAAATGTTTACTTAACAGTGGATTTGAATTTTTAAGCCCTCGACGCAAAAAGAGGGGTGTTGTAAATTTGACCGCTATGTGTTTTTGTATATCTCTGAAACGGGTGGACCGATTTGAATGTGGTTTTTTTAAATTTGATTGCAGGTTTCCTAGCGATAGTTCTTAGACATGTTTTATCAAAATCGGTTCAGCCGTTTTTGAGATATTGAACTTTGAAGTGGCAATGTCGGGGGTTTTCCAACTTTTTGTCGGTTAGGTGATGTTTTGTTTGATCAGTAATATTTTTTAAATTTTGTTATAAAAATTAGTTTGTTATAATTTCATTTTTAATACAAGATTTTTTGCTGACTTTACGTTTTGTTGACTGTACTTCCATTTTCGTCAAGCTCACATAATGTATACCAAATTTCATATCAATTCGACCACTGGAAGTGGATCAAAATTAACTTGCAAGATTTGAAGCAACCAAACAAAATAGTATTTAATACAAGGTGAAGTAAATAAAAAAAGCTTTTTCACTTCTCATGTTCGTAAAGTTCGTATTTATGCTGAATCTAGGCGACATAAAATGTCTTTTTATGCTCTAGTGAACAAAGTATAATCCTCGTCTCAGACAAAGGCAATCATGTGTAAACAGCCACAAACAAAGAAATTTCTACATATTTTGTAATAATTTTTTAATTTATATAAAACTAAAAATCAATCAAATCAATCAAAATAAATCAATAAAACTAAAAATATATAAAATTATACCTACAAAGAAAGTGAATAAATGTTTATCCACTGTTGCTATTTAATTTCCTCGCAATCTTAGTGAAAAGCAGAGTGTAAAACTCGAGCATTAAACCCATTTTCCCCTCAACGTGTCTATTCACCCTCGCCATACCGGCTCGGGTGGCTATATGAACGTTTTAGGTAAAATGGCTCGTTTTATGCTCTTGTTGTACAATCTACTATTAATGGATGTAATGCAATTTTACCATTTACATACACCTATTTGAAAATATTGCTGTCAATTTGGTATACCTACCACTATTAGTTAGATGAGGTCTGGGCGATGACGCAGGTTCACTCCTCATGATGCCTGTAGCGTTGACAGTGGTGGCTGTCGAAGGTCTTTGAGGAGGGACGGCAGCCACGGCTGGTGCTGGTGGCACCGCCGACTCACCCCACCAACGGTCGTTTGATTCATCTGCCATCAATTTTATACAGTTTTAAGGGAGCATTCAATAGATTAATTTCTCCAAGAGACTATAGTGGATCAACTCTTACTGTTTAAATGATAATCAAGAATTAAGATGAATCATTATGCACAGTGAAACGGTTACAAGTAAAGGTTCTTTATTTATGACGTCTTTTTAGAAGTCATTCGTTAACGAAATTTATAATTTGACTTTTAACAATGGCTGTGTTGTTGTATGATGTTTAAGTAAATAAAAATATATTTTAACGTTAAGAATGTATTGTCTTGGCGAACAAGATCTAAGGTAGAAATGAATAGACTTACAAATACTTGGATTTTTTGTAATAGTAATGATTTAGAATGTCCTTTCATGAATATCAATTGAGTAATGGCTCAAACTCGCCCATTTATTGTTTAACCAGTTAACAAAATTTTACAAGTAAATAAGTATGTGCTTGAAAAAAGGCTACTTATGTTGGTAAAAGGGAATATTACTGTAATTTTCTGCCGTCAGAGTGCAGCACTAGCACAAAACCGAAAACAGTTTTTTGAGTATCTTAAATGCCATAATATCATATTACTTCAATTATTTTTTTGTAATATATCTCTATCGTTACTATCGATGTAAATATTATGTTATTTTGTTACTAATATAATAAACTTGCCTTCGAAATCCAAAAGCTTAATGGTTACTTGACCTGAAATGTATATTTCAGAACCAAATTATTGTTATTATTATTTTAAAATTTATGACGGTGGAAGCATTCTACACTTCCACTGAACGTAGATATAGTTTAGATATAGTTAGTGTTTAGTATTGTAACTAAGGGACCCCATACATCCCTGTATTTATTTTATTATTATTTTTTGTATTTTTTTTTCTTTAATTGTATAATATAGTTTTTAAGTATTTTATTTGTAATTATATTTTTATGAAAAAATGACTTTCTGCCAAGTTTCTTGCGGCGCATTCTTCTTGGCAATGATGGTCTTTCCGAAAGCGCTGGTAGTTTAAAAAAATGACGTGTAAAAGTGCCCATTGCGGCCTATTTACTGAATAAATCATTTGAATTTTTTTGATTTTTTTTTTTTGAAACAAAATCGCCCTCTGCGCAGAGCTTTGCCTAATAATATGCCCTATTAATTAGTCAAATATAGTAAGAAAATGAACTGTGTCTTTGTATTAGCAAATTCGGAATAAAATATTTCGGAGTATTTGGGTGTTCTCATTTTTATGTGTGTAAATAAACGTCTCTCTCTCTCTCTCTCTCTCTCTCTCTGTGTCCCTCTCTCTCATGTTGAAAACTGTATGCTCAGCAGATTCCATGAATAATAACAATGTGCAAAGAAAGCAAGCCCGGTTTATGCGATTAACGCGCTAATAGAGCAAGATTATGAGGCGTCACGAGGATTCTCCGTGGAAACCTTTTATCATTTAATCCATTTTAGCACTGACAAAGCAAAGGCCGGGGTTGAATAAGTAAACGATAATGCTATCGACACCCGCCTTGGATTCTTGTGGGACTTAATTCGTTCAGGCAAACCTGTCTTTCAAGTGTGGTAACAGAATAGCAGGTAAACCTTTATAGTTCATTGACATGGACCTATAGTCTTTTCGTCGAAAAGTATTATGATACCGCCTCGGACTGTCGCTTAACTATCGCAAAGTGTATGAGAGACGTCGCTTGTCACCGCGCGAAATTGAGTTTCGTGGTACCAGGCATTTAGTTCTCGTCAAACGCGCGGCGCGTCGAGCGATCGGACGCGGTGGTTGAAATTTAAAGATTAGGTATGTGTATTCCTTTTATCGCTAAAACAACAAATAATAAAAATAAAATAAAATTAGAAAAAAATTTTTTTTTTATAAAATGTTTTCCCTAAGACCGACTCACATTTAATTAGTTTTCATTATGTGTTGATATGATATTTTATACATCTATGTACTTCTATTATAATTTAAAGTTTGAGAGGTATGTATGTTTAACCTTTATAGGATAGAACGAAAAAAAAAAGGATTCTCATACAAGAAACATACCTACGCTCAAGGACTAAGCTTCATGCGCCACCCACCATGGAACCTTTCAAATGGAAAGTCATTACGATTTTCCTTGTTAATTAATGCGATGGCACTGTGACGTCTACTGTGAAATGGTTCCATTGTGGCTCATGAATTAAAGTCTTTCCCCGTATTTATTGTTTTCGTACAAATCTCAAATTCAGAATGATAATAAACATAAATAATTAAAGTCGGTCTAGCGTGAGCCGGTATTAGGGAAAAAACTTTTTAATTTGTCTGTTAGCGGCTGTACATAAAAAGGTACCTACAGAACCCTATGTGCGTGAGTTCGACTCGCACTTGACCGGTAATTTTTGAAGTTTTTTGTCAACTGTTTACGAACATACAAAGTAAGACATTAATTCATTTTTAGGGTTCCGTAGCCAAAATGGCGAAAACGGAACCCTTATAGTTTCACCATGTCTGTCTGTCTGTCTGTCCGTCCGCGGCTTTGCTCAGGGACTATCAGTTCTAGAAAGCTGTAATTTTGCACGAATATATATGTAAACTATGCTGACAAAATAGTATATTAAAAAATTCAAAAGATTTTTTTTAGAGTACCTCACATAGACGGTATAATGGGATCTAAACCGGTGGGTGGAAAATTAAAAAAAAAACCAGGATGGTAGGAAGTATATCAAACTTACAATGAAAACTATAATGGTTAAGTTTTCTTGAGAATAATTTGTAGTTTAAGAGTAAATAGCAGCCTAAAGTATGAATATTTATACGTAAACTTGGAATATTCCATACAAAATACGAAATCCTTAGAAAAATATTACTTGATTTTTTCGTAATGGCTACGGAACCCTATTTTGGGCATGTCCGACACGCTCTTGGCCGGTTTTATATAAATACGATCTACATCGTTCAATTAAATAAATAATAAATAAATAAATATCATGGGACAATTGACACCAATTGTGTGTAACGTATATATTTTTTAAAATAAAATTGAGTTTTGAGATATTTAAGCATACATATTTGAATTTTTATTATAACACGGTGAATTTATACGACTGGAAAGTTTTAAGCGAAACACGTAAATTATTTTTAAATCATATCTGGGTTGTGTCGTCTTATTAAATGTGTCATACTTCCTAGCGGTGACGTGGTGTTGTATGGAATTCAAACTCGCATCAAAAAAATTTACTAAAAATGCACTAAATTGTACTACACGTAGTTACGAGAAAACAATGATCAATCTGTCACCGCCAGGAAGAATACTTCCCGGCGGGCGCTATATATCTTTATGTAGCAGTCGTGTTTTGAAATTTCTTCTCAATTAGATAAAATGTACGAAAAATTTACTAAATTGTACGCTAATTAAAAAAAGATTACTACCCGTAGTTACGAGAAAACACTGATCAGTATGACACCGCCAGACAGGAAGGATACTTTCTGGCGGGCGCTATCTATTCCACTATGTAAGAGTGTTTTCCCGCGACAAACGCATGAATACTTAAGTAGTAAGAGGAAACAATAAAACAGTGAATCAATTTCGGAGTAAACCAAGTCAAGTCAAGAAGGTTATGACCTCCATATTGATTTCAGAGATAAAATATTCATAGATTCATGCTGTATTTTCATATATTACTAACAGTCAATAAAAATAAATAAAACTTAAGTGTTTATATTCTCTTTGCAGCTTGTGTGCATAATAAACTGTGTGCACTTTTTGAAAACCAATGGATCAGTCAAAAGGTTTTTGTAGTGTTCAATAAAATGTTTATCAATTTTTTTTTGTCGTACCTACTAGTGACTTTGTTTAGTTGCTTCTCATTATTAATATTTTTGTTAAGTGCTTTTTACTACATCTTTAACCAAGACACTTCTCAAGTTTGTGTTATCTGTGAATCAGACCAAGCAATACACTTTATGCGAACCACATTAAAACTTTTTCGACTAACAGATAAGTTGGTCAATCTGTATTTTTATTTGCCACTTTGGCCACACACAGACAAAACATAACTTAAGCCAGGTTTGTAACTTTATATGAATGACGGAGGTATATTTTTATTTAATAGCCTTCACCTGTAGCTTTACACGCGTAAAACAAGATTTAGCAATTTAATTCTAATTCCAGAATTTTGCTAAAACTGCCGTGGAAATTCGCAAAAATTGTATCGTGCATTATAGTACTGTTCCTAGCGGTTAAAATTTTGTAATTTTATCCTGATCCCGTGGGAATATTGGGATAAGAAGTAGCTTGTGTAATTCCAGACCAGACGTTCAGCTACATACATACCAAATTTCATTCAAATCACATTTACACATATTAACAAAAACTTTCGTATTTGTAATTTTAGTAGAACTTTAAAATAATTCATTCAAATACCGATAGCAATTGCAAATACACATAGCAACCCGAGACGGTGCCAGCAAAATTCTTTAGTACATTCTCGAGCATAAATTATACAAATTCCGCATCTCATGTTGCTCCTGGCTATTTGCTTATCTTTATTGTGTGTATTCTTTGGCTTCAATGCATATTATAATATATTATTATATTATAATATGCATTGAATCGAAAATGGTTTCCCGTACAAATATATTCAGAAAGCAAATATTTCTGTATTCCCCTCCCATGATGAAACCATCTTCTCAAAAATTCCATAGTGACATCGGAATATTTAGCAAAGAATACAATTTTGACAGTTGTTGTCACGACCTTCTACCACCACGGACAAGAAAAAAAAAACAAGGGGAAGTGGCATGTCAACGAAACACGCAGACCATAAAAATGTTCCATCCCAGCCTATAAATACGTCCCACTGCTGGGCACAGGCCTCCTCTCAGAACAAGAGGGCTTGGGCCATAGTTCCCACGCGGGCCCAGTGCGGATTGGGACCTTCACACGCACCATTGAATTGCTTCGCAGGTTTGTGCAGGTTTCCTCACGATGTTTTCCTTCACCGGAAAGCTTGTGGTAAATTTTCAAATGTAACTCCGCAATAATAAAAATAAAATAAAATAAAAATGTTCAACTGAGCATAATTACGTCAATTTCGTGATCAAATTCCATAATAACAATTCGAGTAGCACCGGGTAGGTAGTTCTATAGCCATGTTTTCAGTCGTGTTGAATCTAAATGCTTTCCCATATTATACGAGCTATCTAACAATGATTACGGTACTAACCGAGACTTATTGACATTTCCTCTTATTTTTTTCAATACCGTGCTTTTGACGGCTTTTTAAGGAAATGATTCAAAGAAAATTCAACAACAGGAATTTACTTACGATAAGAGTATCACGTAAATATTGAATGCATATACGTCACTTTGCATCAAACAGAGGCCGTATTGTCTAACGTTCTGGTGTGTTAATACTTCGCATATGTTACATATTGAAAGCATTGCTACCGTGATACCCAAAATAGACGTCATTTAAAGTAGTAGTCGGCTCAACAAAGGGCTCAACTTTGTGACATTGTATCTTCACATGATTATTTCTCAAAAATTTGCCCGTTTTCAGTTGTCCACTTATTAAAGACTTATAAAAAAAAAGTATTTCCTGACGCTATTTCAACCCAAAAATAGAATAATATTCATTTTTAATTTAATATAATGTTTAATTTAATTTTATTGTACAATATACCTTTTTAGTCGAATGATATTAAAATTAATTACTAAGATAAACAGTAATATATTAATAAATGTAAATGCATAAAATGACTTAAATATAAAAAAAGTAATATTGTGTTTAAATTTTATACAAAACCTTGTGCAGGTGATAAAAAGTCAGATAATCTTTGATGTTGGATCTAATAGAAAGTTTCGATGTAGTTACAAAATTACGATATTTCCTCACAAGATTTCGTGGCGTTTTCCTGACATCTTGGATGTTTTATGCAGTTTATGTTTTATGATCTCGTCCTCAGGGTTAATAATGTTTTGACAAAACTGATTTGTGATAGTCATAAGAGCTGGAAGAAATATCTTCATAAATGAACCTACTACACCCGTTTATGCCAGCATGGACACGATTGTGACACTATTCTAGAGCAATATACAGTCTACGACATTGTGGCACGCTCAGATGTAGCAAGATGTTGCTTCATCGTAAAACTAGGATTACAAACTTTGAACCAACTAAGCTTTAGCACGGCGAAGACAGTACAAAACCGCGTACCTTCATCCTTACAGTTTATTGCAGGTGGAACGCCTTTATTGCCACACTATAAAACTCCGCACTTCGACCTGAAGCGATTTACGAGATTGCTGTCTGTGGAACATCATTGACTTTATAGTTTTCTCTTGGATGTGGCTACTGTGGATGCTTGCTTCGTTATTTCTTAAGGTCCGAATCGGAAACTAAATAATGGTGTCTGAAATTGGCATCCGAGAAGTCTTGCTTAGGCTCGTTTGTTCGTTAGCCAGTCAAAGTAGGTAGATAACGCAATGAAAGGAAATACGGCAAGTTAAATAAACAATTTATTAATATGCTCTTACTATAAAAAGCTGCAACATATCTCTGACAACCCTAAAATAATACTTTTTTCAATGGCAGTCTAGGTTTTTGTGATAATACGGTTGACTACCTACAGACAGTTAAAATTGAAATCCAGAATTTAAAAACGTAACGTAAGCATATATCATAAAATGTGAAAACGTGCTGGATATCAAATTCTTTTCGAATATTAACTAGGTACGTTAGAACAATATTATTATTTCAAATGAAAATTACGGCAATTGATCCACTCCAAATTTAAATTTTATACAGACCACCCAACGAAATCAGAATCACAACCCAATCAAAAAACGTATATTGACGTTCTATCGATTTCAATGCAAAATAGAGCTTCTGTTATACCAGAAACACGATCTTATTCTGAACCCTAACGCTAATTTTCGAATGAAGTCTTAACGATCTAGTAATTTCGTCTAAGCGTGGTTTTCGATAGCTCCCCAAAATGCCGCAAGCCATCAAAAATAATTAAAAGAGCACTCACCGACATCGTCGTGTTCAAGTTCCGATACGTCGTGAGCAACCTCGTCTTCCTCGGGGGCACTTTCGTACCGCTCCTTCAGCACAGTCCTCGGCACTGCAACCAAACTTCTATTTTACCACCAACCACCTAACGTTAAAATTCCAACGGCATCCCACTTCAAGTGGACTCCTTGACACTTAAAAGGAACGTTAATTTTAGACTGGGTGAATTGGGGCTGGTACGTTCTTATTTTGTATTTTAAGAGCAAGCCTAAGTTTTATGGGGTACGGAATAGATTGAAACAATTCTTGAAGAGACGTGCCCTGTCATACGCAGCTGGTTTTATTATTTTTATGAACCTCACGTTCAGATATTTTTTCGTGTCTTGAAAATAGATATCAGGTATAAAAACCATTATGAAAACTTTTTAAATTGTTATCCCACTCATTACTTCCAAATACTGGGGATACTACGGAGAACGATTCATTATTTCTGATTAATTACGCATTGAATACCTACCTAACGGATTAATATAAAAAGGGTTATTTGAAGTATTGAGCAACAAACATAAACTGATTAATTATTTTTACTGCATTTCACCTAAGCATGACACGATGTTATAAAAGA